>NC_037601.1:2186684-2536936 GCF_003073045.1 Pomacea canaliculata
TTCATATTAAACATGATACAGATCTATTTCATACTCTGCACAATCTGTTCCCTGGGCGTTGCAGAAATTTCTTTTTTTCCAGTTAGGTACTTCTCACTTTCATCAGTGAATGCATTCCTAAAACCTATGTTGTGTTAGAGCAAGATTGTAGTACATTGAACATTTTCATGAGCAGTGATTTCTGCAAAGGTTTGCTCTCTGTCCTATTTTGTCTTATGATTTCTTCTTTGTGCTTGATTGGTTTGGGCGTGTTTTTTGAACATTTGTGCTGTTTCATTTGAGCGGTCCCATGTTGGTGGCTGTGCTGCTTTTGAATGGGAACCAAATGGGTGCATGATGTTTTCGTTTCTTGCTTTGTTGACCGTGGATTTTAGTGTGTTGTGGAGGCTAATTGGTCGATCCAGAAGTGACTAATACTTTCTGTGGGATGTACTGGCTAAACGTGTTTCTTTACTTCCGGATTTGTGTGCTTGCTGGCTGCAGTGAATGTGTGTTGTATGTGGTCACTACTAAAATCCATACGCATTGTTGTTGTCACCTTATTTTTGTGAAGCTACATGCTCAGTCTTCATTTTGATTCATTTGTCATTGTTGACTGTGGTTTACTGTGACCTGTAAAGGCTTGAAGTCGTGATAGGGCTGGTACCCCGGTGATATTATTATTATCTTGTCCACAGAGTAGTCATACCAATTAGTGTAACATATCGTAAAAATTGTCGGCTTATTAACATTCTAGAAAAATATACACAACAGTAACATTAAACTCTGATGCATAAAACCTTATACCTATTATGCAGTAAGAAATTTCTTTCAGCCTATCGTCTACTATTTGTCTTATGCCAGTTGCCTGCAATGTTAAAATTGATTAACTAAAAAAATTCATAATACAACTGTTTCTATATGTTTTGCTTTGTTTTTCTTGAATATGAAACTATCCAGTATTGGGAGCTTACTGTTAAAATTCTTGAATAATGTCTTGTAATTATGTATCACAGGTCCATTCACTATCACCGAAGGAGAGAACACACAAAAAGTCGTAGATTTGATATCATGGGATATCGTTAGATGACATAATAAACCTACAGTTATTGCTAATCTGTGAGGAGCTATCAAACATATTTTCTCACAATTGAGAGACAGCTATCCATGCCAATCACACATACAACTGTGACATCATCAACAATATTTGCAAAACAGTATTACAGCAGAGGTTCAGCACCACACGCATCACATCAAACACACACACATAAGTCTACATGCCTGATATAACTGATAGGCATCAACACATGCATTGCGCACCCAACCACTTACCCAATAACTAATGAAAAAGAAAAAAAGTCTTGACGGAATGCATAAAAAAAAAAGCAAAGAAAGATTGAAAGTAGCATATCATACACACCTGCATGCACGGGAACCTCTGCGCTATAAACATTGCTGCACTGAGACAAGAGCAAGCTATGTCACTCATTAAACCATGTGTTGTTTCACATCTGAAAAAAACCTCTTCATTCTTCACTTTTTATTACAGGGAATGTATTTAGCAATGCAAAAAAGAATCTTTTCATCAAATATTGACAGACATTGCATAATAGATATGTCTTAAAAACTCCCACAACGTCCTTCACTGCCATCAAGAGGCTAAATGGACTGACAACAATCTACTACTCACACATCCCATCATCAATCACCTTTCTGTGCTTTTACCATCTCCCACTGCAGGCCAAGATGAAGCTGCAAGATTCTATTCTGCATCTTTCAATGTTTTAAGGATCACTGCATATATATGTCTCATACAAGTATAAAATTATAGCATTTAACACTTGAGTGAACAATTTACTATTTATATTATTTTAATCAATAGTAATACTTTACTTATAGCACATTCTCAAACATTATAGGTGAACTCAATATGCTTTACAACACAAGTATGGGTGGAGAGAAGGGGCGGGGAGTAGGAATGAGACTGTGCGATAGAGATGGATATCACATCAGGTAGAACACATGTATGGGGGTAGAAGCTGGTTGGTGCAGCTGAAGCCAAATGGGTTACAGCACTGGTCAGAGAGCATGATTAGCAGCAGTTTTTATTATGCTGCATCCCTTTGAATAAATTCTATATCCCCTAGCAGGTTGCAAAGCCCATGCATGATGATAATATGATGATCTTTGGTGCCTCTGATTTACTCTGGGTTACACATAATGAAACAACCATTTTGATATATGGATTATATATATATTGATGTTGTTAATAAAGTATTATGTTTTAACCTCCCTCTGTCATAATGACTAACCAGTGACATCAAAAGGTGACAAGTGTCTCTTTTTTGTCTTGTTTCTGAACTGTGTTATTATCAATACAATAGTAAAGTCTTCCACGGCTCCTAGATAAAGCTTAAAAATACAGAGTATTGCAGTAACAAAGACATTCACAGAAATGAATTACATGGAACAACCAGTGAAAATAAAGAACCCATTTCTTACCCATTGCTGCCCTGTGAAAGCAAAGATAGAAGAACGACTGACCAGGAGCCTGACCTTGCGCTGTTGGCTATTGACCAATGCCACATCTATTTATAAAAAATCAAATTAAAATAAACCATTATTTCTGATTTACCAACAAGTTGCTCAGTTTGTCTTGCTATGTAAATTCTTGTGCTTCATGTGTCTGATTCTACTGATCTTTGGAAATGACAGATCAAATGTTTTGTTTTTATTACTTCCGTGAGTTTTTGCTGTGTCTACACTTCTCCACGGCCACTTCTTCTGCATTTGTGAATCTGACATTGGTCTGTTTGCTGACAAAGGTGCTCTGCTGCTTGGTCAGAAAGGATGCTTTATCTGACTCTGTCTCTCACTTTGCAATGACTCTGTGCCAGCTTCTTGATCATTCTCTGTCTCCTCTTGCTCTGGACTGACCACCAGATCCTTGATTCTCTCAGGAGATCAGCTTGAAGTTCTAAAAGCAGACTGAGCATGAAAGTCTGGTCTTGAATTTCATTGTCAGAATCTTTAGTGAGAGAAAATCGCTGGTTCAAGAGCATCATCACCAGGCCAAAACTAAATATTTGAGGATCACATTCTAATGGTCTCCTCTACCACAGAACTTCTTGGCTTCATCAAGTCTTCCCCTTTGCCAACCAGTATAACCTTAAAGTCATGTCTGAGATTTTTCTTTGAGAAAGCCAGCAGCATGAAGTCTCAGCTAGACACCGCTTCTTTTATCTCATTTTCCCTCTCCCTGCCTTCTCTGGATCACGTTTGATATGCTTTTAACCACTCACCATTGATTACATGCAGAAACTGATCACTAAGAGATCACTGTCAAAACTTGTTTTGACCCATTGCCCATGGTTCTTCATGCTGGGTGTCTCAACACATTTTAATGGCAATTGCTGATAATCAACATCTCTGTCTACTGTTCCAACAGTGTGCGAACTCCTCAAAATGTTTAATTTTAAGGCTAATGAACTTAGAACTGCCATCCTATTTGTAATATTACCTTTTGGTCCAAGCTGTAAGCCTTGACCAGCTTAGTGAATCAGTAGAGCATATCTTATCAAAATTAAGCAATGTTCGCTATCTGAGATAAGACAGAAGAGTTGAGTTGAGTGTCATCTGCAAAAGACTGCATTTGTTTGGACTGGTGAGCAAAACTTATTAAAATCTCGGATGAAGTCGCTAAGAATTTTCTGTCACTTACGTCATCGTAGTCCTGCAGGTGGTCATCGATTTCCTGATATAAAGTAGATGCAGTCATACCGTCTCTATACAGCTTGTAAGTATGGAGTCTCTCCTCCCAATTTTTCATTGCATGGCCAGCTTTGTTCAGGAACTACAATTAAAATTAAAAACATATGCTTTAGTGTTAAAGATAAGTACATTAAAAAGAGATGAATAAAATTAACATATAAAAGATAAGTACATTAAAAAGAGATGTATAAAATTAACATATAAAAGATAAGTACAGTGATACCTTGGTTTTCATCAATAATCTGTCCAAAAACAATCAGCGAAATTCGAAACCGACAAAAAACGAGGCAATTATTTCCATATTAATCAATGTAAATCCAATTAATTCTTTCTAGCAACTTCAAAATACATAACCAAAAGTATATTTTACAGAGAATAAAATATAGTGTTAAATACTACAAACAATAAGAAATTACACTAAATGCTGTATACAAAGTAATCACATGTTTTCTCAGTATTAGCAATCGCAATCAATTTAAAAAACCCACAAAAACACTGGAAAGCAATGCAATAGTTTGGTTGATGCGCAGGGTGATACACAATGAAAAACAATGCCACACTGAGCAGAAGAATGTGTGGGTTGACTTTTGTTTTCAGAAACTTGGCAGTAAGGTCATGCAGGCATGCCAGCGAAATCCAAGGCAACTGACAAATACCGAGACAAATCTTTCATGGGCAAAAATTTAAATTAATGTAAACTGAAACTGATGATAACCAAAGTCAACAAAAACTGAGGTATTACTGTATGTATAAAAGACCCGTATGCACTTATGTATAAAAAGACAGGTATGTTATTCAGCACAGTAGCTGTCTGTACCCATCAACACATATTTAAATAGATTTAGATGGAAAATTCTACTAATAATTTTAGCAAATAAACTTCGACCTTTCACAGATTGCTACTGAAGTTTATTCAACCTTTTATCTCACAGGTGTGGCCTGTAAGGATTTCCACTGAAAATCCTGCTTAAAAGATAACATGATAGCTCTTCATCTCACCTTCATCATTTTAACGCCATTTAGCCAGCGCCTTATGGAACCAGGTGGAGTTTTGCCGAAGTACTCTTTCACAGTTGTGATAGGCAGATCATCCCGACTTCACCCAAAATGCTTACCTGCAATGCTTCCATTTTTGAACCAGTAACTGCCACACAATTAAGAGCACATTCCTGCAAAGAACACATAACAAAAAACACCATAAGGTTACATTTGAAATTTTATTCTAAATCTGCTTCAGTTTCTGATGTGGTAACAGGAATATAATTTAATAACCTAAATAACTGAGAGCGATTATTGCTGCATTTATGCCAGTAAGAAATACTGAATGCACTAATCTGATTTCATGATATCTTCAAATTCTGGGAGGGTTCTTCATGCATATAAGCCATTTTGAACTTACGGTTTGTTAGCAAAACATAAGTAAAAAAAAATTTTTAAAACACTAGTGAAAATTTCAAACCTCTAGGACAATGGAAAGTGGGTGAAAAATCAGAACCAGAAAGACAACAACAAACAAACATTGTGAGTTAAATACAAGTGTGTAAAAAAGTGTAATACATGGAATCATATAGATGAACCCCAAGATATGTGTATGACTCAAAAGTACAAAAATAAAATTATGATACATCTCAGAACATGATTGACGCAAATTATTCTTTAATTATAATTCTTCTCTAGTACATAAATTAGCAACATAAATAAGTTGTGATCTTGTAAGAAAGACCAAGTTTTAATTACAGTAAATATTTAATCTGACTGCTGCTGTATCTTGTAAGCAATAAGACACTGACCAGAATAGACAAAAAGAGATTGTTTCCATAGGATAAGACCCCATTGGGATGATCAATTACCAGCAGTCGGGAACCCTGTTTATGATTTAACATCTGCAATCATGGAACATGCTTAAAGTACAGGCATTTTCCTTTGAAAGAATCACAGAAAAATAATACAAATAACAATAAAAAAGCAAATAAATAAAAAGATGCCTTTTCTGGAATGTTTTTTTCTCTAGCAATCTTACCATGTGGTAGGCTGAATCTAGCAAATTAGGATGAAACTAAACATCAAAGGCATCATGGAAGTGAAAGGCAATGTGTTGAAATACTATGTGGATGATGCAGAAATATATATTACCTGTACACCCATGTTTATAGCTCTTAAAAACGTTGACAGAGTGAGAGGAGTGGCTGCCCCTGGCATCATTTCACTGCAACAAACAGTGCAGCATGAATGTTGATTAAAGGATTGTTGGTGAACCTGAAAACAGTCTTTTAGTCTTGGATAAATAGCGAAATTGACTGTAAATAATTGACATCAAGGCTTTCTGCATGAAAATGAAATACACGTGTGACTACAACTTACTACAAGGCAATGGTACACAGTAATCCGAATAACATGCTGGATCAGTTGCAGCCCACTTTAACAAGACCCCAATGTTGCTGAGCTCTTTCAGGCATAAGTCAGTGGGAAATTCACAAATTCTGAACCTGACTGACTGTGATATGGATATCCTCTCAAGCCACATCAAGGTGGTGCTCTTGACCTTGGCCTAAAAGGTTCTCAGGTGTCCCAAGGCAAAGACACAGCCCTGGGTCATAAAAGAAGTGCTCAACCTTTGCAGCTGTCGTTGGACCCTAAAGAGTGACAAGCTGAAAAAAAACTGGTACACTGCAAGATAAGCACGAATACAGTCAGAAAAACCTAAATTGAGGACAGATGCAGTGAGACTGATGAAGGAATGGCTTAGACAACAACTGCAAGGCCTTCCGCCTGCTAAAAACCCTCACCAGGGCCAGCAGAAATAGCCTGCAACTATGGACAGCAAGGGTTGTCTGCTCTAGGATGACAAAGTAGTCTTAGACCACTGGATGGAGTACTGCAACAAGCTTTACAACTTCCTGTTGATGACCAACCCAAACATCGTTCAAGAAAACCAGGAAATGACCCAGAGGACCTGCAAGTCTCATAGGAAGAGGTCAAGCAGGTTATTTGGAACCCAAAGGGAGGAAAGTCGCCAGGGATGAAAAATGTCCCTGCAGACTTGATCAAAGGTGGTAGGGAAGAGACAGTGAGGGCTCTTACCACATTGTGTTGGAAAATCTGGGCAACCAAGCAATGGCCACAAGACTGGACACAGTCACTGAAGGGAAAGATAAGGCAGTGCATGGACTATCAAACTATAAGCCTAATTAGTCCCCAGAGAAGCTGCTAGTGGATGAACAGGCTGGATTCTAGGGTGGCAGAAGCATTGTTCAACAGACAAGTCCTCGTCAAAAAGTACCTGCAGAATGGCAAGGATCTTTTCTTCTTCTTATCACCTCCAGTGGAGCATAGGCCGCAACTACACCATGCCATCGGATCCAGTTCTGGGCGCCCCTTTCCAGTTGGGACCATGTTATGCCAGATGCCTCCGCCTCTCTGTGGACTGATCTCCTCCATGTCTGTCTGGGTCTCCCAACCCTGTGCATCTCCTGTGGGTTCCAGCCTACAGCTTGTCTCATTAAATTGTCAGCTGGCTTTCGCAAAGTGTCACCGATCCAGCCCCACTTCCACTTCTTGATGTCTTGGCTGGCAGGTTTTTGGTTGGTTCTCTCCCACAGGTCTGTAATGGAGATCTTCTCGGGCCATCTGATGTTGAGGATGTGGCGCAGACATCTGTTGACGAATGTCTGAATCTTGTTGGTGATGGTGTTTGTCACACGCCATGTCTCAGATCCATATAAAAGGACTGACTTTACATTTGCATTGAAGATGCAGATCTTGGTGTGTAGAGATAAAGCCTTGGAGTTCCAGATGGGTCGCAGGGTGTGGAATGAAAGCCTGGATTTGTTCATTTGGCTTCTAACATCTTCATCTGCACCTCCATCTTTGCAAAGACCTCTAGTAAAACTTTATTGAGTTCAAAAAGGCTTTAGACTGAGTGTGGCACAAGGTGCTATGGAACATTCAGTGTGAAGGACATTCAGAGTGAAAGGAAGGTTTTATACACACCATCAAGGCACTGTGCAATAGCTCAAGGAGCTCAGTACTCTTTAACAACCGAGTGGGTAAGCTCTTTCCCATGAATGTACTCCAGGGGTGCCCTCTGTTGTGTAACAACTACCTGTGTGATATACTCAAGGAGCATCATATCTCCATGTCCACCGATAATAGGCCACTATGCAACTTCCACTTCGCTAATGATTTGATCTGATGGTGGGCAGAAACAGTGAGTAACAGATCTCACTGAAAAACTTCCCACCAGTGCAAGCACATATGGAATGGAGATTAACACAATGATGTTGTGGAAAGCAAAAGAAAACCTGGGTGAAGGAGTTGACCGGCTATCTACTTCGGGAGATTCTCATGTGGGTGCATGACTGGCCCCCCCTGGCATAAGTTCCATTCTGCTGTCCTGTTATGTCTCCCCTATGACTGGAACCCTGGGTACCGGTTAAGGGATGAAAATGAGAAGAAGAATGTTAAATAGGTGGTTACTCTGCTTCATGCTTTCATCCTTAAAACTGACATTTTTCTGGTTTCATGTCCTATAGAAGGTATGAATTTTCAAGGCCTCACCCGACATTGGCAGTAGTGACCCAGTGATGTTTAATATTCAGAGGGCTGTCAAACTCATGAATCAGTTCTTCTTCTGTTTCTTGATTTGAAGTTGTAATTGGTCGTGACTGAAAGAAAGAAAAAACCATCACAAAAGCTGAAAAGTGGAATAGCGGCTGTTTTGCCTTAAAGCAATTAACAGGAGATAATATGGAATGATTGATTTTCTTGCATTCAACAGCATGTAATATTATTTGTATTATAATTTGGTAATGATACAATAATAATACATGTGCAATTTACATAGTGCAGAATCATGCTCACATAGGAACAGGCACATAATGCTTAGATACAAAATCTAGGTCAATATGCAGTACATGAAGGAACAGAAAGACAACGAAGAGGATGAAGTATAAAAGACAGTGAAGACTCATATGGATAGTAGCGATGAAGACCTGGTTCTAAAATAATTAACAAAGGGACACCAGCAGGACAAACTAAACAAGAGATAAAAAAAAAAGAGAAAAAGGAAGACAGAATGGGTTAATAGCAGTAAGTGGACTGTGCTTAGGAGGAGTGCTCAGCAAAAGACATGCTTTTAATATACGTTTAAATGACTCAAATGATGGGTAAATGGTGGATTTTAAAGGAGAGTTCCACTGCATTTCTGCACCATAGCTAAAATGCTGGTGACCATGATGCAATACATGATGTATTCTCATAGAGTTTTCTTCCTCTCATCTCAGACAGTTTCCCGTTAGACCTTTTGCTGTTGTTAAGGGAAGAAGTGCTTCCACCTATAGGTGATTTCACTTTGTAATGGGATGGAGAACTCAAGTAAGTAAGAGAAAGAGACGAAAAGAGTTATGAGGGAGGGGTAAAGGTTGGTTATGCGACTGCTACAGATGATGGTTGGTGTTACTTATTCCAGTTGTTATTTCTTGCTCTTAGGAGGGGGAAGGGATGGGCAGTTCCGTGTGGCTAGCCAATGGCCTCCCTTGTTCGCATGGATGTGTATTCATGTGGAGAGAGGAGGGGGGATGATTTAAGCACGATGATTTGGACAGCAAACTGAGTGCAGAGGACATGACATATGGGCAGATGAGGCATCACCAGTGAAGAGTTCAACAATGTGATGAGACTGTCTTTTGTGAACATGCTATTTGTCTCTGATGACTGAAGCTTCCAGCACCATGACCCCAACCATCAGGGAAGGATTGCCACAAACACAGAGGGCCTGCATTCAGGTAGAAACAGGAAGGAAGAGAAAGAGTGTGTGGAGAGAGAGTGGAGAGTGTATGGAGAGAGAGTTGAGAGTGTATGGAGAGAGTGATGGCTGAGGCAACAAGAGATAGTAATACTGCATAGTACAGTGAAGTACAAATAGCAGATGGTACATTTTTGGTGACACACATCTAAGCACTGTCAGCATTCTAGGCCCTACAAAATGAATCATCTAAGACAGACCTGGGCAAACGCCGGCCAGCGGGCCGGATCCGGCCCGCCTCCTGTCTCTGACCGGCCCGCCTGCTGGCCGCCCACCAGTATATATACTATATATATATACAGTATTGGGTAAAACTGAGTTAACTATATTAGTCCGGCCCTCTAGAACCATTCCAGTTTCTCATCCCGCCCCTTGGGAAAATTAATTGCCCACCCCTGATCTAAGAGGTTCTCTTTCATTCAGTACTATTCATGTCTGGTGAAAGTAAATCACACTGCAAAAGTGTGCTTTAATGATTTAAACAACACAAACAGTTATAAATATAAAGTGTTAGATAACCTGAAGAAGGAAGATTTTTCCACCTCCATATGCCCATTCAATGTCTCGAGCTGACCCAAAGTATTTCTCTATCTGAAAAATATAATTAACTTTGTTGTAAATAAATTCCATATTTTCATAAGTCCAGTGACTTCTTAATTTGCATGATGACATGAACACATCTAAAAATTGTGCACACATGCACACATCCCAATTTTCAAACATGACATACCTGTATCCCAACTCTGGCCAACCAGATGATGACACTGTCTTGAAGGCACAATTTATTTTTCTCATTTCCAGTTACCTCCTCTTCTTTGATACCTTCATCTGTTTCAGAAGTAGCCTCAGTTATACAAAATAGCAGATACTGTATGTATTTGCTTATATATAGAATTAACATTTCTCAAGTGCAGTCTGGCAGTCTGTTTTAGAAGCCACATTTTCTTAAAAAGATGGTATTAGCTCATTTTCAAGGAACATATTTCGTGAGACAAAGAAACATAATGAAAGTATATTTTACCTGTCACGGTTATTTTTGTTGACTTTTTCCCTGTTTTTACTGTCTTAATGCTCAACATCCCATCCCAGTTTCTCTGCACTGTAATGGTATCAGGTTCACATTTTCCTGACACGACTGACTAGAAAAAAATAGAAACAGTGACACTTTTTATAATTTTTAAATAACAAAAAACTCTGCCATGGCTTATGCACTGTACTTTGACTTGGACCTGTTCAGATTTGAAAAAGTAGCCTTCATCTCACAGTTTTGGTTTAGGTTTAAATTTTTTTTCTTTCTAAGATGAGTAATAACTCTAGCCATACCTCGCCTAGGCCATAATTTGCATCAATGATGATGTAACTTGAGTTCCCTGTCACTGGATCCGATGTAAACATGACCCCTGAAACATGTCAGATCAGATAATAAATAAGGCACGCCATCAAACATGTAGAATGACAAGACATTAAATAAAAGCACATCATCAAAGATGCAAGATCATGCATTAAATAATGCATGTCAATAAATACATAAAAAAAGATTAGACATTAAGATTTTGTATGAAATGGGAATCAAAATAAAATCAGCAGGAACAGCACACATCTATCAACTATGCTTAAAAAGTGGCAAAGTAACGAAGAAAATCTATTTTTGTCAGCCATGAACATTAGTTAAGGGCTATTTTCTTCTGAGTGCAAATACTATTTTCCCAAATCTGGTTGAATATACCCCTTCCATTATCAAGATACCTGACTACAAACATTACCAAGCACAGAAGGAGGTCAAAATTGATGTAATATATGTATATACACACATAATTAACATGATGTCCGTATTGTTAACTTCTTTCTGTGCGTGGTGATGTTTTCTAATGAATGGGTAACGATCAGTTTAAGATAATCAACTTCTATTCTTGAGATACAATCATCTTCCCACAATCCCTCATCTGGCTGACCTCAGTGACAAAATATCCTTGGGTGTTTTATGCTTTGACCCTGGTTTGCATCTGTGGCCTGGTGATCTTTCACCAGGCTGAGAGCTTCAAGAAATGCTGAAGTTTTGCTGGACTACTTTCTGACCAGCCATGGCTAAATGCCTTGCACAATCTAAATGACTCTATTGTTTATTCAAATTGTGGTCAAATAGCCATGTGTTCCTCCGTCTGAAGTAAAGTCATTATAAAAAGTAAGTGTCAAAATGCAAGATCAGCTTCAAGCCAAGCAGTAAGTGCACACTGCTATACCTCATGCAGCATGCAGACTGGTTGTGTTGACAAAGTAGAATAGCAGACAAAGGGAGGACAATGAGAGCATTTGCTGCACTAACCCTTACAGCTATGATTTTGTTGTCAACTTTCAGTCTACCACTTTAAACTTATTCACACACGTTGTCAGCGTAGTGAACCAATAAAACATCAGTACTCTAGGTGGTCTCTTCCCCAAGTTTTATTTACATATTTCAAGTGAAGATAATGATGATGTTTTGTTGGTTGTTGTTGTACAACTTACATTATTGTGCTATAGAATAATTTCTCCTTAAATCTCTGATCTAATAGGATGATGGTAAAAAAGATAGTAATGATAATGGTTGTTATTCTTGAAGCTTATTCTGAAATAGGCTTAGGCGTAGCCAATAAGAAATTTGTTTAAGGTCATTGGTATCATCTTGAATTATTATGTTGTCCATCTTTATTGTGTCTGGTAAAGGTACAGTAACATACACCAACCAATCAAAATTCATGACTAAATCATAATCAACAGAAATATTCCTACCACTTTTGGTGAGGATTAGAAAAGCAGCATGGATGTGCATAGGTTTGAAGACCAAACAAACCCGCCACAAATACACACACGCACAAAAATCTTATTCTATGAAACTAAGAAGTCACTAAAACTCATTTAGCAGGGAGCAGAAGCCGTGAAAAAATTGGCAGCACAATGCAAAAGCTGAGAAGAGACACAATGCACAGAATTCCAACCTGCAGCTTCTGCTGGTGCCATTTCCTGAATGACGACACCTACTGGTGTCCTTACTGGCTGTCCATGCTGTCTGAGAACATGGGAAATGACAAATGTACGTGTGCACACACACTGCCTGCAGTTTGATGTAGTGTTAGCACTTCCATGGGGACAATACTTGTTTAATTGCTGTGCTTGATGTTTTAGACCAAATGTGTCAACAGAATACACACACACACTCTCTCTCTTATGTGTTACCTTGAAACTATAGACACACATAAACTTTGTATGGAAACTGAACAGAGGACAATCGTCAGTTTCTGAAAGATTTTTTTTTTCAAAAACCTTGCTGAAATTACTAGCTGATGACAGCGCATGGCTCCCAACAATAAATGTACTGTAAAAACGATTTTCTTGCACAATATGAAGACCAAAGCCCAAAATTCAACATGTTGGGGTTGACGATGTCCCAGATGAGTTGTTCAAGCATGGTAGGGAAGAAACAGTACAGGTCCTTACCACTCTGTGTCAAAGGGTCTAGGAAAGCAAAAGGTAGCCCAATGAATTGATGCAGTCAAATTTCATACTCTTCCAAAAAAAGGAAGCATCAAACTCCAGCATCTAAGCCTAATCACCCACCCAAAAAGGTGGCAATCCAAAATCTCCTCAGCACTCCAGCCAGGGAGTTGCTAGCAGATAAGCTGGCTGACTTCACACAGGAGCACAGTTGAACTTATCTCCGTCTGCCACGCCCTGATAGACAAACATCGACAACACCAGAGCTATCTCCACCATAACTTCAACTTCAAAAAGGTATTTGACAGTCTGGTAAGTTATGCAAAAAGTTCAACATCAAAGAGAGCCTTGTTCAAATCACTGAAGCGCTATGCAACAGCTCAAAAAGCGTAGTACTACTCAACGACCAAGAGGGAGACTTCTTTCAGATAACAATGGGCTATCCTCAAGGATACGCCCCTGTCACTGGTGCTGTTCAACATATCTTCCTGGAAAACATCGTGCACGAAAGTCTTCACAACCACCACACAATAATCTCCACTGGCAACTGTGGGTGGGGCTGGGGATTTGGGGGCGATGTAACTCAAACTTTGCTGAAATATTGACCTGACGGTATGCAACAGTGAATTTCAAGTCCTCACAAAATGACTGACAGTTTGTTTGTTAGCGATTTATTCTGTGCCTGTAAAGGAAAAGACTGGTTGTTCCTTGTGGAGCTTGCTCATGACTGACCTAAGTGGTAAGCCCTGTCAGCTGCTATGTCTAGCCAGGTCCCTCCAACAACTGATACTGGCAGTCTAGCTTCACTGGTGATCTGCTAGTACCAGTCAAGGATGATGATGATGGTCAACTCTAACATCTGCCACTGATGTGCCCCAGTTTGCATTAAGTATGTGAAAACACACACATACACAGAGCATGACATTAAACTGATTCCACAAATGTGGTGAGGCCCAGTGAAAAAGACCAGAAATACAAAAATATGGAGAAGTATTTACCTTCTATATTCCACAGCCTGGTATGAGTATGCAGAAGCCCAGCATTTTTTCGCTGCGCTAAAAATCTGTAACATGCACAGCTTAGAAGTGACAGAAACTGCTTCCTGTCTCAGAATTCAGTGATACATTACTAGATACTTGAGCAAAGAAAACCGCTGAAAATGTTGGGCTGTGCACTTAGTGGTCCACTGAGTATACTTTCATCCACATATTACACCATACTTAACTACAGATACACAGCCCTTGAGGTAAATCTATTGTTCAATGTGAAGCATTGCACTCTGATGTTTTAAACTGCGTTAATAACTAATCATGTTTCATATAAATTACAGGCAATTATTTAAATCTTTAGTCAAACTTAAATGATTAAGGAGGTGTAATTTTTTTCTCTAAAAATGGGTAAAGCTCAGTCCAAGATACTTCTCCCCCAAAACTGGGTAAGAGAAAAATGTAAACGGCACCAGTCCTTGAAGTTTCTCTAAATATGAATTACCTGTTACACATATGAAACATCAGTAAAATAATTAGTACACAAGTAGTCCTTAAAATTATTTTACTACCTTGTGTTTTAAAAAGCTAATGTTTCAAACAATCAGGCTGCTTAATACACTCAGCTAAGATGTGCCTCGTCAAAATAAACAAAGTTGGACAATCAAAACAAGTACCTCTTCTTCTCCTTGTATGCCCAGAAAAGTGTCCATCTGTCCTGCTGATGACGCTTCAATGCTGTCTTCACCTGTACCGTGTACATCACAAAGAATGATTACAAACCATGTTGTTTATCATGTAAATAGTTCTTTAAATCATGTGTTGATAATCTAGAATCTTGCTACATGACTCTTTCTTGCATCATTGCTATCTTGCAACACTGAAACCAAATGCGTCAAGATGTAGTGGGATTTAAGGATATGCTGCATAGGACAAATAAACTGTACTACACAATAAGAAGTGGACCAACAATAACATCTACCATTAGCAAAAACCTTATTCTAGCAGTTAACATGAAAAATTAGTCTGCGGTCCATTCTAGTCCCTGCAGAGGTTCTTTTGACTGAAACATCTCTCTCTGTGTCTCTCTCTCTATACATGTGCACAAGTTCATGTGGGTGATTGTGGATGATGACAATATTTAAATTCTTATATTTTTCGACTACACTGTCCTTGAAGGAGTAAAGACCTGTATCACTAAATTTACAGAATATTAGAAAATAAAATTGCTTAAAAGCACTAGATTTTTTTTATTATTGTCTACAAGATGCTCCCTACCAGCAGCTGAAGAGCGAACTGCAAGCCTTTTAATGTGGAAGTCTGCACCAAAGACCTGTCTTAAGCCTGTCTGTACTGCCATCATCACAGGCTCACACATGGGAAGTTCAGAGAACAGTGCAGTTGTCTCCATGCACACAGCATCCAACTTGCTGAGATCTGACCTGAAATACGAATGCAGCACACAATTACAGGCTGCATGTGTGCAAATGCAATTAGCGAACTGTGTGCACAACACTCATCTGGCTGCTTATAGGGTAGTTATGAGCCCTTGGATTTGTAGGCCTCCAGCTTAAATTAAAAACAACTGTTGGAGAGGTTCCTTCCCTAGTTGTAGAACATAAACTACCTTAGATACAACTGAACTGGCACAAAGGAAACAATGCATGTTCACCATCTGAATGCCTATAACTTCTATTCCATATTAAGAAGTAAAAAGATCCTCATTGTCGCTACTTAGAAATGCGATCTAGAAGAATTAAGTACATAAATGCAATTGTGCGGGTGTGTATGTGTATAAATATATATAAGTAGATATGAGTAAGCGTATGTGGATGCGCATGTGATCAAGTGAGGCAGAACTATTCCTCAAAATTGTATCCTGTCATTACATGTTTTATATACTTTGATTACATATTCAACAACATGTGATATGACTGAAAAGATTTAGATGAGGGAAAGAGCAAATGAATGAGGCAGAAAATAAGGCTTTAGCTGCTACAAACTGATCAGTGAATGTGTGTGCGTGTCCGAGTGTATATATGTGTGAGAGATTGCATCTAAAGTTACATAGGTTGTGAGCATATATATATATTGGATAGAACTTTACAACATAGGTTTTGCGGTGTATGTAATGTGGAAGATTAAATGATAAATATCGATACCCATCAAAGGGTGAAAGAAAAAAATTCTTGAAATCTTAAAAATGAGGGTTTTGCTCAGAGTAAATGCAGTTCAAATGAGAGAACTTTACTTACACAGCTGTCTCATTCACAGTGTCTACAAGTTGCTTCAGACTATTATTGTGCTGAAGAGAAATAACATAGGATCACATACAAAATACATTATATTTGCTCCAGTTTTTAAAAATAAAAAAGCATTTGTTCTCAGACTTTTTTTTGTTTTGTTTTTCTGCATTTAAAAAAGTATTAAAATATATAAACTTTATTTTTGTACCTTGCAAACTAATAAAAAGAACATCTAACAAAAGAAACCTCTAAAAAGGGCAGAAAAATTACAGCTTACATTCTGGGTCATGACAATGTCCTCACCCTGAGTTCACAATTGCAACATATTATACTTTTCATCATATGCTTGTAATATAATTTAAGTTTCACTTCTAGTTGTTACTTAATTTAATTATTAAGATGTTACCTACTTTCATTTGCTCTTCAAAAGCAGCAAGAGTTACACAAAATCCTTGGGGCACTAACACTGATGAATCCTGTAACTGAAGCAAATAAAAACCAATTATTATGTTTGTTGGGAGAATTAAGGAAATACCACTAAAATGTAGTTATCTGTAGTTTGTAGTTCATAACTTTTAGCAAACAAAAAATAATGTCTATTGAAGACAAATGACCATAATCTTACCAGGTTTATGGTTCCCAAGCTCAAACTACAACACACAAATCAAATCCAGAAATCACCATCTCAGTCATAGTTTGCAGAAGTGTCTCAGCCAGTAACAATCAAAGAAATGAAGACTGCATCTCAAGGTGGAAAAATGTAAGCTGCAAAAATATGACGGAACCTACCAGTGTTGTCAGCTTTGTTAGCTGTGCCAGCTGTGACCCCTTTCCACCTACAAGATTTGCTGACTGGCAGGACATGGCGGAAAAAGTGAGGATAAGCTCTTTTTCACTGGCGGCCACAATCCCTGGGTCTGGGTCAGTGATGAAAGGTAATGTGGTGTCCATCTTTACTTCACTTCTGTTCTCGTTCCTTCAAAGATATTTGTGGTTTTTGCTTGTTTACTGGTTCAATCAATGCCACATTGGGAATGAGGCTCCAGTTATGTCATGACAAGTTTAAAAAGCTTTTGATTTAAAAATAAAAAGTGTACTACAGGTCAGCAAGAATGTATGCTATTCAGATGATTCCAAAAAGGTTAAAGAACTGTCTTCAAACCTATGTTGGCAAAATACCTACCTGAATGTAAAGTAGTTGTTTTTATAAAATTACTTGGTTTACTTCTTCACAACACAATATATCATTCTTAAATGATATATTGTAATGAGATACATGCCTTCAAACGCTGATCGATATTCTCTGAGACATCAATGACATGTTGGAACATGGAGATGCATTATCAAGGCTACAATGGATGAGTGAACACAGAGAAAAGTGTTATTCCTTGATTTGGTGCTTCAATCTACATATCTTTTATTTTCACTTTAAATGCTTGGACCTCACAAGTTGAAGGAGGCTTTTATGCAGAATTTAGGAATTAGTATTCTATAGTGAACAGTGTTCAGTAAACAAAAACTATTTTATACTGAGGTGGGTTTGTAAGGTAAGATAAATAATCAGAATATTAACACTCTTTTTGTGTGGGAAACACTATGCACGCATAGTATTGAGGTCAAAGTTTTTATTTTTGTTAAGAGCCCAAAGGAACAGCACACTGAAGTCTATTAACCTGACCTGTAAAAGAACTCAGACAGCCCACAGCCTTTCTTGCCATTAAGAGTAACATTGCAGAATGTTTCAAAGACAATGCCTCCTCGGTCTGCCTCATGGTAAAGAATACCAGATGTTTTAGTCTCGACTTGCAGCAGGTATGTTTCTCCATCTGCAATCAAAGTTTCAGTCAGTTCTTTGATTAAAGAAGCATCATTAAAGATAGTACACAATCCACATACTTCTGCAGAGAAGAGGAGACAGAAAAGAAAGTGGAATAACAGCCATGATAGGAAATCCTTTATAAAAAAATCTTTCCGTAACAAATTAGACGAAATCACACTTATTTACAGTTGATGTTTTGCTAAACTTAGCCCAGTGATACACTAGGTCTTTAAGTTATAACTCAGTGATGCACAGGTCTTTAACTCATTCTGCAGGTGTCCATGACTAAAAAAACATTCAAATGGCAGTTTGGCAAGCAACTGATCCATACCATAAAAACTTTGACATGATAAATACAGTACGAATAAAAGGAAGCAAGGTCTTACTATTGGTAAAGAACTCCTTTTTTTAACCAACAATATTTACATTCTCTTCCAGTATTTGTATTCATTTCCACCATGGTGAGATAACGTTTTTTTTTAAGCATCTCAAGTATGAAAAAAGAGTTAAATTATTCAGATATAAACATGGAGAGATTCGAGGTGAGTGATGATCATGGGATGTATGGTCATGCACTTTTTGATGGAAATGACGCCCCACCCCTCGCCCTCCTCTCTGATCATTGCTGTCTCTTTAGCAGCATACATCTGTTGATTGTGCTTTAATAACCATATTTTGCAAAAGTCAAGCTAAAAAATATAAATAGTACATTTTAAAAAAGCGTCTTTGTCTGCCATGGCAAATGTATATCTCACCTGGAGAGTTCGTTTTGCTATAAAATCTTCCATACAGCTTAACACAATGGTAGAATAAGACAGACCAAGTGAAAGCAAAAATGACAAAGAAAGCATTATGATATATTCATTTTAAAAGCATTATTTCAACATTTAAATAGATGAACTTGAATTTGTAAGTGTTCAAAATCGTGGTTCATGGAATGAAAGCAGATGGGTTGATCTCCCAACTATGACCCCTCTAAGTTATGACCTGATTTTGGTGGATTTTAGCCAATCTCAATAGGGAGGTTTTACTGTATCTCGGAGCTCAGGACATCATCATTAGTCCCTTAGCCCTAACTGACCCTAGGGTCACCTGATAATATTATCTGGTATCGAAATTAGAAAATAAAGATTTCTAACAGTGATGGATGTTGCGCTGAGTTCCACTGAAATATGAGATTCAGACAGCAGTAGAGATACTCTTGACAACTCTATGACATGCAACACCAGCTTAACACCAACATGACAAACTGTTAACCATAAAATTACTTGCAGCAAATGACAATCCATGAGCTATCAACTTGCCTGCAACAAAGGACAAACTCCACTTGGCAGGTGGCTGTTGTTCCTCCTCCCCTACGTTCCACAGATTAAAGATCACATCTGACACAGCTACCCTGTCTCTGCTTGGGTACATCAAGCAGCCTGTTCTTAAACTGCACAATACACAGCATATGTAGATATATGCATGTCATAAGTGTGCTTTTGTTAGCTATACACTACTTTGATAATAAAATAAAGTGTTACTGAAGTATTTTACTAGTATTTTCAAACTCGTCTGAAAAGAGGTTGATACATGTTTACAAAAATCAATGTGAGAACTCAAAACACACATGTAACCTGGATAGCACATGTATACTAACAGAAGGTACAGATTATCTGTATTTATTCTACTTTTCAAGTCTATTTTTCTTTCTCGAACTGCTTCCTCTCCTTTCACTCATAAGCATGCTGGTTCTTTCTTTCTCATTTTGTCTGCACCCTAGTCTCTCTCTTCATTCTCATTCATACATTCTTTGTTTTTCTTATTCACTCACCCTTACATATTCACTATTTCTCTCCTTCTTACTTACCAACTTATTCACACATAAACTCAAAAACAATAAAGCTTATGTGTATTTTATATTAATAAATTATTAGGGTACGTACTGTGAAAACATTCCTGGTTGAGAAATTGCCCCTATTTGCAGTGTCATGCCGTTCTGAAATAGTATGACCCATTTACTCATTTGCTTGATTTTAAAAGTAGAATTATTTACTTAAACTGGATGATCCACAAAGTAATAAACATTCTTTACCAAAACATTACAATTTATGCATGTAATAAAATAAAAAGAACACAGATCTGAATCATATAGAAAGCAACCATATGAAAGTAATTAATTCATATGAAGGTGAGGAGAGAGAAGAATATTAAAGTACAGAAATGTACAGATTCCTGTTTCAGTTTAAAGAATAATAACCTCACATCTTGTGTTCTCATTCCAGTGAGATGTCACTTCAGGCCTGTTATCATTTAACAAGATGATGGCAAAGAAGGAATGTTACCCTAAAGAATTGTTCTTTACTTATGTGAGTTCTTATCTGGCAGTGTAGCCGGGTGTACTCAGCAAGTAATAAGATGATCTTTGACTGACCACATGTTGTAACACGCTTGGGGACAGCCATCTCTTTTGCCTGCATTATCTTGTATGCATAATATATGTGTGAAAAAAAGAAAGCTACAAATGCCAGCACCATTCAGTCATAGCATCAACTCAGGAACATGCAAGCTCTAACTGTGTGATAAGTGTCTCTCTCCATCCTACCCACAAGCATGAAAAATAACCCCAACTCATACCTCAATATGTAAGAAGCAATACACATATCTGTAGAAGTCTGTCCATTTTCGCACACCTGTAACATGAAATGACAACAAGGTTTAATATTTCTGGAAACCATGCAGGCACTTCACCATTTATCCTATGCCAATTAAGTGCTATATCCATGCAGGATAAACAGTTGTCAGGTCTGGTGCTTACTTTGAATAGCGAATCTTTATTTCCTGGTCTAATATTTCTGAAATCTGATGTTGTGCAAAGTGAAAATAACCGTTGTAACAAGAACTGCTTACAGCAGCCTGTTTGCTCACCAAATGAGTGATCTCGGATGGCTGTTAAGCGCAGATTTTGAGGTGGATGACCTTCAACAGTAAGAGTCCCTCGTAGCTCTCCCCATTGTTCATAATGAGTCTGATGTCGCCTGTAAAACAGTTCCTTTTGGATATATAACAATGATCTATTAAAGATTGAAAGAATTTTTTTTTTAATTTCTTGAACTACTTCTATGCTTTCACATATAGCATCGACCAATTTGTTGAAAAACTCTTTTTTTTTTGTTTAGAGTTTTAAGAATACATTACAGACTTTTGCAGTTTGTTGAAGAACTCTCTGCACCATCGTTCTCGTGCAATGGCATCTCCAAGTAATGAAGAATCCAGATCTGAATCGTAATTGAAGGGTGGTGCAAATGCATTCCACCTGTCATAAAATGTCATAAAATTACTTTTGGTCTGGGCTGTAGACAAGTGTACTAAAGTTATAAAAGATGTACTCTCTTTGCTTACAATTTTCAAATGTAATTTTTTAATGAAATGGTAAAAATTAATAACATACACAAACATTTTTTTGTGAACTTCGATTCTTCTTTTTCCCCACTCCTTTGGCACTACTGGTCCATACTTGCCATTTGACTTCACACAAAGTTGTGCCTCATTTGGATGAAAAGTTTTTTGCTTTAGGGCAATTTTCCATATAATCAGTATTATAAAATGGTAACTTTTCAAATGTAGTTGTCACACTCACAGAAAGGAGAACTGTGTGTCCAAAAATTTCTCAGGCTTGTTCTCAAGACTGTTGCACAGCCCTACTCTGGGTGTACAGACATGTTTTATATTTTTAATTAACAACTCAAATAGGTGACATGAGCAAAAAAGTAATATTGTTTTTATAAACTATACCCTGTCTTGGATAACTCTTGCAATGTGCCAGTCTAAGGTGGTAGTGGCTAAGGTGTTTTGTGTTCCTACCTCATTTTCAACACATTACAAAAAGTATCAAAAATTCTCAAGCATGCATGGCTTCCAATGTTTTAACAGAAGATTTTATGATCTGAGTCTATTATAAGAAGTCGCTTGAGGTTTTACTTTTAAGGAATGTGAAAAGAACAGCTATAGTTGAATATCATTATATTTTGTACCTGAGTTGTCCGCTAAAGCTGACTCTCCAAGTTTTCAGTGGTTCTATCACCTCAAACCTCAGTCCTCCAGCTGTGAAAGAGTTAGGGTCTGTGTTGCTTATTGCTGTGTCTGGATGAACTGGATGTTGTAGATGCCCAACCCCAGGTATTTCCAGATGTAGCCAAATTTCCGCCCTTCGATCTGGCCTCCGTCCAACACGCATGGCCAGGTTAGGTCCATCCTGACTGTAGGCTCCAATGTAAACAGAGTCCAAAGCCTAAGAGACAAATAAATGCTGAAGTGGCACACCAATCTTGCCTCAATGATTTACTAAGTACCAGCTTATTATGTGTCATATTTCACATCTTATACTAGGCATAGAAGTTTTAAAGAATTACGATAATGTGTGTATGTCGCCAGAATCTATTCCCTTTAATCTCCTACATAATCTTCACTCTAGTGTGCTGTCGTGTCATCATCCCTGTAATTGCCCTTGTGGATTAATAAAGTTGTATTGTATTGTATAAATATTGTATTTATTTCTGCAACATCCTTCCAAAGAAAATGCACATGCTTGAAATAAAAAAATATATAAATACTAATTAATGCATAACAATAAAACGGTTGCTTTTAAATGCCATAATGAAATCTCAGTTTTAACATTTTAACAATGAACATTTTGGAGTAAATTTTGTTCTTTCTAAATCAAGAGCATTATTTGGAGTAATACAATAATACTCTTATAGTATAGATGCCACTAAAGGTGTAAGCTTATGATGTTTGTTTACATCTGGGTCCATATGACGAGGCAGGCACTTCTCCATCTCAGTTAGCAACATACTGTTTCCATAACCTCTAGGAGAACTGTTATACTTCTTGTCTGTCTGCTTTTGCTTTTTTGTCTGTCTTGCTCGTAGATAGAAAAAGCAAGAAAAGATTGCTCGTTTTAGCCAATACCATTTTCCTGCAATACAAACCAGCCAGTCACTTTACCAAAGAATCAAAATGCACGATCTTAATTGTTTAAACAAAGCATTAGGTTTTCGAATCAGATTTAGAAGCATCTTTAAAAAAAAAAAAAGACTAACTTATCAGATGTTCATACAATTTTGATGGTGTGTTACCAAGCATGAAAAAAAAACACTGAAAACAAGATGGGATACTGTGATATCTGCAAAATTAAAGGGTTGTGATATACTACCTGGCAATGGGTAGACACCAGCCACAGGAGCAGGGTCTGATCTCAAAAGCCACCAAACAATCAGAGTTATCAAACAAACAAATAAAGCTGTTTCCAATATCATCATGCTGATTTGTTTAGATGCTGCCACCTCTGAAGCCTTAACAGCTGCTCATGTGAAAAGGACAAAAGAAAGAGACAGCCCAACTTAGTTTTCATAACATGCAATACTAGAATCATCACTTTAGTCTCATTAGCCTCTTAATGCAATAATGTATTATTAATACATACAAATGTATGTTATTTGGATATGATCAAGCTACCTTAGTATCTCAATAGCCCGTACAGAGTAAAAGATTAAAGTCTCTTGTATTGAAACTTCTTAACTCTTTACAAATCATAAAACTGTCATGAATATGTTGTGAAAGAGTGGTCATCTGACACAGCCAAGTTGGACTTCATGAGAAAGTAGCCTTTATAGTCTAAGAGTGAATGCCATGGTAGTTTTTAAGAGTATAGAAGGTTCCAGTATGCAAGGCTGACTGTTAAGTATTTTGTTAGCATGCTGCTTCAGTATTCTCAAGCAAGCCATAATTAATAATTTTGATACTTGCAAACATGTTAATTCAGGGATTAGCGTTAGGTATTTATTCATGTATGAATCTATTTGTGTTGCATACAAATTTAAGTTGGAGGTTGTTTTTCTTTTTTTTTTTTTGCTTTTTTACTTGTACCAGAGACGGCGCTAGGGGATGCGGGGCCTTGGGCAAATAGAATTGCGGGCCTTTTGGAAGCACTTTAATTATTTGGGGCGGTCGCCCCCGCTCGCCCCCAATATGCCCCAGCGCAGGGTCAGCTTGTACCATGGCACTTTAAAAAAATTGTATTGAAAGCAAGGTAACTTGATCTCAGAAACTGTTCGTAAGATTATACAGGGCTGTTTTGGTTATAGCTGAAACCAGAAACCTGAAAACTAGGTTAATTTTAGGTTTTGCTCAGCACCGAGCGCATGCACCTCCCCATGCTGCTAAAGCCACAGGAACCGCCAGTCTGCATGTTCATGGGTTGTTGGTAAGGTGACCAGACGTTTCGGGTGCGAAAGCGGGACACGTTCCGATGATGGTGTCGTCACCGTCAAAAAACGCCGAAAAAAAGTGATTTTTAAAGACAACCGGGACATTTGATGGACTTGCCAGAAAGCCAGAAAGCGGGACATTGGGCGTCCTGCCCGATATTCAGGCGGGACACGAGGTCAAAAGCGGGACTGTCCCGCCAAATGCGGGACGTCTGGTCACCTTAGTTGTTGGTCTCCAGCATTGTCCTCTATTTTTCGAGAGGTGTTCAATACCCCTCGACTACGTACTGTTTGCCATTCCTGAGGTTCGTCGATCGCTAAATATAATATATATAGTGACGATGACAGAATAAATCGTGTCGACGACAGATGCGATAAGATTTATGTGACATTCCTACTTCAGCCCTAGCATGTTACCTCATCACACCTTACTTAGTCTTCTTGGCGGCCTTTTAATCACGAATTCGATATGCTCCACCAACCGAGGATGCACTGAATGGGCGATCATGTCTAGGTGCAAAGTTCAAGCAAGTGCACCTGGTCTAAAAGTACTTTAGTCTCACCAGAAAATGGTAATTAAGCTCCGCCCTCCATCGTTAAAGCTCAAGTTGTCTGTGCAAATGGATAGCTATAAAAAAAGGTTTCAACAATACGTATTAACCTATTTCAATGCTATCATCAACAACATAGATGCTTTTAAACGTCTTTCAGCACTTACAGAAGAGTTGAAGTTTACGTACTGTCTCGTCGGGCGGACCCGCGTTAAAGGGAGGCAATGCTCGTGCTGCGAGGTCGCGGTAGATGGCGGTTATCGTTCGCTTTGTTGCTGCTTAGTGCGCTTGCTGAACAAAACAAACCAAAACAAAACAGCAACAACAATTACCGCTACCGTAGATTTACCACAAACTCCGGTTAATAGATGCACAGCTGCGCAGTCTTAATGATATTTACAAATTGACTGCCGACACAGCACAGCCTGCTGCAGCGTATTAGCGACAGGGTCACTGAGGTCAGTAAAAGCCTCCACCTGCTGCGTGGCACAGATCATGTTTCGTCACAAGAGCAGGCCTGATAAGAAAGGGGGGGGGGGGTCGAGGGACAGGAGGGTCTGGTGTACCCGGGCCTGCGCCTGGGTCAGTGGATTTTGTCGTTTTCCCTTTCTTTCTCTTGTAAAGAAAGGCTGATGTAATCCTCACTCTGGGGATTTTTTCTATGCGGCAAATTCTTTCATTATTTTATGGCAGTTATTAAAACCGTATTGAAAGCTAAGTAACTTGATGCCAAAGAGTGTTCTTCTTCGTATATATTATTATTAGTATTATAATAAATGCAAAATGTGTAAAGCGCGTACTCACACTACTAAGGAGTGTATATGTTCTTAGCGCTTAAGAACAAGAACGAAACATGGACAGTATACGAGGGACAGGAAAACAAGCAAATAACATATGAACAATAAAATAATAATCAACCGTACTAAACGAAGAATAAAATCAAATACAGAAAACATGAAGCGGAACCCAATAACAAGAACAAGAGCTGAGAGTAACATATTACAAAAGGAAGAGTGTGACAAAGGACTAGCATTATGGGATAGGTTGTTAGGAGTCATGTTTACAGACGAGGTGTGTTTTCAGTGCACGTTTAAAGGAATCAATAGTGGGTAGGTGGTGGATATGAAAAGGAAGAGAGTTCCATTGTTTCGCTGCACAATAACTAAAACTCCTGTGGCCATATGTTGTTGTTTTGGTGACAGATCAAAGAGTCGTATGGTCATCAGACAAAGAGCGGAGTTGTCCTGCTGGGATTTAAGGGAAAAGCAGTTCAGAGAAATTATCAGGGCAGGTGCCAGCAAAGAAATTAAAACACAGCACGGACAGTTTGTACTGGATGCTAGAACGGATGGGAAACTAATGTAGACAACGAAGAAGAGGGTGGCATGGTCTCGTTTCTGAGCTCTAAGCACCAGACATGCAGCAGAGTTCTGTCCTTTCTGGAGTTTGTGAAGAAGGTATTCAGGGCAGCCAGCAAGGAGTTGCAGTTATCAAGTCTGGATAAAACAAACACACAGACAAGATGATGGTAGCGCGTGTAGACAGAATGTGATAGATGGCGCTGATCTTGTGTAGCTCATAATAGACTGACTGACAGACAGCTGTAACTTGTCTAGCATAATAGACTGACTGACAGACAGCTGTAACTTGTCTAGCATAATAGACTGACTGACAGACAGCTGTAACTTGTCTAGCATAATAGACTGACTGACAGACAGCTGTAACTTGTCTAGCATAATAGACTGACTGACAGACAGCTGTAACTTGTCTATCATAATAGACTGACAGACAGCTGTAACTTGTCTAGCATAATAGACTGACAGACAGCTGTAACTTGTCTATCATAATAGGCAGACTGACTGACAGCTGTAACTTGTCTATCATAATAGGCTGACTGACAGACAGCTGTAACTTGTCTATCATAATAGACTGACTGGCAGACAGCTGTAACTTGTCTATCATAATAGGCAGACTGACAGACAGCTGTAACTTGTCTATCATAATAGGCAGACTGACAGACAGCTGTAACTTGTCTATCATAATAGGCAGACTGACAGACAGCTGTAACTTGTCTAGCATAATAGGCAGACTGACAGACATTGGTTGGGGACGGCACAGGTCCCTGACAGCACACTCCGTCCCACACGTGTTTTTTCTTACAACGGAGCATAAAAATTTGCATGTGAGCTTTTTCCTAAATTGTTCGGGAGCTTATATTTATTTTTAAGGTGGAGCAGCGAAATTTACACAACTCAACATCAATACATAAACATGACTAGAAACCCTAAAAGTATATTAATGTCATGGCGACTGTCAACCTCCCTGACGTTCCCTGTAGCTAGGTAAATGTTTCTTCAGAGTTCCCAACATTTCCACTTACGGTTGGGATGATGTCCAGAGACGTCCACGCTTACACACACATCTACACTTCCTTGAATAATCGTCCGTGAAACTTTGAAGAATAACTCCCCTTGAAAAATCCTTGAATAATCGTCCATGAGACGGCTGCCTCGAGCCTAACAATTAAGAACCAACGCTTACATACCTACCAGCCTCAGCTTCTACAGTTTGCGACCCAACAGCTACTGGTGATGAAGTGTCGAGCACTCTGTGGTAGAGTGGGTCTTACGAACCTCCTGTTCTCGGTCTACCCCGGCCTTAATTAACCGGGTCGTTCTGACCGCCGTCCTCCCCTGTTTGAGAGATCGTCTGTCGACAACTACCGTCCCGCATGTTGTTGTTGTTGTTGTTGTTGTTGTTGTTGTTGTTGTTGTTGTTTAGTAGGAAAGTGCTTCCACCTTGCGGCGATTTCGCACTATGGGTGGGGGGGGAATACACCGTGCTAGCAACTATGGCTATATCATGGCAAGGCAGCCAGCCCTGTAAACAGATGCCACGTGCAGAGAAAGAACAGCGTGCCCGAGACGAGAAATGAACCATTGGCAGCCAACCTTCACTGTATTGGTGACAGGCGCTAACCGTTGCGCCACCGGACCTCTGCTGTTGTCAGTGATGATGAAAATATCGAGGTGACGATCTCTGACAATGTCAACACTTCAGTAACTGTTGTGCTGACGATACAGACTGGGCTTTGAAAAGTTCGGCATGGAGGCAAGTGTTGAGTTGTCGTGTGGGGGATGCTCGGCAGTTCTCATACCTCCATGTTGAATTGGTCGGTTTCCAGCTGGTGTTACGGGTGATGACATCATCTGGCTCCCTTTGATCACGCCGATGCTGATCCTGATGCTGACGACGAGTCAGAGAATGTTTGCAATGGCTGTGAGTGTTCAAAGTACTTTACACTGTGCAGATGGGAGTGTTCACATGACATGTGATGGAAACATGATCCAGCAGAGTGTTGACAACACACAAAGAAGTTTTGGCAGAAGCAGAATCTGTCAGAACTTGGTGACGAGGGACATAAGAATAACGATCGACGAGTGACAGAGCAGGTGGTGGCTGGTTACAAAGGGCGTTGTTGACGGTAGTGATGAATTCTAATCTGTTGTCTTGATGGGTTGTCAGCATTCACAAATCATAGTAAAGAGAAAGTTTTCTTAAAATGTTAGCTAAACATTCAGGAAGTCTAAGAGTAGCCAGGGGATTCAACAATGCTGAGAAGTCGTATAGACAAACTGTACAGCCATGTAGCGAAAGTGTTTTAAAGTGAGATTTGGAAAAATTAAGAACAATTATAAAATTCAGAGAGATTTCGAAAATAAATTGTTAGACAAACACACTAATAGATACTAAAGGAAAATATAAAGTGAGACTAAGTTTTAGAAAATAGAAAACCGTACAAACAGTAGGAATACAGCGGTTGTTTGGCTATAGCCTAAAGTACAGAAAACTGAAATGTTTTGCTCCATCAGCACCACCTCCCCATGCAGCTGACCACAGGAACCGCCTGTGTGTTAAGAGGCTCTTGGTCTCGTGGTTGCCTTCTATTTTCTTGAGGCTGTCAACACCCCACGACCACTGTTCGCCCTTCCTGAGGTTCGTTGATCTCTACTGACGATGACAGGATTTAATGGTGTCGATGCGATAGAAATTGTTTCTCGAGGACATTCTCTCATCCCTATCAGCGGTGAGGTACCTAATCGCCACACCTTGATTAGTCTTCTTGGCAGCATTTTAATTGTGAACTGGATGGTGTTCCGCAAACAGAGGGTGCAGTGGATGAGTGATCATGCTGATGTGCAAAGTTTAAACAAAGACATGTACTATAAGTAGTTTTATCTCACCAGACTATCATAAATTGACTCGCCCTCGATTGTTAACATTCAGCTTGTGGATGATTATACAAAGGGCTTCAAGAACATGAGTCACAACTACTTTGATGCTATGTGCTATCACATAGTGGTTTAAAAAGATCTCAGCAATTAAAGAGTTGTAGTTTTAGTTACTTACACTCACCTCAGGCGCATCTGTACTGAAGGAAGGCAGTTGTCGTCGTCGCCGGATGCGCGCTCGCAACCGCTAACACACACCCACCCACTCGGCCAGCCACGGCGCGCGACATCCCTGTCGAACCGCAGACCACACAGCAATAACAAAGACAAAATGAACGATATAAAACAAATTTATTACACAGAGAAGTGCTCATAAAATGTCTCATACACACATCATGCACACCCACACTCAACACAGAGAGAGAGAGAGAGGTAGAAAAAATCCTGTGCACAGGCGAGAGAGAAAGAAAATGAAAACTAAAGGTGATGGGAGACACAACACCCTCACGCACTGCGGGGTGGCAAGTCAATAGTCTGGTCGTCTTGTTTTTGTTCTTAGACGTTAAGAGAATGCTCCTTAGGAGTCTGAGTATAAGCGCTTTACACATTTTGCATTTATTATTATTGATGATTATTATTATAGTCAGCGCACCGAAGTGCAGCACAATTATGAGACATGCCCCTCCTCGCTCATTACTTTGTCCTCACTTCCCTTCTCCAGACGCTTTAACTACCCCTCCCCACTCCGCCTCCCATCACCTTGTCAAAACAGAAACCACGGTAACATTTTTACCCTCTTCCACCCGACTGCTGAATACTGGGTGGAGATTATCTGAGGGAGATGCGCATATTTTGGGTGTATACGTGTAGTTATGTGTGTTTGGATGTAACAAGCTGTCGTATGATATATGATGGAGACAGGGAGACAAAACAAAAAAAAAACTCTAGCATCCCCAGCCTGTAAAAAAAAGTTGCAGAAACCGCAAATACATCACCTGCACAACAAGAGCTTGGACGGGAAGAACCCTCTTCGGAAGGGCCTATGATGCGTGCTGGTGAAAGCCCTCGGGAAGAATTAATCAGTCATGTAAAAAGATAATAATAAATAAATAATAAATCTGTCTTTGTGTTGGGATCCCGCATCTCTCGTTTTTAAATCGAGAATAAATGGCTGGAGACGGATTACAGCTCCAAGCTTCATTGGCGAAGAGCTAATCTTTCCAACGATGGCAACTCTAGAAGTTGCCAATGCTTTACTCAGCAAGCCTGATAAGACACCTCTACAGTGTCCATCTGTCTACAAAACACTGTTTAATAAATCATACACTTGCTCCCCCGTGCGTACCACAAATTACACACACCACCTTGACGAGTCCCCGCAGACGAAGGAGAAGGAAAATGGATGGAGATGGTTGAACTTCAGTTGTAGCCAAGATGAACAATGGAGACGAGAGCTGAACCCAGGACAGCCAACCGTCACCGTAGTGCTGACACTCTAACCGTTGCGCCCCTGTCGTAGGCTGGAGCCAGACTGTAAAATTCATGACCATTCTTCAGAGCCTTGCATACTGTAAGCACAGACGAGCTCTGTAGAGAGGTATTCTCTTTCCACACCAGTTATTGCTGCTGGAAGATAACTCACACACACAGCCTTGGGATGCGGTGAGCTGGACTATTTTGTTTTACGATCTGACATCGACAGGCAAGGAACGATCGAGGTGATCAGCCCCTCCATGAAATACTTGTAGAACATCTTCACACTTTCATCCTTGATGCCGAGCGAGAGCAGCTCGCAATGCATGTATAACCTATTCCGGCCTTCTCATACAGGGGCGCCCGGTAGTGTAGTGGTTAAGGGAATATTTTAAAGGAAAAATAAAACTTCTTAGAATCTTGGAAAGAGTAAGATCAGTTTAAATCTCGTCTATGTTCGTGTCTGTTCATGTGGAAAAAGTTGAATGTTTTATAGGATGTTGAGTTTAATAATAGAAATTACACGGGAATCTTTCGTCCTCCGATGTCAACTCGATCCCAGCTGATGACATGATATGGTTGGACACTGCTCATAGCCATCTTGATTGTTATCACTAATATATATCACTAATCCACACACCACCGATCACTTGAGTTCAAATCCTAACAATGGCCGACACTTCCTGTCCCTCGCTGACGTCACACAGCATGCCACAGTCTCATCAGCGCCCTCACAGCCTTTGCTACACCTTTAACACTCTGTACAATACCTGTCACACACTCGCTTGTCATCCCTGTAGTGAGAAACTCTTGGTTCAGATCTCGTCTCGTTCCCTTTCAAAATATAGAGAAGTCTGCTGTGCAGTACGTGTATCTAAATCAAAGATTTCTTTAGTTTTTGATACTTTTTAACAGAAGTTGTTTCTGCGGTATAGCTACTGGATCGAATCTTCCTTTGGGCTGGGGTCGGTCTGACATTCTGTATTGTGACAATGTGGTCTTACATGCAGCGATGGTCAGGGAGGAGTCGATATGACTGAGGCAATATGGTCTTGTTCAAAATGACCGGCCCCCATGGGAAACATTTTATATATTCTGATCGACAGTCCACATCCGTTTCTTGCTTCAAAATATTCATACCTTTAAGCAAGTAGCCTGTCATTTTTTTTTTTTTTTTTTTTGTAAAGTAAAAGACGGTGCACGTATATCAGAATCTTTTTACTCACATTTTCACAAATAAGAAACAGGTATAATAAGCAATAAATACACAAAGCAGCAGGCAGACATTACATTAATTCTCTTGGCACATCGATCAGTGTAATAAACTGCTTCTGCAAAAATGCATCTAATGACAGCATCTATCCAGAAAGTTGGCAATACTATTCCTTTCCATGCAGTCATTGTAAAACCTTCAATATTGTGCAGTCTAAAGTCAACTTGAAAAACTTACAAGTGATACAGCAGATAAATGGAAAACAAAATGTCGGCAATTAGACATCATCAGTAGACTAAGTCTTACCACGAACTTGCATTACTGGACTGCTGGCAGACAACCCCCCCCCCCCCCCCAAGTTAACTACTAAAACGAGGCAGGTGTGTACAAAGCTTCCGGTTTAGTCACATTAAGTGTTCAGGCTCGCCGAGACTAAGCGTTGATCTCGGCAGACAGACAACAGTCCACCTATACACGTCCGTATTTTTACTCAGTTAATCAACAATTCTTGTTTGTTATACTTATATAAAAATGTTATATCCTTTTTATTGGTTTGGTAAAATCCTGGAACCTTGAAATCATAGCATTATTTACCCTGTCTAAATGAGCCAGGCTCAATTTCAAGTCATCTTGAAGGACTTACACTGGACACTAAAACTGCGACGGCAAAGACAGAAAGACTTGATAAAATGTCATAAACTTTATATCACATGCCAAACATCTGTTTGGACCTGACTACAGAACTAAAAGATATTCTGGAAGAATGTTAAGTGGGTAATTTTAAAAGGACCTATTTGAATTTATTGGTACCTGCTGGTAAAATAATGTTTACAAGAAGAATAGTTTGTGATTAATCTATATTTCAAAAGCTGAGGGGGGAAAGCTAGTCACATAAGTACTCAAGATAAAAAGGTAAAAAATGTGAAAAGGCTCAAAATAAACCCTGCACCCTTTCCTTTAAACAGTTTATTCCAACAAACAATATGGAAATCTCATCTCTCCAGGTGACCAAAATTACCCATATCTGTAGAGTCCATTGCAGGGAGAAGCAAAAGTGATGGAATATAAGATGCTATTGACAGCACTTTATTTAGCAAACTTTCCGCTGAGTTCAAATGTAGAAGAACTTGTGTTAGTGGCTCTTTAAAGTCTTTTCAAATGAAAGATAATGATCAAATTAAATCCATTCTCTCTAAATCTGTTGTATATTACTGAGAGAAAGGAACTTTCAGGACAAAAGATTTTCAGTAGCTAGACAGGGGCCATAAACATGGTGTCTCTATGAAAACAGGAGAGCCAAAGAGGGGAGGGGGGTTAACCAACAATGATTATTCATATTTATTTATTTTGCTTTACTTAATATTAGGATATAAAATGGGTAAACAGAGTGAGCTTCCTATTCATATACTCAAGCAAAACCTAAAATCCACAACCTGCAATGGAGATGAGCACAATGAGTAGAGGGCACACAGAAAAATCATTAACATGGTGAAATACAATGGTATGTGAAAAATATGCCAGTGGAGTATCACGAGGAGGCAAAGCCTTTACACTGGTCATCAAGATGTGAAGATTTAGGAATAACAGGATGCAAGAAACAGTATTCATGATCAATAAAATTCCATTTTGTTACAAAACATAAATGCTTGAAAGAAATGTATAAACTGTGAAAGATGCATAGTTATTATGTTTTGCACAGTAACTGATAAGTGTGAGATTAGGGGCCAGGTGAGAGAACTGTGCTTGGAATTCTGGTTGAGAATGATAACTGGAACCCCCAGCCCCCACCCAGAGGCATGACTGAATTTAAAAAAAGCTTTGTTTGTAGCTGTTTAGAAAATTCCAATTCTTGCAAAACCAAACATATGCAAATAAACTGCATTGCACTATTTTTGTGTGAACTTTAGGGAACTATGAAAGCCCCAGGCACATGCATAGGATAACAGACACAACAAACATATTGTTGTTCCATTTCCACAACCATCAACATCAGATTACTTTGCACAATAAATCAACTTTCTCCATCTCAGCTCACAAGATTGTAAACTACTGCTGAATGAAACTTCAAATGTTTTAAGTCTGGTGTATTGCTGCATATAATATATGCATATTTGCTCATGTATATAACTTGCACAACAGTTTTCATTTGTGTAATGCACTTTTAATGGGTTAAACTAAGGATGCACTGAATAAGTGCTTTTTCTCCATTTTTATTCAGAAAAATGATCATTAATCCCAGATGGGGAATGGGCACTTTAAGAAATGGGTGGGAAAAAACCACACAAACACCTACACATCTCAGGCTTGAACTTAACTTGAATAAGAAAACATGATTGTCTGAGCACGAACATACCAGGACTGACAGATTTTGGCAATGTCTTTGTTTCGTAGTTTTTATCATAAATATTTACAAAAAAAAAATTGTCAGCAGCACAAATAAATAGTAATTAAATGGAAAGATTTACATTTCTTTATATTTGAGGCACACATAATATCTTTGGTATTTAACTGCAACTTTTCTCTATACTTTCACCTTTTCTTTTAGAAGACAAAAAATAGCCCATTTTCAGTAGCATTTTGCTCAGTGTCCAAAGTTGTACAAAAATATCTTCATGGAAGACAACTAACCCTCCCCCAAAAAAACCACCAAATAAATTTGTACAAATGCATGTTACCAAAAGGGCGTTGGACTAAAGCAAAATAATAATAAAGGCATTTATAAAACACCTGTTCTTGCTACAGCAATTCAAGGTGCATGTAACAACAAAAGGGAGGAGTCCTGGTGATTCATGCAAGACTTGGAAAAAAGTTCTCTTGGTCCAGCTGCTGGCAAGAAGGAAATGCCACTGAAGATTACAGAACATTCTCCATGCGATTTGATAAACAGATCCAAAGTACTGAAATATCCACAAAATTGACTGCTCGTTTGTCCAAATATTCTTTTTTATCCATTAATTTTCCTCCCCCCACCACCCAAAAAAATTGAAAAGTCAACATGTTTACACTGCATATTACATTTCACACTATACCAAATGTCCTACAGCATGCGTAAACATACAAAACTAATGTATCACATCGCTTAAAAAAAAGTAGTTCTGAAATTGAATGTAACATTCTTGTTGCAATTGAAAGAGGGTTTTGTAATAAGCTATTCTTATCCAGTGACAAGAGAACAGAATATCATTAGGTCTTGTTTCTTCCAAAAAAAAAAAAAGACTAAATTTTATTTTCATGCTGTTCAAATGGCTGTAAGCTAGTGCAAACTATTATCATTGCTGTTACAACTGCCATACAGGGCCCAACTATTTTTCCACTGCAAATGCTGACTACACAGACAGCAAAAAATCCATTTCAGAGTCACATCTACAAGAAAATGGCTACAAAATACAAATGGAAAGCTTTTCTTAAAACCATTAAATACAGACTGTCTCATGCAGATATGCATGTACAGATAACATGGCAAACACCACCCACAACAAGAAAAAAATATGGTAGAGTAAGACCCTTCACCTACTAAGCAGTTTACAAAGGAGTATAAGATTACCAAACTGCACAGTGAAAAGTCATCTCTACCATAATGCCCCCGTTACAACACAAAGATATCAAAAATGTATGAACCTTTGTAAACAGATCTCCTCTGCACACCAAGTGGCATGGCAAGATCAACAATAAACTGCAAAAGCCAAATGGCACACACACACACACAAGAGAGAGAGTATGGCTTGGCCACACCTTAAGGAAGCCATCGGGCAACACTTGCCACCAAGCTACAAAAAAGAATCTATGGGAGAAACATTAGTAAAACTTAACAATCTGGACATGATTAGACGAGTCTAAAAGACCCTACCAGACATACTCCTTGGCCTAGCTGGAAGCCCTGGTCTGGTACAGGCAAAGGCAATCCCTCGTTGATTTATGATTCTCTTTTGACTCAAAAGATTTAAAAATATATCAGCACACATAAAGCTGCAGGTCAGGAAGAAAAAGGTTTTTAAAAAACCCCAAGTGATCATGCAAGTGTTCATGTACATACCATGAACAATAACAAAAAAAAAAAAATCTAAATAAATTGAGCTTTGTTACTCCATAAAGAGAATGTATATGAAATCAATGGGTCTTTAGGCTGCATACCAGGAGGCCCACTAAGCCCAAGCAAAGCAAACAACCTCCTCTACATTATTGATGAGGATTCTGCCTTGAGGATCTTGAGCTACTGTAGACACTTCCTTCAAAGGTCCAGCTTCGAGTTTCACTGAGTGGAGCAGCTTGCCATTTGCAGCTGACAGGCAGTCAAGTCTGGTAGTGCCACACAGACAGTACAGTCGGCGCAGTCCAACACTGCATAAACTACGAGGTAAAAACAAGTTGGGGTGTGGAAGTCGCCATAACAATGCCCCCGTCTGATCCCAACAGCTGACATCCAGCAGGATGCCATCTAGCACCACGATCTTGCCATCCTGTGTTGTACACATGGCAGTTGGTGATCTAAATAAAGGTTTCCCATTGCTGTCATTTACAATGGCTGCCTTCAAACGAAGGGCTGGCCCCCCGACATCCAAAATATGGACCCCCAGAGAAAACCGTGCAGCAAGAGTCTGCGTGGTCAGACGTGCAACATTGGTGTACCCACGACAGGTGTTGTAAGTGTGCTTGATACATTGACGATGGTTTCCTAAGTGGACCAGCTGCAAAGTTTTGGCTGCATGACTGACCACAGCAACTATTTCCCCATCCATGTGGCACATACCATGGGGCGTGGTTAGGTCAACTGCTGGACACAGCCCTCCCTGACCTTGTTCTTCAACTGTCATTTGCACCAGTTTGACACGGCTGTTTGCTCGATCAACGACTGCTAGCTGCCTGTTAGGCAGTATGGCAAAATCAGAGATAATGGGTCGTCGTGAGTCTCCGGCAGACACTGGCCGAATACTGAACACGGTTCGAAGCTTCTGAGCATCTGCTCGTGTAGAAGAATCTCCATTTTCTTTTATAGAGTTGCCGAGACTCTCTCTGGGCTTTTCAGAAGACACAAGCACTGCACTTGCTTGACCAGAAACTCCACCATTTGCTGCTGCAGAACTTCGTGGTGAAGCTTCGTTTGCCAAGACATTTCCTGCCGCAGATTTTGTTTTGGTACCACTGCCATTTGCTCTAACAGCATCTGCAACCACCTGAGAAGTAGCAGGCACACTTGATGCACTGAGTGGTGGTTCACCTGATCCAGCAAAATTGTTTGGCTTTGAGGGTGGAAGAATTTTCGATGACAAACCTGATGCAATAGCATTTAGGCTTGACAAGGTAGTTGACAATTCTGAAGCTGCCATAACATTTTTCTGGGCAACCAGAGCCTCACTCACATCCCTAGCTGCTGCTGGCTCTTGATCAGTCCCAGACCTGGACTCTCTTGCCCTTGGGATTGTGTTAGTTCCCAATGGCGCTGCTGTGCGAGGTTTAGGAGTTGGAAGAGTGTTACTCCCATTTGCCATCGAATTTGAAGCTCCAATTTTTGGCTTAGGAAAAGTATGGCAAGCCACAGCTGCACCATTTGAAGATATTGCTTTGGATGACTGCAGGCTGGTCACAGTCTGTGAAACAAAACAGCCAGAATGTAGCATGCTGATATTCTGGTCTAGTGCCGCCTGTAAAATAGTAGCTCCTGGTTTGGATACTGCCAAACAACCACCTCCTGTAGCCTGAGTACTGCAGGTGCCACATTTTGGTACCAAGAGGCCAGTGTCTAAAGCTAAACTTGCTGCTCCAGACTTCGGCACAGGTAAACTATGGCTAGAAGTGTCTACAGCACCATCTGTACCAGATTTAGAAGTAGGCAAGGTAAAAATGGCTGATGTACTGTTGACAGGGGTGAAAATAAAACCCTGAGTACTTTTTTTGGGGCTTGTCTGCTTGGTGGTAGAACTTGCTGCTGTAACAACAGGATGTTTGACACTAAATACTGACCCATGCACAGACCTTCGTGCCGAGCTGTTTCTTGGACGAGCTTTGGGCCGCAACTTTTTACCTATTGACAACATGGAGAATGGATTGCGCTGACTGTCGCTGTCTTTATCACTCTGAGACGAAGAGGGGCTGTGTGTCAACACAAATGGAGCAACACTAATACCACAAGTAGCAACCTCCACTGTGGTCTGAAGAAGCAAGGGGGAACACGCCTGGTCAGTGTGTCCATTACCGTTTGGTCCCATCTGACATGACAGTCTTGCTGGACAAGTTTCCATTACAGTAGACGGATTTTCAACTTTGGTTGGGACTAGTAAGCCTGTACTGTCCTCTCCAACATCATCAGCCCTGCTGCTGTCCAGCTCAAAACACAACATAGATAATTTGTCCAACACCTGCTGGATCTCCTCAAATCTGGCTTTGTTAAGCACAGGAATTTCAAAACGGCAGTCTCTAACTTTTTCGATGTATGTATTAAGATCTGAAATGTGAGTCACAGCTTGTTTGAGATCATCGGGGTTTGTTTCACGCAAAAGCTGAATGTCTGACACCTTCAGCTGCATCTTCTCCACTCTGTCAATGTCTCCCTCTAACAGAGAGATAAACCGATCCACATCTTCCTCATGTGCCACAAGGTGTCTCTGCACCTTGAAATTTATACCATGCATCTTAAGCATATCACTACCCTTTTGTTCTTTGATTTTTGCCAGTAAAGTGTCATAGGCTTCGTTAAGCTCCTTAAAATTGATGGTGGTACTCCTTGAAAGGTTCTCTCTATCCTTCTTTACTTTGTCTTCTTGTTGTTTGATTTGAGCCAAGCCAGCTAGAAGTTCCTTTTGGGATGTCTTCATCTGAAGTCGTCGTGCATTAGCAGTCTCTGCTATAGCATTGAGTTTGCTACACTGCCTGTGTTTAAGAAGCGCACATACTGGACATAAAAGTAGTCTACAGTCTTCACAAAACATTTTCAAAATCTGCAATAAAATGGAAGGTTTTAATTAGGTATAAATGTATAATATTGCCTGATGATGAACAGTATTAACTCCATCCATTAATTTCATCACAAAACAATTGTCAGATACAATCAAGAGATGTGATCATCTACACTTGAAAGAGAAAGTTCTTTATTTTTAAAAAATATGTACATGGTTGACAGTAAATTAAACACTCTTTAGTTTGTGACTATCTGTTAAAACTAAAATATATCAACAGCAAATATAATAAAATGGCAATTTCACTAGTTTTTTTTTTTGTACAGTTGTGATGCGCATAACCATGAATGCAAAATGATATTCAAATAGGTAGAAACAAAGACATGTAGATGTAAACACATGACAATACCTCTTCTGAATGTTCTGAGCACTGCTGATGCTTATTTTGATGCTGTTCTCTGGCGGCATGGTCAGTAATAGAAACAATTGAATGTGACTGACACGATGGTATACTCGTGTGCACCTGTATAAGCACATAGCAGCAATGATGTAATGAGAGCAGAGACAGAAACACGTACCATTCTCTCTCATCATGTTTTTATTTTATGAAAATCACCAAGTATCTTATATTTTAACACCACTGACAGCAATGTTCTCAAAAACTTCAAAAGGAATCTTTAAAAGCTGTAAACAGGATAATGATGCCTAATAAAAACAAGCTTTAAAAAAAGTTTATGTAATAGATTCAAATGGGTTATCACAATTTTTTGGAGCAGTATTGTTAAACATTTATGTCAAAGCCTTTCTATCAAAGCCATAAGAAGCCTATGAACTCTTGAAGGAAAAGTGTAATATAATGACTTGAAAGAAAAGTGTAATATAATGGCAAACAATGGCTAAAGATATTTCTGTGGCTTACTTGATTCCAAAAATCAAAATAATGAAAAAATCTTGAAATGAAAAGTGACTAATCTCTAAATTACACAGTGATACAATTTAATGGTTTGCAAAAGTTAAAGATATTTTCTTCCAAAAGTGAATCTTGTCCAGCAAGTATGTTCAAAAATAATTCTTCTGTACTTAAGGGAAAAACTGTATTTTTAAGTATAATAATTTTATATTTAATATATGAGATATTTTAAAAAAGACATATTAAGATTTATGAATACTGATTAAAAAGTCTGTTTGAATAGTGTAAAGTGGCATAACTTACCTGTAAGCAAGCTGCACAGTAAGACTGTGAGCAATCCAGACAAAACTGTTCAGCATCTCTGGGGTATGGAGTCTGCTTAGAGCACGGAATGCAAACCTCTCCTCCTCTTGTACCCTCCCCTTCACCATCTCTCTCCTTAAAAGTCTCTGTAAGGCAACTGGCAAGGTCAGACATGATGAAGTTGCTGCGAAACTGCATGCTCCATTCATTCTGTGGTCGATGTGAGTTAGGGGGCCGAATCTCTTCACGACACACAGGGCATGTGAAGAAAGGCTGAGCCAGAGAAACAGGACAGTTTTCAATGTAAGAGCTCAAACATTTTTGGCAAAAGCTGTGGAGACATGGAAGCATGCGAGGGTCATTATAGGCCTCCAAGCATATTGGGCATTTGATGACTGACTGAATTAGAGACTCAGCCATCTTGTTTTGAATTTTCTGAAAAATATCAAGGGAGAAAATTCATAAACCAGTTATGAAACATTAATATCATGCAGTAAAAATATTTTATTTTGTTAAAAAAAGCCAAAAACATCTATGTGTATCCACACCATAACCCAGACATGTTCTTTTTATTAATACAGTTCTCACCATATGCCTAGGATTTTTAAACATATATGAAACTATGCATGCATTCAGCAATCGCATACTTCATACTGCAAATATAATATAATACTTGAAAGTATAAAAATACTCTAAAAAGTCATGCGCGGTCTGACAGTAAATAACTTTTTGAGGACTTGCATTTTGATTGACTATATAAAGCGAATGCTATATAGTCCGTTCAGTTTATATTCAGTGTAAATTATCCTTAAAAAGACGGAATGTCGACATAACTCGGGCACCTATCAATAAGATTAGTTTAAATGTCTGACTTTTTTTTAAAGTGTCGCAGCAGATTTCTATCATGAATGCGAAAAAAAAAAAAAAGTTGAAAGTAGCAGACGATTAATTAAATCTTCAGTCAGCACGATGTTTTCCCAAGGTTACTGATACTGTGCATAGGTAAAACGTTTCGACGATGATCCCTGAAAACTAAAGACTAGGAATAATTTTAAGAATAAAAGTACTTTAAAAAATTACATTTACTCGACGTGAGTTAAAAAAAAAAAAAGAAAAAAAAGTCTAAGTATACCGTACGTACCAACACAAGAGTAGGGAAATCCAAAACTTAAAAAGGATTCAGTTCGAGTAAGCCCTGAAGCACCATTTTATGAAAAGCCACTAAACAAAGAAAAGAAACTTGGGATGCAACATGCTGCTGATGTTTGTCTAACTACCGCACGAGCGCGATGTTGACATCAAGATCCCAACAGCGTCGCCTCAAATGTAACAAAGGGATGCTACTCTGACGCTGGACGCTTAAAATAAAGATGAGCCACAACCTTCTCCCCCTTTACTCTTGGCAGTAAGTTCATGTCTACATAGTAACGCCGTTTTGTAACAGTGTAGAGGGTCTTTCATAAGTTACAAGAACTTATTATTGAAAAAGAAACTAAAATCGCTCAAAAATATGATCTCTTTACTTTTCTATACCTAGAAGAAATATTTTCAGCGAGCAAGCTCTCCTCCCTGTTGGACGCATATTAGAATCTTCCTTTGGCCTTGGATTTAGGACACTCGCGTTTCTAAACATAGCCGTCGGCAGCAGCACTCTTCCTATCGCTAACACAACTATAAATAGATATTCGTCTTCGAAACAGGCATGGATCGACGACTAAAATTGTACTACCATCCGACCTCATATTTTTCGCAGAAGGTAATGTTTTTTTGTGCAATGGTTTGAGGAAATGCACTCATTGTCGTTGTTTCCGTCTATGACGACGTTTGCGAGGGCAAATGAGATACAGAGAGAAAGATCGAGCGCTGATGTATAAAGATCGATACTTACATACCTACAGATATATTGTAATAGATTTGCAATGAACAGTTCATATCAATCGTGTTCTTTGTTTTTACTGGTAGATTAAATTAAGTATTTGCGTGGAACGTGCATTGAAAAGCTTATTATTGCCATCTGGAATTATATGAACATTTCTTATACAACCTCACGATGTGAAGATAATAATAATTATATGATGTATTTGAAGGACAGCATGCACAAGTCTAGAACACTTCTTACAGGCATACATACATGTTGTCAAATTAGCATAATAAAGTGAGTTAAAACAAGAACTGCCTGGTAGAAAACACGCAAACTTGTGGAACATCAACAGCAGCTTTCTCATAATACATCACACAAGGGAGGTATGAATCAATACCTTATGATGCTAGGCCCCTCACAGCTCCCAATACTAGCAACATGCAGGCTACTGTAGCTAAATTTATTTTAGGTCACAGTTTTTTTTGTTTTTTTTTTTATTTCATAAGCAAAATGTGCAGGCTGTTAATAGGATAAAAAGTTTAGACAGTATATGCTTGGGATTTTTTTTTTTTTTTTTATTATTTAAACTAGATGTTCATTATGATGCAAAACTTGAGCCTTGAGATACAAGGAACCACTTTTAGTAACTCCTGTAGATTGTGTACACACACACAAATGGCCACACTCCTTCTCTGGCCCTAATGTTAAAAATTATCTGCCCCTTTTTACATTTATAGCCTGGATGTTCAAAGCCTCAAAACATGCCTTGTTTTGGAAATAGCTTGTGTAATAAGTTAACTGTCCTGCTTACTCCTCAGTCCCCCATCTCTATCCATGCTCAGTGATATTCGTCACTGTTGCTTAATTGTTCTTTGTTGTATATTAAATATTTGTAGCCCTGTAAATGCATCTCTTTGTAATTTGATTATATGAAAGAGTGTGTGTGTATACACCCACATGCACACTCATGTGTAAGTGAGAGAAGCAGCTCTGTGCACTTCTAAAAAAAAAAACTCTCAAAATCTATATGAACAGTATAGTTTGAAAACAAGTTAGATGCAGTATACAGTTGACACATACCTTTTCCTCAAATTGACTGCTGTACAACAGTACAAATGAAGCACACCTGTCACGACTGAATATGCTGTTGCAGCTGCACTGTCTTTTTTACTGCCAAGCATTCAAGTGGTCATTTGTTTTATTAAATGCACAAAGATCAAATGTGTTTGCAATTAGAAATGAATACAAAGAGATTTCAGAGAACCACCACAGCATGTGTGACCAAAATGAAATGATGCCCGCACACAAGCAACTATTTGTGCATGCATCCTTATATGCATGGGGGGAAAGTTGGTGGCACAGTAGCAGAACATCTTGACTCCACTGGTGTTCCTGGAGTAAGTAAACATAAAACACATAGGACCTTGATTGCAGAGTGTTGTTTAAGATTTATGCCGTGTTATGAAATTAGTTTCATTTATTCTGTACAAGCACAAAAGGTAAGCATATATGGGTCATTTACAGGTTCTGATTGCACTACAGGAGAAGAATGTAAAGTATGATTCACACACCATTGAAGTACACAAAGGCCAGCAGCTGGAGCCGTGGTATATGCGCATCAATTCTGCTGGCCAAGTTCCAACTCTTCAAGATGGCGAAAAGATAGTGAAAGAATCAGAAGATATTGTTGATTACATTGATAGAGAATTTCCTAATGGTAATTTTTTAAAAATGGAAATCTAGGAACGTATTTTTTAAAAAGTGAATGATAAATTCCTTGTTTTATAATGACTTTTCTTTTATCATTCTCTACACGAAATTTCAAACTAATTATAGGAAAATGGGTGCAGTGTCAAAGACTTTGAGAACTTTCAACTTCCTTTATTTCAGAACAGAGTAAAATAAAAAAGGGTATTTAAAAAAAAAAAATGAAATAATTTTTTTTTAAAGTAATAGCTAACTTCTTTAAATGTGTGTGCTATTTGTGGGGAATGGCCCGCAACAGACAGCAAGCTGATTCCTGACCTGAGCACTGAAGTTGGCAAAGAAGTGGTAAAATGGAGAAAACTGTTGCATGCTGTGCCAGTTGTGATGATAACGTATGGTCTTTACTGTAATCCTGAACTATCCACCTCAGGTCTGAAGATTCCCAAATGTCTCTTCAGAAGCAAGGAAGGTAGAAAGTCTTTTTTTTTTTCAAAAATGATTTATAGTGTAGGAGTATATGTATATCACATTGACAGAATAAATATAACACTTTATTTCACCCAGAAGGGAATTTGGCATGAAACACCTTTTTATACAAATAAGTTACTTCATATTTGCAAATAGTAGCCTTATCTTGGCTGTCTTTTGTGGTGTTTGATACTGAAAATGACTTCTTTTGCCATGAAGAAAGAATAATTTAAGCACCTTAGTAAAAAGGCCTCTAGGTGCAAGTTTATCAGCTCTAAATGAAGCTTAAAATGTTTTGTCTCTTCTGTCTGGCAATTAAAAGTATCATGTCTACAATTTCATTTTCTTGTTTATATATGTCATAAACACAAACTTTAGGAAGAAGCTTTGAGCCTTTTTCTAGCAGTTATCTGTCTTACAATAGTCTCTGGTTCAACATTGCTATCATATGTTTTTTTAACAGTAATTACCCTAGAGTATTTTCAGATTCAGATACTTTGGTAATTTAGCCAACAGTAACTTATTTCTTTTCATCACAGTTTATCAGTATTATTATCTTTTTATGCAAGCAGGCTTAATTGTCTGAAAAATATACCATTTAATACATTGGTATTCTGGACAGACATTCTGGTCTCTTTCCAATTGTTTGAGAAGAAAATGGAGCAATTGTCAGATCTTCACCCCGACCTCCGCGAGGCATACCTAGCTAAGATTTGTGCAATCCATGACTTGAAAGTCCGAATAGATGATAAAGAAGGAGTTGTGCGGGTTCTGATGGAGCTGGAATCCACTTTGGACCAAGTGGAAGAACAGCTGAACAAAGTTGATGCAGGTACTCAATACCAGTAGTGATTCCAAAAGTATCAGTTATTTAAAATATACTTAAAGCAAACTTTGTATTTTGCTGTTATTTTAATTAACTGAATTATTTTATTTGATTTAGGTTGCTGTTGTAGAAAATATTAGAATGCAGCTGATTAAAATATGTGAAAAGTCAAGAGGAGTTGAAAAGAAAATTAATTGTAGATTTAGTCAATTATGAATTCTGTCATCTGTTAGATTGGGACCTTGGTACCGGCTGTTTAAATTTATGAAGGGGTAGTGGATGCTTAGAGGGCTGTGGACTCTTTGACATATGCTGCTGTCAAAATCATTTTCTGTCTTTTGCTCTGCTGTCCCATTTGGCAAGCCTGAGAGTATCATTTGCACAACTAAGCTGGAGGCTTCACATCACCATATAAGAATAGTGTGGAACATAAAGACATGAAGAGATCATCTGAAGTAAAACTCTGTTCAAGATATTTAATGAAAAAACCCTCTAAATGCAGCTAGAGAGTTTCAGAAAGCCATGACAAAAATCAGTTTTGAAATATGACTTACTTTGAAATAAAACTAAATCTGTTTGCTATTGTTGATTAAAGTGTTCTGAAGTACTAATTAAGAAGAACTGGCATTTCAGCACAGTTTACCTGCAGATGTCACTGTGGGCAAGTCTTTGCGTACGAGAACAATGGGAAAATCTTGTCTCTGAAGTTCAGAAGTATAGTGAACAGATCCTGTAGATATTGCTTTATGTTATTTCTCCCTCTTCCTCCATCCACCAGGGATAAAGTAACATCCATAGGGTCTGGACACCATTAACTATAGAGACTTGCCCTTGATTTCCCCATGTCCTAGGGCAGAAAACTTGCTCTTGGTTTATTACTATGGCCTCCTGGTGTGTAATACCAAGCAACTGAGCAACAGGATATGCCAATGCACAAATTGTTGGTTTAGAAATAGTAGTAGCACCAACACCCAGAAACTGGCTAGCACATTGAAGAAAAAATTATTGACTCTTTTCACCAGAAATGTATCCCACATTATAATTTTTACAGATCCTTCTAAAGAACTGTGGTTCTGCGGTCAGCAGTTTACAGCTGCAGATATCACACTCTGCGTTTTGATGGGTCGCCTTGACCTGCTTGGTCTGAGCGAGCGTTACCACAGTAAAAATAAGAGGCTGAGACTGCATCAGTATTGGCTGCAGGCGAAGAAGCGACCCACAATAAATCGAGTGGTAGTCAATGTGAGGAAAGAGATGATGAAACAGCGGCTGAAGAAGAATGCCATGACAGCCCTCCCTCTCATTGGTGGACTTGTTGCATTAGGGCTTGCGGCTGGTTTAGCTTTTGTTTTTGCACAGAAACGATAAAACAATTCAATGTGTAAACATTGGTGGATTCAGATACCAAAATGTGGAGAAGGGCAAGATATTTTGAAATTTAAGTAACAGCATGATTTATCTAACGCATAATCACGCTCACAAAAATGGAGGATTTATTTAATGCTGAGCACTTGTTATCTCTGAAATGAAATGCATACTTAGTAGTACCACAAGCTAATATCCAGTGGGAGTACAAAATGTTTTCGAGTAGCCGGTGATGGGAACAAATCTTTAATCTTCTTGCTTTTTGATTTTGTTCCATGTTGCATTTTCTTGTAGTTTTACTTTTTAAATGGCTTTCAGCAACAAAGAGTCAGTTGCAGTAGGTCTGTGCCTGTGCTGTTTGTCTGTTTGAAACTGTGCCTGTTGTATCAATTATATATGCATTCACTAACTGCTGGCAGTGTTGCTGAATTTCTGTAAGCCAAAATATGCACAGCCTTAAGCCTTCTGGCTATTGCTTCAAAGCCATAGGTACATGGTATGCTTTGTTTGAACGGGTGGTTTAATGTCTTTTTTTTTTTTAACAAACCCAAATATGTGCTGCTGTGCGCATTGTTGACACATAATAAGTAGCATGAATTAAGTTCTATTATTTTATATTTTATTATTTATTATTGTGGAATATGCATTGGTTTATTCCATTAAATGTGATATTAAATAAAATTAAAGAGACACATTCTGGTGGAAGTATTGTTTGTATTTCATGTGTGTTTGTTTGCTTATGCATGCATATAATTTATAAAAAAGAATTTATGTTCAGATTTCTAGCTCTGTGGCATGATGTAGCTCAACAAGCATCTGAAGCTTTGGTAGAGTATTGGATATATACTTCTCAAAAACATGGAAGAAAGATTAAGATATTTATTAATTTTGATCTTCTTCACTGACAACTACCAATAACAATATGTCTTGGAGTTTTACATTTCCTTGCATTTACATTTCATTTTCCTGTTTTCTTGTTGATTGCTTAGTGGATCTTCACACTAAACTTCATATCTCTTTCGTAACACATTTATACATTCACATCCTGTGCTGAAATGTCTTAAAAGTTTAACATCTTTATATTATATAACATATTATATAAACCCTGATCTTTGCAAAAAATCTTAATGTATTATTTCTATAATTTGATACAATATTGATAAAATAATGCAGATGCATAGGCATGGACATACAAATGTCAAATTCAAGCTTTAGAAGGTGGAGAATGCTCACAATGAATCGGCTTAACCGAAGTACTTTCAATAGCCTCTGCAAATAAACTGAAATGTGTGTCATCCTCTACTACTTTTACTTTCTCTGGGGTTAACATGTCTCTTTCCCCCAAAAAATCTCATGTTTGCATTTACTGCAATTCTCTGTTCGTTCTTCTCCCGATCCGCCTTCCATATGCGAAAAGCGGAGCTTACCAGACCCCTACTTCGCGAGCTTCACTTGCTGCCAGTCCGAACTCGCAATTATTACAAGATGACCTGACCGTCACTACTGTCACCACGGCCTTGCCCACCATATCTGTCTGAACTACCTGTCACCTCACCACCCGAGTTAGTCTCTTCGGTCTGATTATTTGCCCTCCTCTCTGTGCCACGCACCAGACGGGAGAAGTTCAGCAGACGCGCTTTTTGCTTCACTGACCCCACTGGAATTTTCACACATTTTTTTCGAACTTTGTCTACATTTGCAGCCTTTAAATCCGGCTTCAAAACCCATCACTTTAAGAAATATCTTGCATAGTCATGAGCATTATTCCATACACTCCTCAATTTTTCATCCACGCGCTTTTTTGTCACCGTGTGAGATGACTCTTGTGTTTGTTATTTGGCTGAAAACCAGTTCTATAATATTACTAGTATAAGCACTCAACATGCAGACGCCTTCCAGAAACGGCAACACCATGAACAAACGTTGATGCTCCGCCTGAGGACCGCACACTGCAACCTTAACAACCACCTCAAGAGAGTTTGGCACAAAAACCCCATCCCTATGCCCGATTAGTGGACCAAACATCACAGTATTTTCTGAAATCCTGCTTACCAACAAGAACAAAAAAGTTGGCCCCCAAACACCTCCGTAAATATCAAACTACGGGAGTCGGCTGCTGACCTACACCGGACACCGGAGTTCGCGGCCCGCACGGGCAGAGACGTCACCAGAAGTGGTATAGTGGTTACAACATTGTTACCAATAGTAAAGTGGTTACCACACTCGCCTGTTTCCACTGCAGTGAGAGGCTCTGTATACGAAACCTGTTCGCAGGGTTGTAGTCGGCGGTATTCTCCGGTTTCCTCGCCACTCTGTCTCCTTCATAGTGCGAAATCACCTCAAGGTGGAAGCACTTTCCCACTAAACCCAGCAAACGCGGAAGAAAGACTGGCTGCCTGTCGGTTGACTATCGATTCATGCGAGTCTTTTGTGTGCAGTTCCATGAGCTCGTATCCACACGGGAAACATTTACTTTCTGACAAATTAGGAAACAAACATACAAAATATGATAATGGTGCATAGTTTTCTGGGAAGTGTTGATAATCACCAGATGTAGAAAAATTATTGGAACGATTACTCTAGCTTCGTTCAACTAGCATTTAGTTTTCTTGTGCACACATCTGGGGGATGGGGCTATGGAATGGAGTGGGGTATCTCCACCCTCCCATATTTGGCTGGAACCCTGAGGAAATTTCTATCGCCTTCGTGTTAGACACGGATCGAATTGAAGGTTACCTGTTGAATGCTGTTAAGATTTTAGCTGCCAGCTAGGTGTCTTCGCCTCCAGCCAATGACTATGGCCTCTGAAAACAATATCACACAGGCTTAAAGAATTTTGAATGTCATAATGGACATTTATTTGGAACTTTGTCCCGGAGATTAGACAACCCATTAAGATAAAGGATTACCGTATTAAAAAGCTCAAATTGTTTTAGTATTATAAACGCACTAGTTGCATTAGATTATTGTCTGATGTCTGAATAGAAAAAGACATAGATAACATATTTCTTTCGGATTATTTATGCGTCTTCGTTATTTGTGGGCGTGCGTTGATCCTTCGCAGCAACAATTTTTGCAAAATATTCGAACGGCTTCTTCCAATGATTTAATAATTGCCCTCTTTTCAGTCTCCTCTAGAATTCTTGTAGGAAATTATTTTGTTTGTCGATTTTCATATGTCAAAGCTCTTTCTACTATTGCAGTTATGTTTTACTAAGTGAAAAGAATGCTTTGTTGCTATACAATTAATGATTATCATTAAATAAAAGAGTATTACTGAATGCAGTGTGATTGGATTAATGCTCGCCATGCCTGTAGGTTGGAGGGCTGAGGTTTATGGACTAAAAGACACGCTAAAAGGTAGTACCATAATCACCTGTCGATGGTATATGTCCATCTAAGAAGGCCTTAAGCAGGATATGTTACAAAATACTGACTTTGCCCACTTCTGTATTCTATCACACTACACAGACCTAGCAGATCACACTTGGCACCAGTTTTCAGACTCAGTTTAAGCACGGGCGTGTGTTCGAAGCAAAATTTACGAATTGCTTAAAAATATTCGTTTAAGCATAATGACAATATGAAGAAATGATTCAAGTGATTATTTAATTTTATGTAGCACGTTTAAAATATAACTAGCCTCTTCTGTTACAGAGGGTGGCGTGTAGCATGTTTTGTTCTCACTTTTCACCACAGATCTCGCGTGCCGCAGACATTAACTGTGGACGGAACAAGAAAACCTGAGTTGTAAGAGATGCAGCATTTATCACTTATTCTAAAGACAGTAATTTATTTTATAATGTTTTCTCTTCTCGTTCTGCTTTTTCTTTCCTAGATTACAAGTAAGATTAAGACAAGAAGAATTGTATTCCGTTGACAAAGTGCAAGATCATCTTTCGTTTCAGTTTAGTCTACTTAGGTGCTATATACGTGCTCTCATTACTCTCAAAAATAGTAATACTTGCATCGTGCAATATCGCAGCTTACAGGCAAGCTTACACATCACAGTATTTACAAGTCAATGATGTGAAACGAAATACAATGCGAAAGTCACGATCAGCTCGAGCATTTTTTTTTTTTTAAATCGAAGGGGGATAACTGTAGACAAGAGTTAGATTAGGACTCTTCCAGTCCGGAGGTAAGGTTGGTTGATCTGTAATATGCTACTCATGCAGACGTCAATGAATTCTAACAGACGACAGAATGTAAGCTGTATACTCAATAGGCCTGTTAATTAAAATGTGTCAGTTTCTTACATAACTTTCTAATGTTTCTGACGATAAACCATACTAATTTTTCAGAACAGAACAGCGGCAATATATTTAAGAATCCGACTAAATGGCTGTTTAAGTAATAACTAATGCAATGACAGGAATGCCGATGCACTTTATTTATTATTTGACAGCAGGTTAGAAGGTCGAACTGTCAGCTGTCATTTTGCCTACCGAGGCCTTGTCACCATGTCTCGCTTTCCTCGGTTATCGCAGCCATGAACTCTTTTGCACAAGAGATTGGTCTGAATGTCATCCGGTGTCGGCTACAGCTTTTTGTTCCCGTCTACCTCCTGATTTCCCTTTGCAAGAGCAGACACACATGTTCACAACATCTTTCCGGAAGCGCGTTGACCTGTTGAAGTACACGATAAATCCTAGGGAACTATTGACATAAGGCAGGTGGTAGACTGTGACATATGAGGTCATGTATAAATTATAGTATTGGCCTGTGAGAGAAAACTCTTGCACAATTAAGGATGCGAGGTAGAAGATGACCCAGGGTATGGTGGTCGTGATGTAGATGCAGGACACCAGCACCAACATCTTGGTCAGAGCTGTGTGCTGACCTTGTCCTCCATCATTACAGGAACTCGTCTTTCTCCGCCAGGTCACGGCGGCTGTCAGCTTGGCTACAGTCACTCCGGTGGATAAAGAAATGATAATGAAGGTCGCTATAGGTATTACATTCATCATGATAATGTTTTCTATTATTGTGAAAACAAGTTGATTTTTGAGGTACAGATCAGAGCTGCCAAGTCCGAACTTAGGCACACTACTATTATCCTAAGTACTACAAATCTTGCGGGAGTGGTAAAAAAAGCTACCTGGGAAAAACAACCTATCGAAACCATGACGACCGACATGTTGCGAGTGCTGATCAAAGAGGCCGCCTTCAAGGGAAACATGACACACAGACAGCGTTCTACGGCTATCACCATGGTGATACATCCAGAAGCAGTGCGAAACCCTTGACCCATTCCAGCTAGGTACGCTTGAAAGTAGGCAAAATAGCCTTCGTATGTACCAGGATCAATCTGTTCTAAATAAAAAGCTATACCAAATAGTGTTGTCATAGTTATCAGACCGAGGTCAGCCACAGACAGCGCCAAGAGACAGACGTTCATGCGGTCCTGGAGTCCCTGGCGCCAGAACACCACACAGTTGATGATGTTAGACGGCAGGCCGACGGCGATGACGACAGGCTTGACGACACAGCTCAAGATGAAGGCCGCCAACAAGTAGTCTCTGTGAGTGAGAAAGTCGTTTGGATTGTCCCATGGTATAAGGCTAGTCTTGGTTGATGCATAGCTTGTGTTGGTCATGGTCAGGACCATTATCTGTAAAAGACCGAAATTCTGGTAAGATGATAGTGATTGTCAGTGACAGTAAAGATAATATTAGCACCTATGGAGGTAAGAGACAAAGTCCTAACAAGTATCGTATTATAAACTAAAGTGCATTGTGATGCCATGGTGTAATGTTTAGTTTGAGATACTGGAGTTCAGGGGTCACAAACCTGCTTAAGCGGCTCTCCCATTTTTCCGAGCTATATTAACTGAAGTCGGGTGAAGTTCATTTGTGGCAAATGCCTTACACCTAATTTTTTTTTAAAAACAGGTATCATAATAGAACAGGTTCGACATATGCAATTGACCAGTTTTGAATACCAGCTGTAAGAATTTTAATTGCCTCTATGAAGCGTCGTGTAGAAATTATGGGTGTTCCGGCTGTTTGTGTTTTTGTTTAGAGGGTTCTTGCATAATTGCGTTTTTGCAAGATTACCGTGTATCTTCAACTTGCATGGGGCGAGGAGTTTGACATAACTATTTTTCGTACGCTTATTTGTCAAGCTGGTATGTCAGGATAAAGTATTACTACTCTTGCAGTGACTACTACAGCCATTATTACTTTTGTTTGATTAATGTCTCATTGATAACGAGTAAATACAAGTTAAAAAAGAAGATGCAATATAGATAAGAACACCTAGTTAAAAAAGTTAAATTAAGAATGAATGACAATGGGAGAGTGTGAAAAGATTGGAGAGGTGCAATAAAATCTCCCCATTAAGACCTTTCATATTGTGACTCCCACCTTTACTTAGCTACAGAAAAATGTTTTTCACGGACATTACCTTATATGATTTGCGCCATGTACACCGGCACAGTGTCCTCATCAAATTTGTCAATCTTTTATAGCAGCAAGATCAATCAGATCGATTGTCATCATATTACATTTATTTCTTTTGTTCTTTGGAGTTATTCAATTGTCTTTTTATTTCACACACATACACACGGGGTGTAAGCTCACGGGCATACTTTCCCCCAAAGCACATGGATTCAAATCTTCGATGTCATACTTCCTCCTCGACACATACACATAAAAAACTATATATGTACAAGCACACTCACAATATGTGTGTACACACGCACAAAGTATACTTACACGCACGCAAAGAAAAACTGGCTTAAATAAAAAAAAAAAATAAAAAAAATAAAAACAAGGGTGTGAAATGTATGTCATGAATTTAATAATCGTTGCAACAATCGTCCCAAAATTTTCGCTGGTAATCATCTTGTGACTAACGTGGCGAAAGCACTCATTTCCTCCCCATCATTAAAACGCCTACACAACGATTAGTAGTAAACTATAATGACTAACATCTTGTTATCTTCAAAAAATACACTGCGTGTCCTGAAAGCCCGCAAAAAAAAAAAGTCAGTACGCGCATTAAGCAGACATTTTTAAAACCGCTTTAAGATTTTTTAATTGGATAAGTGTTTCTGTTACAAAACAATTTTCTCTAATTTTTAGATTTTTAAAAAACATTTTTTTCTCCAGGACCTATATTATTAAGGCTTTTTTCTGACTTAAAGCTACAGTTGCCATAATATTATGTTTTTGTGCTTTCTTCTCTTAGTGAGTCTTTAATGTTAAGTAAACTCTGATTCTTAATGATCCAATTTATCTTGAGGAATTTAAAGCGAATGTATTTTGTTTGGCTTCAAGGTGCAGCTATTGCCATAGTTTTCAGGCTTCCCTATCTTAGTAAGTTTGTAATGCCAAGCAAGCACTTAATCTTCAGTTCTCAAGCTTCTGGTTAAGATCGTGCTGTGCTTTTACTCCGTTCTTTAAATTTTGTTCCCAACTATCTGACAAAACGAAAAAGGAGCACCCAAAGGCTCAATTTTCTACCGTAGAAATGGCGTCTTTGATTGACATTTTATTTAGATGTAAATTTATGGAAGATACAAAAAAAAAAAAAAAAAAAAAGTCTGGATGCTTCCCTACTCATGTCAAGGCAGAGAAGTGTTTTCTGCAATTTGTTTCTAATTAAAGAAGTTTGTGAAAAATAGTGAGGTCATTAGTTGATTTCTGTCAGCGAAATCTTCCAAGTAGTACTTTATTTAAAATTGTAAATATTATGATGATAATGATGATTGATAGATGATGATGGGTGATGCTGATGATGCTAAGGACGACGAGGGATTCCCTCCCCCCGAGTTAACGGCATTGTGTGTGTGTGTCTCTGTCTGTTGGTTTCAGAGCGAACTGACCGGAGGGAGCGTGGAGTCCGTGCGGACGAGCTGGGACACAGGTCACCACAAGACTTGAAGAGGTGAACGAAGCGAATTCCTTTCATTCTTGAATAGACAGCCGAGGGTCTAATTGCGTATTTGTGTGGAATAGTCAGGAATCTGTGTGATATACCTATGTTCCTTGTCATGTCACGGTAATGTTTACGCATTTTATAAAAACCGTAGAAGCGTAAATCTTTTTTTATTTGTAACATTATTATTGTTTGTAATAGAGTTAAAGGAAAACTAGAGTAAAATTAAGTTTGTAGTGCATGCGTGAGCGAATGATTGTGTTGTAATGGGAAGTTTCTGGTAAGTAGTATTTACGAAGAAGTGAGTATGCGGGATTGAAGTGACCCCTCACGCACGGGAGAAGAATCATCCATCCTGATTCATCTGTAACGACCTCTTCGGGATGGCGAGCACCGGGAGAGAGGAGACGAACATTTACATGCTCATGCGCCTGGAACTGTGTTATACTACTTAACATTCTTTCTCGACATGGACCTGCAAAAATTCGAAGTCGCTGATTAGATTTCTTTGACACATTGGTCTTTCTGCATGTAATTTTTTTTCTTTGATTTGTTGTGTTCAAAGGCACGCCGACAGCAGTGATGTAATGGAAGACAACGAGCAGTGACTCGGATGCTGCACGAAATGGCGTCTTCATCATGAAACAAGTAACTGTGAAATTAGTCATGTCATATGAAAACAACCTGCCCCGGGAGGTTGGAAAGAGAGAGGACTAAGGCATAACACACTTCTATTATTGATGATAATATGGAGGATCATGATGATGATTGATGATGCTGCATGTCTTTGTGGAGAGAGTCCTAACTAACGCTTCGCAGTAACCATTTTGAGAAAATATTCAAACATATAATGTTTCTGCTTTATTAGCCAACTCAGTGGCGTAGGAACCAGAGGGGCAGGGGGACGGAGGCAGCCGCTTCCTAAAAAAAGATACTGAGGGGACAAGAATGTGAATCTCGTTTACTGTTAGCATAGAGTTTGTCACCCTACCACCTGAAGCCGAGCATCTTCCTACACCACTGCACCTGTTATAGGATGAGTATTTTTGCCGAATCTCATACGTCAAAGTATTTTTTCTTACTAATGCAATTATGTTTTACTTATTGATACACAAACGACTGTCATCAATAAAAGAATATTGCTTAATTCATTGTGACTGGGTAGATTCTGGCTAATAGTGGGTTGAGGCTTATGGAGCTGCAAGACACTAAAATTTACCATAGCCAGCTATCGACAGTATACATCGAGCTAAGAAGGCCTTATGTGTGAATTAGGGACTGTGAGAAAATGCTTTCACAACTTTCTATATGTATCACAGTACACAGACAAAAGATACCAAACAGACCATAATTTTGCCTTTACTTTATAGACAGTGAAATTAGGAAAAACTCCATTTTGGCACTCTGAAAAAATAAATTCCTAAAAATAACTATTTAAACATTATGACAATATAAGGAAATCAGTATTAAAAAAATTAAAACATTAAAAGTTAAATAATAGCTTTTCCCATGTAGGAGAGGTAGTGTAGCAAATTGTGGTGTTGTATTTAACCACTTGTCGTGAGCGGCTGTGGTGGAGACATTCAAGAGAGGACGGAACAAGACAAGTTTGCACACAGGGTAGCATTCCAACACTTGCTGGAACGAATAAAGACATTGTATTAATTTGTTTTTATGCAGTTTTCTGTTCTTGTTTCATATTCTTCAAAAAACTAGGATTAGTAAAATTAGGAGAATATTGACTGGTCACACCAAATATCTCTACAAAGAAAAAAGATTATAAAAATTCAGCCAAGGTAACAGACATGAAGATGCATAACCGAAAAATAACTTCGGTTATTTAATTATCAAAAGTCTAAAAGCATCGACGACACAGAAACGAAATAATAGAGAGTTCATCCCCTCAACCTTTTAGGTCCAGGGAATAGGTCTATCGGATATTTAAAGCTTTTAAAACATGAAGTTTCTAGAATAAATGTCTCTGAGTCTGGTACCTTTCAGCTTTATTTCGTTTTCTACTGGATTCTTCCGATCCAGCGGAAAGTCTATATGGTATGTGATCTTCACGAATACTCAGGCAATACCAAAATGAATTAATTTATATATATAAAAAATAGAAATAAAAAATATTGAATTGTTATGCGTCATATCATTCAAGGGATTTGTGTGAACGAACGTATGTATATCAAAATATTTTATTTTGTTACACGACTTTCTAATTTATGGGTGTAAAAACCAAGCATGCTATTTTCAGCGTATAGAACTGACAATATATTTCCTGAAGAGTCGATTCCTTCGGAAAGGGTTAAACAACTAACATCGCTATTCAGAGTCCGAGTCAGCCCATGGCGATCTCAAGACTCCCATGGAAGACCTTTAAGAGCTAGTGAATCATTGCCGACAAACTAATACTTGTGACTGGACAGGAGGATGGGAAAAAAATAAGGTCCTACTATCAGCTGGCAGTTTCCCTTAGCCTCTTCACTATGTCTCTATTTCACAGGTTATCGCACGCAAGAACTCTTTCACACAGGAGATTGGTCTGCAGGTCATCCGGTGTCACTAACAGCCACTGACCGTTTTCACTGGAGAAGCGACTCGGGGTCAAATCCGGTGTATGTTCGGCTTTCCTTTAGAGGGGCTCACGTTTTCCGGTCTGTTGGTTGGTAAGATCCACATACACATACACCATCTGTTTGCAGACTAAATGGATTTTAAAAAAAATGGGAAAGGTGCAAACTGTTGCCTTGTTAAGTGTTGTACTAATAGAGGGCAATGTGGAGATTTGGAATTCATATCGAGTATTCTGTCCCTTCGCCTAACAGGCCGAGAGGGATCACTCTCCTTTATTTTGTTTCAATCAGTTTATATTTAAAAAGGATCTGATGAAACAACAGCTTAATTACTCACTTCTAAATTTTTTTCACGTGGAAGATCCGCCAATTTAAAATCGAATACATAAGTGAAAGCCCTTGTTTAATAGGGTTTGTTATGATTGGCGACTGCTGTGATAAGGGCAGAGAGGCAGCGAATGAGAGACACTTATTCAGTCAATAAAGGTTCGTGCTAACAGCTTTTTGTTCTCTTCTCCCTCCTGATTTCCCTTTGCAAGAGCAACCAAACATGTTCACAACATCTTTCCGGAAGCGCGTGACCTGTTGAAGTACACGATAAATCCTAGGGAGCTATTAACATAAGGAAAGTGGTAGACCGTGACATATGAGGTCATGTATAAATTATAGTATTGGCCTGTGAGAGAAAACTCTTGCACAGTTAAGGATGCGAGGTAGAAGGTGACCCAGGGTATGGTGGTCAGGATGTAGATGCAGGACACCATCACCAACATCTTGGTCAGAGCTGTGTGCTGACCTTGTCCTCCATCATTACAAGAGCTGGTCTTTCTCCGCCAGTTCATGGCGGCTCTCAGCTTGGCTACAGTCACTCCGGTGGATAAAGAAATGATAATGAAGGTCGCTATAGGTACTATACTCATCATGATAATGTTTTCTATTATAGTGAAGAAAACTTGATTTTTCAGGTACAAATCAGAGCTGGCAAGTCCCATCTTTGACGCGCTGTTATTAGCTCTGAGCACTACGAATCTTGCGGCAGTTGTAAAGAAAGCTACCTGGGAAAAACAACCAATAAAAACCATGACGATCGACATGTTGCGAGTGCTGATCAAAGAGGCCGCCTTTAAGGAAACATGACACACAGACAGCGTTCTACGGCTATCACCATGGTGATACATCCAGAAGCAGTGCGAAAACCTTGACCCACTCCAGCGATGTAAGTTTGAAAGTAGGCAAAAAGGCCATCGTAGGTAACAGGATCAATCTGTTCTAAAATAAAAGCTATACCAAATAGTGTTGTCATTGTTATCAGACCGAGGTCCACCACGGACAGCGCCAAGAGACAGACGTTCATGCGGTCCTGGAGACCCTGGCGCCAGAACACCACACAGTTGATGATGTTAGACGGCAGGCCGATGGCAATGACGACAGGCTTGACGACACAGCTCAAGATGAAGAGCGCCAGCCAGTAGTCATTCTGAGTGAGAAGGTCGTTTGGATTGTCCCATGGTGTGAAGCTTGTGTTGGTCATCGTCAGAAGGTCCTTCCTGCAAAACAACGAAGTGTTGCTATGGTGAACTGATTGAAAGTGAAGGTGAGAGACTTCGCGATGATAAGGTGTAAAGGACAGTCAACAAGCATCGTTGTCTTGTAACATATTGGTATTGTAAATTATTATATGTGAACTAGTGTCACTTGTGTGTGGTTCAGATACTGGTGGTCAGGGATTACATTACCCTCTTATTGGCTTGTCCATCTTTTTTCTCTTGATTAACGGAATTCAAATTGTAGTTTGTTTTTTTTTAACAAATGCTTCTTTTGCACCTAATATTTTGACACGCATTACAATAGAGAAAAATCAGATGTATGAAAGCTAGCTGTAGGAATTCTGACCACTTTTGAAGAAACGCGAAATGTGAATGTTCCCTCGTTTGACTGATTGTGCGTTTGTTTCCACTGTTGCTAACTGAAGTCGCTTGCTTTCAAGATTACCATGGATCCTTGAATGCTGCTCAGACTTGCGTGGGGCGAGGATTTCTATGAATCTTATTTCGTGCACGTGTCGGCAAACCGTTTGACAACCGCTACGTCAGCATAACGACTCATTAGAAAGGTTCGCTACTTTTTCTACTCTTAACGGCTACAAGTGTGGAAGTGATCCAGGTTTGTTTTACTACCTGAAGTCAGTGAGTGTTAAATTAATTCTGAGAATTAACGGATAGTTGACAGTTGGTTCTCAATCACAGCAGCTGTAGATAAGCGGTCACCTATGATAATAATTTGGTCGTCTGCTTGTTTTTAAGCGTTAACACGCAGGAAATAATTCAGTTCGTGACCTATGTTCACAGTCATTGGCGTGAATTTAGATGTAGATAAAAAGACAGAAAATGTTAACATGGTAGTCACATGAGAATGAACCTTTCGGACATATGAAGTTTACAGACGACTGACGGTTAAGTATCTATCAGCTAGAAACCAGATAAATGTAGCTCTCTATCTGTCAGACTTTGTTTAGTTAAGACACATTAATGACAGATATTTGATTCTTGTTATTGACCATTAATTAAATACCGTTTTAAGAATTATCACTGCTACATGCTGAAGAAAGTTGATACATTTTGTTGTAAGGTCGAACTCCTCGAACAAACTAAAAGTATGAGATTTAAAACTATACCAATTGTTTACTTTCTTTGTGCAAAAGCTAAACTGTGCAATTAAACACAAAATAATTAACCTCCACTTACCTGCTTAGTCAACAAGATGCAAAGCCTGTTGTGTATTTCACACCACTGGCAAGCAGCAATACAATAGTTTTGAGTATTCGACATCTTTTACGACTAATCAAAGTTAGCAAAGTGGACTTGCAAAGTTAGTCTTTCGTAGGATGAAGGATACACAGTTTTACCATGTTTTCTTTTTTTATGGCATTAATGTTTTGATGTTAATTCCATATCCACAAGGTAATCTGTATTTGATTTTCGTTTAGAACATTCTGGTGAATCTAACGGTTAGTAAGAAATGGTTCAGATAGGTGTTTAACCTGCACAAATATCAACCACATCGCAGAACCAAGAACTTCGGTACTGCAAGGGAAGGAAGATGCTTCCTAAAGTAATAACGGTGGGATTTTTGTTTCTGGGAAAATCTTTTACCAAAACTTCCTTATTTTAGTTGTGATCACTGAAATAAAAGCTGCATAAATCTAAGCATTGACACTTCACTGCATCGTTTGAAAGTTTGACGGCAAATAGAAATAAATATTTACCTGTTAACATGTGTGTGGCACACAACAGTACAGTGCCCTCGCCGCCACAGTTGTCAAGTTTTTATAGCAGCACGATCAAACACATCGATCGCCATCATAGGACATTCATTTCTTTCATCTCTCGTCTTCTCTAAATATCTTTGATTTTACTCACACACACACACACGCGCGCGCACGCACGATGAGAGAAATATAAATTAACAGACACAGATAAATATTCACAACACGTGCAAAGATCGGATTCTCCAGCCCCGTGATGTTATTCCTCTTACCCATCCCCTCACACGCACGCACGCACACACACACGCACACACGCACGCACCTCTATGTGCAGACAAAGACGATCTTGCTAAAATGGAAACAGTAAGAAATAAAGGCCAGGAATTTAATGATCGCTACAGCAATTCTTCACAAGTTTTTTTCTCTTAAACATCTTGAGCCCATCGCAATGAAAGCACTCAACTTATTTTCTCCCCTTTATTAAAACGCCAGTCTAACGATTAGAAATGATAAACTAAAATGAACAACAGATCTTTTTATCTGAAAATGTACACTGTGCATCTAGCAGCCCTTTAAAAAGAAACAATGAAGAGCATTTAGAAGACATTCTGCACCGCTTTAAGCTTTCTGTAATTAGATAAGTGTTTCCGACTGTCACAAACAACTTTCTCTATTTTTTATTTTCTTAATAATCCAATTATTCTTGAGAACATTGACAGTAAATATTTGTGTTTGACTTCAAGGTGCAGCTATTGCCGTATGTATTTCAGGCTTCCCTCTCTTAGTAAGTTTCTAATGCTAACAAAACACCCAGGCTTAATCTCAAGTCTCCGGTTAAGATCGTGCCTTGTTATTTACACTGATCTTTAAATTTTCCTCAAGTGTCTTTATTTGACAAAGTGAAAAGCGAGTTTTTACAGTCAGTACAGCACATCAACATTCCCTACGGTTGTCTTGTTGACCTCTGACATTGTCTCCTTCGTCTGACAGTTTGCTTGGCCATGCTCGAGCGACCTCAGCAGGCGGCTGGGTGGTCACCTAACGGACATCAGTCCCGGTTCTAGGAGGAAGCGGCCTCTAAAGATGTCACCCACGAGTATTTTATTTTAACTTTCACAAAAATCGTTTCGTTGCTATTTTGAGTTCGAGGCGTTAATTGGATTAATTAGGAGTCTTCAAAGTGCGATGTTCTCCTGAACTGGTCCTTTCAAAGTGGAGGTGGAGGAATAGGGATGAAGAAGAAACCAGAGTTCCTTAGAATTATTAGTAAGCCTTCATTGTTTATAAGCACAGCCGATACCCTAGAGCAGGGGTGGGCAATTAATGTTCCCAAGGAGCCGCATGAGAAATTGGGATGGTTTTAGAGGGCCGCACTAATATAGTTAACTCAGTTTTACCCAGTATTGTATATATAGTATATATACTGGCGGGCAGGCCAGCGGGCGGGCCGGTCAGAGACAGGAGGCGGGCCGCATGCGGCCCGCGGGCCGCCCCTTGCCCTGGTCTGCCCTAGAGGTTAGAGCAGCAGCGTCCAAATTTGAAGTCGCACACTGTCCGGTTCGATACCAAATGACGCACTGTACTTTTTCGTTATTTACAGCTGTGGTACCTGTCTGTGCTACGGCTGTAATTTTTAAACTTTTAAGCAAACTCAAACGATTTGTTCTAGTTGTTAAAATATTTATTTTTACATTATGAAAATACATATAAATTAGTACAAGGATTATTTATTAATTATAAATAATCAGTTATTGAAATTCAATTACTGGGCTCTTATTTACAGGATACGATGTTTGGTGTACATTGCTGATAGTTTGTCACACGCTGTTAAAGGTTTGACTGTCCTAGCTGGCTGCAATATACTTTTCAGTATAACCTGAGTATTAGCTGCCATTCAAAGACAGGAGAATTGTCCTCCGACTGTAATGTAGCACAGAAATTCAAATGTGGACGGAACATGACATCTTGCTCTGTGAACGAATTATTCCTCTCCAATATACTTGCTTCAACAAAGATGTCACATCCAGCGGTTTTTAGGTCGGTTTTGCGTTTCGATTCTTCCTTCGATTACAATTAAAATCGATTTAAATGTGTTTTTATTTTGTCTTATACACCTGCATTTCTCTTCCTTGCTGTTGAGAGTAGACACGGAAAATATTCTACAAGAATTAAAAACTAAAATATCTGTCATAATTCGTGCGTATCGCACCATGTTCGAAGTAGCACAGAGTTCTTACCTCTGGTTACCTAGTATGTGACATCACTGTCAGTGGGAACATTGCTCCTCCAGTGTTCATACCCTTCATACCCTTCATATCCTTTATATCATCATCTGTCTACTGTGCCTCGTCATGCCCCTTCATTGGACACAGCACAATCCATTATCATCATCTTTGAAACACAATAAACCATGGTGTGTGTGTGGAGGGAGAGAGAATTCTGGACTTCTTTCATGACTTGCGAAATTTTGGGTTAAAAATACAGAATACTCAAAACGGATTAAAAGTATGTTCGTTTTCCTGAGAAATATATAACTAGCTGCGTAGCATTAATATTTTGCTGTTCAGTTACAGTTTTATGGCAAATTTCAAGATTGTCAGTGTAAACTTAGAGTAACCGAGAGGAAAGGGCCGATGAGATGTTGGTTGTGACGACAGTAGGTCAGGAAAACTCTGAAGGTCTCACTTCTGCTACCCTCGGCTTGCATTTTCCCGTATCAACATTTCCTAGCAGTTCCTCGCTTTCCCATTGTCTCACCATCACAACTCTTTCTCAAGGTAGATTTTTTTACAGGTAATTCAGTGCCTTACTAACCGTTTTCACTTCCCGCCCCAACCCTGACTGCACTTTGCAAGAACCGCCGCACGTGTCTAAAACATCTTTCCGGAAGCGAGTGGACCTGTTGAAGTACACGAAGAAGCCTACGGAACTATTGATATAAGGCAGGTGATAGACGGCAACAATGGATGTCATGTATAAATTATAGAATTGGCCTGTGAGAGAGAACTCTTGCACAGTTAAGGATGCGAGGTAGAAGATGACCCAGGGTATGGTGGTCACTATGTAGACACTGGACACCAGCACCAGCATCTTGGTCACAGCTGTGTGCTGACTTCGGCTTTCATCGCTGCTGGAACCAAACTTCCTCCGCCAATCCATGGCAGCCCTGAGCTTGACCACAGTCAGGCCAGTGGACAAAGAAATGATCAGGAAAGTCGCTATAGGTACTACACTCATCATCACAATGTTTTCTAGGATTGTGAAGAAAACTTGATTCTTCAGGTACAAGTCGGAGCTGACAGGTCCCATCTTTGACGTGGTACTGTTAACTTTAATTATAACAAACCGAGCGGGCATTGTGAAGAAAGCTACCTGGGAGAAACATCCAATAAAAACCATGACCACCGACATGTTGCGAGTGCTGATCAAAGAGGCCGCCTTCAAGGGAAACATGACACACAGACAGCGTTCTACGGCTATCACCATGGTGATACATCCAGAAGCAGTACGGAATCCTTGACCCACTCCAGCTATGTAGGTTTGAAAGTAAGCAAAGAGCCCCTCGTAGGTAACGGGATCAATCTGTTCTAGGTAATAACTGACACTGAAAAGTGCTGTGACAGTTATCAGACCGAGGTCCGCCACAGACAGCGCCAAGAGACAGACGTTCATGCGGTCCTGAAGTCCCTGGCGCCAGAACACCACACAGTTGATGATGTTAGACGGCAGGCCGACGGCGACGACGACAGGCTTGACGACACAGCTCAAGATGAAGGCCGCCAACAAGTAGTCTCTGTGAGAGAGCAGGTCGTGTGGATTGTCCCATGGTATAAGGCTAGTCTTGACTTGACTTGTGTTGGTCATGGTCAGGACTACTGTCCTGGAATAGAGGAGGTTATGGTGGTGAGAATGGAGCTACACTGTAATATAACAGCAATGGCTAGAAAATGAAATCCAAAATTAAGTGAGAACAGGAAACTACACCAACGGGCTGTGAATAAAGACTAAATTAGCTAAAGTATGTAATATCAGTAACGACATTGAACGTTTGCAGAAACAACTAAAGAAATAAACAATTTACAGGATCAGATGTATTCCGTGATGTGATTTTGCACTATCATGGAAGATGTAAGAGGTAGGAAACCAGAGTAACCAGAGACGGTGAACTCTGCGAACAGGTGTCACACAGAGTGTCCCGAGACGAGATTTGAACCAGGGTTTCTCACTGCAGGGTGACAAGCGAGTCTTGTAACCACTGCGCTACCGGGAGCCTCTCGCCCTCGCCGTTGTGTTTGGGAGGGAAAGTGCTTCTGCATAAACGTGATTTCGCACTGTGGGGTTGGCGGGGGGAATCTGGGGAAGTATATGGGAGTCGAGGAGGGAAGGAAGGGAATTAAGGGGAGGTGTGTGAGGATTGTCGCTGCTCCGCAGGTGTTGTTTAGTGTTGGCGGTGTCCTCTCCTCCTGTTGTTGTCTGTTGCTGCGGTAGTTCAGACCTGCCAACTCCACTGTGGTGATATGCTGGACTGGTGGCCCGATCCTTTACATCGCCTTTTCTGAAAATTCTGTTTCGGCGATCGACCAAAGTGCGAAAACCTCCACGATTGTGGCCGTTTCAAGGGAACATTGTCTAGTATGAACTGTTAAGGACTTAATGCAGTTCTCAAATAACTTTAAAAACGAATTTTGAGAAGACCGCACCAGCCAGTCTCTCCTAACACAGGGGAGAATATGTACTGAAATCATTTAGAGAAGAATTATTAATGTAGTTGTGATCGCAGATTACTGGAAGGACATCTGTTAATGCCTTGAAACTTCGGTGTGTAGTTTGACATTGAAAGCGTCTATGCACAGATAGAAACGAGTGTTTACCTTTTACTATTCCCGCCATATGCAGCAATATTCTCATTCTCGGTTTGTCGAACCTTTTATACCAGCAAGAGAAGAGAGATCGATGAAAACATTCCAATTATTATTTTTTCGCTGGTCTTGTCCTGCTCAACCATATTTGGTCTTCAACACACACACACAGGCACACACACACACACACACGTACACACGCACACTCACACACAGGTACACACACACACACACACACACACGTATACACACACACTGATGCATGCACCCGCACACGAGAGGTGATCCTTCTCCAAACACACCGATGCAAACAAAGACCATCTTGCTTCAGTGGAAAACAAACACCTGCGCGCCATCGTGGCAGCAAGTTAATAATCGTTACAACAAGTCTCCACAACATTTCTACCCGCTAAAATGCTCGGTACCTTTCCTCGCCCTTATTAAAACGCAGGCCTGACGATTCCAAAAGATAAACCATCAAGAATAAATAAGAGTATTTTTCTTTGAAAAATGAATCTTTTGTATCTTGCAGGTTCTTGAGAAAAAATATATCATGAAGTGTATTTCTGTTACTTTTCTGTGATCAGATAAGTGCTTCCGACTGTTACAAATTCCTGTTTTTAGTTTCTTAATGAACCAATTATTCTTGAGGAGCTTCACAATTAGGGATTTCTGTGTATGTACATTTATTGCTGTGTGTTTTTGTACTTCGTCTCTGAGTGAGTCTCTGATATCAAGTAAACACTCACTAAAGTTTTAGTTTCCGGTGAAGATCGTGCAGTATTGTTTACACTGTATTTACATGTCTTTCTTCCAGTGTCTTTGCCGGACAAAGCAAATGTCGGAAAGGTTCATTCTGTTCACTTGGATGCGCAACTGTCATGGCATTAGGACTGGTTTCTTTCAATGAAATTCTGATATGTGCTTTGTACCCACGTCAAGGCAAACAATTATCTCCCGCCAGATATTCTAACGAATGAAAAGGTTCTTAATAAGATTTGTCTTGCGAAATCTTTCAGCTGTGACTTTATTGTGAACTCTGTGACTAGTATCTCAACGGAATCAAGCTTGTTCAGTCTCGCAAGTCACGTGTGCGGCCTCGGTGTCACCCAACAGTAAACCACTTGTTTGAGAATCGTCAGGTGACGATCAAGCATCGCTGATGAATCAAGGTGGTTCGCTCTGTTTTAGTTCAGCTTCAATGAGATCTCTTGAAAATGTTCAGAGACGAGCTTGCAGAGAGTTTTTTCAAATAAAAGATATTTTACTGATTTGTCTGTGAGAGGTCTGCTGGTGCACATTAAACCAAAAAACAACAAACGTATCTTTGTTTCTTAAATGCTCATATACGATGGAACTGTCTGTCAGTCTGTTGGTAAGATATTGGAGTTCTCTGAGTGAGTCATGTTAGCAAGTATGTGTCGACTGCATTCACTGCATGAGATGACAGTTCCCTTGCCCACTTCTTCTACCTGATGGAGAGCAATTTGCATTCTGTAGGTGAGGAAGATCTTTGCTTTCTTGTCGAAGTTCTTTTGACTGAAAGTAAGTTTATTTATGTCCGCTTCTACACTAAGGTTTGGTTTCAGCAAGTTCTTAGAAGTCGGCAGCAATGTTCTCGTTCTTCTATTGAAGAAACACTGGAATGTGCTTGTCTGGAATTCTGGCTCACTGGAATCTGCAGCTCAGCAGAACCAACACCTAGTCGCATCTCGGTTTTTCTTCACTAGAGACTTCTTCACACTCGGCATTTCCATTACTTTCTAAAAGCTTCTGTTCTTGAAACTTAAGGACTGTGTGAAATTCTGAAAGTTGTCTGAGTTGAATCTATTCAACTGTTATCATCTATCCTGATACAGATGAGTGTTTCCAGTTCACAGAATTCAACTGTGAGTTTTAAAGTTCCTCGCTACTTCTATAAACGCATGGTGACTCATGAACTTTACACCCTTCAACAAAATATTTTCCATTATCCAGCAAGACCCTGGAATAATCTCTTCAGTTTTACTGATGACTGAATCATTACCAGTGTTTTATAGTTTCTTGCCTTGCTGCAATCAGTCCATCTTAACATGTTTTGTCATTCTGCACTTCTTATGACCATGGCACAAATGCTGAAACTTTTTCTCTGAGTCAGAGATGATTGAAATTCGTCGGCATTTAGCGATGTCTACACGCTACAGACATTGCACTAGTGCAAACAGCCATATTCAAATCAGCAGGGAGCATTTTTGAAACATTCCAGCAAGAGACGTCCGACCTCCCATCGTAAAAGATTTGAAAAGCGCCCTAACAATGGAAACCAGTTAATGAACATCTGTGTTTTAGTGTCGCCGTGGTGTTTATCTTGACTAGGGCCTGTCAGTGCTGGTTTCTGTTACTTAAATATTTGCACGATTAGTCAGAAAGTTGTCAAAGTCTTGTTGTCAGTTGTCAGTTTGTTGTTGGTACTTGGCCTCAGGTCAAAAGTCACCCGCAAAGCGGAGGATAGGTGACTGTTGAGCAATGAAGGCTACAGACTACACCTCTGAGTGCACTCAGTGTTGTGTGAAAAAACTCTACTAAACGGTTCTAGAGTAGTACTGTGATCATTGAGCTTCTCAAGTCGGTTAGGCTAAGGGACACCACTCTCCAATCAATCAAACTGATGAAACTGATAGTTATAAAGCTGCTGAGTGTTTTCTATCTTTTTTAAAAGATATGATTAGAGATATTGACTCCATTATTTATCATTCTTTGCATTCCCGAATTTTTTGGCAAAAAGCAGTGAGGGCCTTTGTTGTTTCCTCCTCACCATGTCCACTCAGCCTGGACAGACAACAGCAGATGACTGTCCTCTCTTCAGACTGCTCACCACTGCCTCACCCTCTTGATCATATGTCTTATAATTCTACCAATACTATCTGCAAAGTAAGCAACAACTCAGTAGACAGTACCTCTGATCGACTCAAATGTGTACCAGAACTCCTGAAGCGAAAAGGTCATGATTATAATATGGTAAAGAGCACATTAGTGTCAGGTTTGTTCCATCTTCTTCGAAATGTCTTTATAAATAATCTTTATTATGTTTATGTAGCTGACTACTGAAGGCGGGACCAAAGAGCTCTGCATTAACATGCACGCATGCGCAAAAGAAGCAAAGCCTGAAATGCACCTTACAAGCATTCATACACACACACAACACACAAACACACAGACACACAGACCATGGAGGAAAACGTATAACCTGTAGAAAACTACAAACGGTGTCACATCTAGTGGGGCGGAGTATAGGAACCGAGTTTCGAACCCTCGTCGTTTGTAGCCGCACCGCCACACACTGTTGATGTATAAAGCTGTGTATGTGTGTGTGAGAGAGAGAACGTCCATAGGTGTACATAACTATCCACACCGCTTGTTGAATTCTAATTAAAATTTGTAGAAGTTCTCCTTTTGTCTGCAGAAATATCTTCGTCTATAGAGCATCTTTGTTTCGATATTTATTTTATCTGTTATAACATGGCTCTAGCCAGGGGTGGGCAATTAATTTTCCCACGGGGCCGCATGAGAAATTGGGATGTTTTAGAGGGCCGGACTAATAGTTAACTCAGTTTTACCCAATACTGTATATATAGTATGACATCTACCGTTCCTCTTTCTCACGGTCGGCCACATCAACCTCTGACTCCCGCGACACTCAGTCTAATTCTCTCGTTCAGCATCGGTGTCCGGTTGGTGGCAAAGAAAACAAAACAAACTGTTCGCATGGCCGAGTGTACCGGTCTTTCAACACCCTCACCTGTCAAGTGGTGACGGGGGTGGCTGGCCAGCAGGTGCGCAAGTGTGCAAAGTGCGTGAGAGACTGAGGCTGAGAGATTTGTGTACAGACGTGTGTGCGTGTGTGTATGGGGGGGGGGAGAGACTTATGTGCTTGAATCTGTATTTTGGGGGATTTTTGTTTGTGTAGCTATGATATGCGCTTAGCGTCTAAGACAATGTTAGGGAATTCTCTTTGTGTAGATAAGGTTTGGAGTCTGTCGGGGCTGACGACGCTGTTGTTGGAAGGGAACAAGAGACGCTTGTGATTCTATGTGCATGGCCGTAGAGTGTGTTGCTGATGTACATCACTTTCTGCAGGCTCCATCACACACTCAATCAATCGGTGTGAAAAGTTACCGCACTAAGGATCAACAGTCAGCAAACTGACGACGGAGTGCCGTTGACCACCTGCATGTGACCAGACCGTTGGCCACGCCCCGACACCCGAGTCGCGAGGACGAACTGTGTTCCTGACAATAGCAGAGGGTGTGACACTGTGATTGGTCCGTCGCTGAGAACAGGGAGGGGGGAGGGACTCAGGCAGTGGCCTGGAAGGAGGGAATAACCTTTTGAACTGTGGTGACAGTTGTGGGCTGCGTCGGACCACGCGAGCGCCATTAGCTGGAGGGGCGGGTGTACAGGTTGTTGGGTGTGTGTCTGATTTGTTTTGTTTTGTGCGTGCGTGTTATGGTGGGGCTCTCCACTATTTGCTTTGTTTGGCCACCTGTATGAAAGGAGTTTTGTTTTCTTTTTCATTCCGTTCTTCCATATTTTTTAAAATTTTATTTATTTAATTTTTTTTGAGCTGGCAGTCACACTATACGACCGCCAATAAACTTTAGTTTTGTGTTGTCGCTTCGTGTGCGCGTTTTGTCTTCACTGAGGAGTGACTGGCTTGATTGCTCGCGTCGGGTGCGCTGAGGTTTGTCTGTGATTGCGAGTGTGTCTGTGAGAGAGCGAGTCCCACAACGCCCGATCGCGTTACGCGACAACCTCTGGCACTGCAATCAACACACCCGCGCGCATGCGCATCTTGTTGTAGTCCGGTGATCTAGTGTTGTTGTACCAGTGCCACAATATTGAGATGATGCATCTCTATCAACCTGTCATTTTACAGAACTCTGCAGCTTTCCTTCCTGCAGTCGCGATGGGCCTACAGAGGGCTGTGAAGATTGATAAAAAATAAAATAAAATAAAAAACGCATGTAATACATCCAGTATGCAGAGAATTTAGAGAATAGTTACATCACCCTTCACAACAATTCTTGAAACACCATCACTGCCACCGTCCAAACCACCCACAGAATAAACGCTTTAATTTCATTGTGGTACCTAGAACTTTATTGCGTCCTTACAAATGAATTTCTTACATTTTCAGGACATGGTTTTCTACAAAGGATGAATGGTTTCGTCTTAACAGACCTGAAAACATCGCAAGAAGAAAAGCAAGTATTAACAGTTCAAGATGCGATTACCGCTAGCATCATAGAACTCGGCATTACACCCTCCACAGAAGTTATTCCTGGCAGGAAGAGGTACCAAGACAATTTAAAGCAGAAAAATCGTAAATATAAGCATTCTAGCATCTACTTAAAGGAAATAGTTTGCTTGGAGATAAATGTTAAAGTAACTTGTGGATTACATAACTTGACCTGTGCATAACACTTCTGATTGTAATCAGTTGACAGAATTACATAATTAAAATAGACTCAGACAAAGAAAAAAAATGTAGGTTAAAGGGACACACAGCAAACTGTTAAGCTGGGCTTAAACGACAGATACATATATTCTAAATTATGTCCTGTGCATGCTATAGCTTGAACCACCTATTTCCCCCACACACACACACACAAGCGCGCGTATGCACACACACACAAGAGCGCGCATGCACACACAAACACACACGCAAGCGCGCATGCACACACACAAGCGCACATGCACACACACACAAGCGCACATGCACACACACACACACACAAGCGCACATGCACAAAAAATGCGTTCATCAACGCATGTAGCTACAAGTACTGATAGCGATAAAGAATCACTGGGAAACACCCACACACCACGATGCTTCTAACAGTTAGTGTTCAAAAGGAAGAAATGAAGATACCTGCACTGAGCATTAGAATACTTTGGGCATTTTCTCAACTGACAAGAGGCGAACAAACAGTTGACAATGTTCGAACACTCTGTGGAGACAAGCACACCGTAAATTAGAAACATACAGTTAGGAAATATGATGATGTCAAGGTTATAAACTTGATAACAATATAAACTATCATTCTGTGAAATCGTTAGTTAGGCCATAATTCCCTTGCATATTCTTGCATTTCTTTCGAATCAGTGCTTGAAGACATGCATCCACAAACCAGGAAACTTCAGGCGTCTGCGATACTTCGTTCAATAGTCTAGCATTATCGATTTCAAAAGATGCTTGTCTGATGCCTGCTGTAGAAGAACCAGAAGAAACGCCAACAGTATCCATTGTCAGAGATGCTTGTCTGATGCCTGCTGTAGAAGAACCAGAAGAAACGCCAACAGTATCCATTGTCAGAGATGCTTGTCTGATGCCTGCTGTAGAAGAACCAGAAGAAACGCCAGCAGTATCCACTGCAAAAGATGCTTGTCTGATGCCTTCTGTAGTAGAACCAGAGTAAACGGTCATATCATTTGTGTCCACGGCCCTGACGTCTGCTTGTCTAGAAGTCGACGGTTGTTCCTCTGCACGAGAGGTGGAAGGCTGAGGAATACAGATCATCGCTCTAGCCGTGTCCATGTTTGGTGTATTTCTCGTCACCACGTCGTCCTCGCTATTGCTACTCTCTCTGTCAAGTCCTTCAAAATTAAACTCTTCCTCCTCTAATGTGATGTCACTGAAGAGTAGGAAGAGTTTCATCGACAATGTCAGGTGGTGTAAACTGTCGCAATTTCAAGTTTGAGCGCTCTGTGCGACTCATCTTAGGTAAGGACGATCCTTCTTCCTCCGGACACGACGAACCCGCCAGTCTTGTACGTTTTTCAGCAGACAGTAATGTAGACCTCTCAGCATGAACTATCCTTTCTCTCTGCATGGCATCCCAGTCCCTTGGTGTGTCAGATTCGGTGTCCAATTCAAATCCGCTAAATGTTTCAGGTATACACCAATTTGTGTACTCTCCTGTATACCTATTTCCTCGCTGGTACATTCCCCATCTTTTAGGAGCAAGGATGGCCAGATCACTGATCATCGTTTGGTAATACTCTGGAAATTCTAGGTGGGAGCGATGGACGAGATGTATTGCATAACAAGTAGAGCTTTGCTTGGCTATACGTTTTTCGTTCCAGTGAGGCTCAAGACTGAAATTGGAATCTGTCAGTCCTTCGAAAACATCAATGAAAGTGCCTTTCAGCCTCTGCTCAAGAGACTGATTATCGTCAATGAGGTTCTGGCAGAGACTAAGGAAGACACGCAGGAACTCCTTAAAGAGCAATCTAGCTCGGTACGCCATGGTGTCTCTTGCCTCCACGGTAACAGAAAGGTCGACAGCAGCAGGTAAGCTCCAAGGCTGTCGTCGTGGCCTTTCAGGAATATTACAGAACACTCTCTTGGCGATTTCAGAATCTTTAAAAGTTCTCAGATGTGCGCACACAGAGTCAATGTCACTGCGAACACCAAAAGCCTCCAAACACTTAGCTTCAATATAACGTCTTTCTCGCCTCTTTTTGGTTGCATCCTGTCGCTAGTCAACCCCCTCCCGCTGTCACGTGACTGTCACCCGGCCAGCGACCACCCCCTCCCCCATCGCCAGCCTCCACCCTCCCTGTGTGCGTGCAATGTTCCATCTCCCCTAACTGCCATGTCTCACACTACCATACAGTATAATAATCGAGCACTGCGCGGAATTTCACAACTTTTGCCGTTTAACAGTCACACAATAGTGGCATAGTAGCGAGAGTAGGTGGTGGCATAGTAAATTTATTTTGCATTGAATTTATAGTCGGGACCGAGCAAAAGTGGCATAATACAGTCAAACCTCTCTACTATTCCACCCCGCTACTATGCCACTCTCGCTACTATGCCACTTTTGTGTGATTGTTAAAAGGCACAAGTTGTGAAATTCCGCGCAGTGCTCGATTATTATACTGTATGGCAGTGTGGGACATGGCAGTTAGGTGGAAGGAACATAGCACGCACACAGGGAGGGTGGAAGCTGGCGATGGGGGGGGGTGGTCGCTGGCCGGTGACAGTCACGTGACAGAGGGAGAGCGGGAGGGGTCGACTAGCGACAGGATGCAGGTGCGGATGTGGTTGGGAGGGTGGAGGATGAAGAGGTGAGGGGGAGAATGAGAGGAGACAGCTAGCGCCAGCCGACGATTCTTGAGAGCTTTGGACTGATGGGTAACTTGAGCAAATAAAGCCGTTTTTACGAACCCTCGCTATTATGCCACTCTCGCTACTATGCCACTTTTGCTCGGTCCCGGTAGGTGGCATAGTAGGGAGAGTTGACTGTAGTGCATGTCGCGTGTTGCTTGCTGCAGCGGTATGCGAGGTGGGTGTGCCAGGGGAGGGGGGCGCGTACCTGATGGGGCCTTTTGTTGCTGGTCCTGGCGGGACAGGAGGGCGGGGACCCCATTAGCGAGGGAAGGGTGGAATAGTGACTCTAGCAGACGATCAAACACCCACTCGCGCAGTGATATCAAAAGAAAATAGTCCGCTAACCACAACTCTTTGCAAGCTGTAATAATTTGAACCTAAAAGTTTCCTGACACCGTCAGTCATCACACTGAGGACGAGGTGCAGTGAACCACCTGCGTGTGACCACACCTGAAGTGTTACCGGATTGTTGGCCAACTCCAAGCCCCCAGACTCGAGTCGCAACGACAGACTGTGTTCGGCGGGTGACTCAGGCAGTGGCCTGGAAGGGGAGATTAACCCTTTGAGCTGTGGTGACAGTTGTGGGTTGCGTCCCTTTTGTTTTGTTTTTGGGTGCGTGTGTGGTATGGTGGGGCTGTCCCTTAGTTGCCTTGTTTGGCCTCCTGTCTAACAGTGGTTTTATTTTCTTTTTTTCTGTCCTCTCTTCCATATTTTTTTTAATATATGTATTTTTTGGTTTTTGAGCTGGCGGTCGCACCATACGAACGCCAATAAATTTTAGTTTTGTGTTGTCGCTTCGTTCAACATGAATGATTGCGAATGATTGAGATACACATTTAGTGACTGAGACAAAGGTAGATGGCGTTTAGGTGTGTTTGTGTGCGCGAAGAGCAGCAACGAATAAGTGTGTGAGTTTGAGTTTATAAAGATTATGTGTGTTTGTGTGGCGAGGGTTTGTACCACAAATTCCAGGTGTATAGACACACCACCTCGCTGTATCCACATGCTTGGGGGCAATGACAAGTTTATTGTCTTCCACCAGACACCAGGCAACCGACAACTCGTCACACCATGTTGGTCAGCTCGTGAAATCTCTATTATAATTTAGTGTTTATAGTCCCTGCGTGTGAAGGTCTGTAAATAATAATAACAACAAATAATTAATTTTTAAAGCACATTTTCCCAAAGTTACAGTAAGCTCAGTGCGATATATATAAACATAAGATATTCAACTACAAAAATGCATAAAGCACATTGGTACACAGACCAAGCATGTCAGTAGAGAAGTACAGACATACTAACAGCCATGAGTGTGTCAGAGACCTAGACCAAGTACTACAGGACTGAACACGTGCGAGGGCGAAAGGGTGTGAATGATGGACGTTTCCGGAATGCGTGTCAGTTAGATATTTAAAAATAAAAAAAAGAAAACAAAGAGAGGTGTGATTGGAGAGAGAGTAAAGGGTGAGAGGAGGTAAGGTGATCAGACGTTTTGGGAGCGAAAGCGGGATGCGCGCCGATGATGGTGTCGTCACCGACAAACAACGCCGAAAAAGAAGGTGGTGGTGGTGGTGGGGAACATTTCCTCTGACTCTTCCAAGTAGTGAGGCTTTCAACGGCAGATCTGTCCATGCTACTACAGTATTCCATTTTAAAAAAGAAAAACGGTTTTTTAAAATTTAAATACAGAAGGCCGCTGGAGACAATGATTTATCGCGCATGAACAGTCGAGAGCAGGGGTGGGCAATTAATTTTCCCAAGGGGCCGCATGAGAAACTGGGAGGGTTTTAGAGGGCCGGACTAATATAGTTAACTCAGTTTTACCCAATACTGTATATATAGTACATATACTGGCGGGCTCCAATTGTCTCATTATTGTAAAGCTTTAAAGTTTATTTCTTGCTGTAGTCACTCATTTCTCTGTCTTTCTCTTTCTTATTTATTGATAATCAGATTTGTTAAACAAATAACTTGTGTGGAGGTGATCTCAATGCGCTGAGCACAAACAAATAAACAGCAATTAACCATAAAACAATCAAACAAATGTTGGTGTAAAGTTTATACCAGTCTCTTTGATAACGTTTTCAAAGGTCCACCTGAATTAAAATGTTGTTCAGTTTACTTAGTTAAGCTATTAAAATAATACTCAAGCTAATAACATGACCATTTTAACTATGTGCACAGACGCCACACTAAACAACTCATTCAAGGTGGCAGAGAAACTAAACAAAGGGACGTAAGACATAAAAAAGGTTTCGCTTGTTATCTCCCATTCTTCAGCGTTTTGTTTGTTACCTGATTAGTACTGAAAAAATTGTTTTCTCAAGATATATATAATCAGTCTTTAAAAGAAGATAGAAGAAATCAATGTTTACTCCCTTACTGAATTTTTTATATTTTAATCGGTCTGTTTTTGTTTTCTTTAGCAAGACAACCCCTATTCTACGGAGACGGTGCTCGCTATGTATACATATGTAACCTACTTGTAGTTAAACATCGTCTCGGTTGTTTTGGGCCCTCGTTTGTTTTACCTTTACCTGTCATCAGTTTTAGGCCTTGAGTTATTTTGCCTGTCACAATAAGCTTTATGCAGCCCTTCATAGTGTTTAAAAGTTGCTGAGTTAGCGCCAGAACAAGTTCATGGCTGGCAATGAGTGAAGAGGAGGGTTCCTCTGAACGTGGACTGTCAAGGTCGCTGACCTCACGCTTCCGAAGTTTTTCCCTTCACTGAGACCTTTACACACACACACAAAAAAATCTGCGTCCTGGAGTCCGTGGCGCCAGAACACCACACAGTTGATGATGTTAGACGGCAGGCCGACAGCGACTACGACAGGCTTGACGACACAGCTCAAGATGAAGGCCGCCAACAAGTAGTCTCTGTGAGAGAGTAGGTCGTTTGGATTGTCCCATGGTAGAAGGCTAGTCTTGACTTGACTTGTGTTGGTCATGGTCAGGACTACTGTCCTGAAAAAGATGGAAGTCTTGGTAGGACAAGTCAGTGCGAGACAGAGAGACAGCCGGCTAATGACTGCAGTTCTCTACTCATGGACTGACCCCACCTAACCACTCACTGGACCAAACTCAAACTCAGAACAATGGCGCTCGCAATGTGTTCCGTGCAATGTTATGCTCTTTCTCCGCGAGCTACACTGGCTGACAGTTCATACTCCTATTTGCAATAAATGTGGACACTTTTAATGAATTTGTTTAGAAAAACATCTTATTTTAGTTTTGACTGCGGAAATGAGAAATAAATAAAGTTAAGTATTGATACATTAGTGTGTCGTTTGAAAGTTGCAAAGCGTCTTACAGACAAATAGAAATCAGCATTTACCTGATATTATTCTCGCCATGTACAACAGTCTGCCATCATCGCACACTTGGTCATCCTTTTATAGCAGTTTGTTTCATGCATTCCTTTCATCTCTGTTCTTCTTCACAAGTTTTTAGTATCACACACACTCATGCACGCATAATCATAAGAGCAGATATGTACCCACCCACCTACATACCCCACACAAAACACAAAACATTCAGTCACCCACATACTTTTATTTATGTTTACAGGGAGTTAGGGAGGAATACTCCACCAAGATTACATGTTCTTCAGTTATGAGGCCCGGATAAATATACAAAGTACGGACACTGAACGACTCTTGTCTAAATTTACATTTGCGAAAGTTCATCGTTTTCAAAACATACAAACACACAGACGATGGCTGCTAAAATAAAAACAAAGTATGGCGAGAAACGTGTCGCAGCAATTTAACGATCGTTATAACAATCCTCTACAAAATCTCTATCGTAAATATCTTGTGCCCTTCGCGATGAAAATGATAAGTTTATTTCATCGCCTTTATTGAACATCGGATTCGATGGATTTTTTCCCTTCATAAATATACACGCCATCGAGAAAAAAAAAGAGTATATGTAATAGATATCTTTTTACCAAGTTTTTATTTGCTGATAATCAAATAAGTTTTTTGAACTGTCACAACTTGTTTTCTCTAGTTTTTAGTTTCTTGATAATTAAATATTCTTAAGACCTTTACAGCATGTAGCTTGTGTTTGACTCAAGGGTATGATTATTGTTTCTAGCAGCCCTCTCTGAAATCACTCTAGGATGAATCTTTAATGTGTAAATACCCACTCGCAGGTTATCTCTAGTCTTCATGGTGCTGTGTTGTTTTTTTCTGTTTAAGTTTTCTTATCAAGCGTCTTTATTTGACAGTGCAGGTGTATTCAAGCTTGAAAGTTCCATTCACTTGGATGAATGTGAGTGTGGAGGTGCATACCACACATCGCAGGTTTCTGTTGAATTATGAACTCTTGTCTTCGTTGTCTGCAAGGAGAATGAGAACCCAGTGGTTACAGTCCCTCTGCTAGAACCGGAAGGTGTATGCACTGTGGAGATGAAAGACACGAGTACATATTTACCACAGTCACATTTGAGAGTGTGTGGCCTGTGAAGAAATCATTACAATTATCGGACAATTAAAGACTAACAAAATTACTGTGGTAGTTTTCTTTATGTATCACACAAAGCTGCCTTTTTCTCAGAAATTCTAAAAACCATCATTAAATAATTTTTTAAAAGTTTGTATATGTTAATATAGGACAATTAGCATAAGTAAAATGATTAATGCATTAAAGTACAATGTTGGCTTCCTAAGTGACAAGAGAGGGTATGTAATATACTTTGTTCTTAGTCTTAACCACAGGTCGTGAGCAATTAGTGCATCCTAGCAATGCTTCTTTCTGTTTCATTGTTTCTAGTCCAAGCAGAGGATGTGATGTGTCCAGACTTTGATGTGGTTCAGAAGCTCGTGTGGACGGAGAAAGACAAAGAGTTAGTGTTCTCTTACAAAGATAGGTAAGTGTAAAAATCCATTTTAATAGGTTTGTTGTTTTCCTGTGCTTTTTCTTTTACAAATATATATCAAATGTTTGTGCAGAAATTTTGAGAGTTTTGAAACAAGAAACCTTTTTCCAGACCTGGAAAATAAAGTTTTGAATTTAGACATTTGCCATAAAGTCTGGAAAAGGTGTGGAATTTCGGTAAGACAATGCGATTTTATAAATCAGTATTAGCAATTCCAACGAATTAAAAAAATGTTCAATCTGTCATTTTTTCAACTTTTTTTTTATCAAAATGAGGGGCAAATTGTCGGACTGTTGGCACATAACCATACAATGCTCAAACGCGCCTATTAACCTTAACGAACGCCAACCAAACTCCAAAATTAATTTTTAAAGGTTTTCAAAGTACATGCTTTATTCTGCATGAACCATTTTCTTTTCTTTTTTTCAATCCGAACAAATATTTTTACACTACCGACAAATGAATTATAGAAAACCCTTTTAAAGTTGCATGGGGAAAAAATAAATAGAAGAATAGGGTAAATAGCACGGATATCATAATCTGGCAAAACAAACACAGTGTACACACACACGATGATAATTATATCTAAAGTAGTATTACCATTCTCGCTTATTATCGTGAAAATCAATGTTGAAATGGGGCAACCGACCGCATCTCTAACGGTGCAATGATGCTAATTCCGAACAGAAACAAAAATCGATTCGATACTTTAAGGGGAGAGAATTAATAATCCCTGAATGCTTCTATGCTTATTATAGGTTATCTCTTCTTGCACGGTGTGCAGTATTCAAACCATATAGAACAGTTTCATACATATGTAAGCGGAAAACATAAGCTATGGTAGATGGTTCACATCGTACATAATTATTTATGTAATTATATTTGCAGTGTCCTGAGTAGAAGCAGTAGCAGACGAATTATTGCCCAGTGGAGTGCTGTCCCTTAGTTGACATGGTGGAAGCCATGATTTCACGCTTCTGTAGTGACTGCGGCAATGTCGGTTTAGAAAAGGGACAAGCATGGGGAGTGTCAGCTAAACAACCGCACCAGCGTCTGAGGGCTCAGTGAAAATAGGGGTTGGCACAGTACGGGTAGGATAGAGTTATATACACTGACATGAGACTCCATCGAGGGTCCACATCACCGCACAGGTGGTGTTCTACCTGATGGATGTGCAGTGACTAGTGCAATGGCTGAGAGCAGATCGTAGAAATGGGGAAACCATAGACACCTCCGGCAGCCTGTAATGAGGGGAGAGAAGAATTGCCGCTTTTACGACTGAATGCGCCCACCCCGGGTGGCATGAGTGGTGCCGCCAAGTTTCTTCCAAATCCACGGGACTACAGGTAACATTGCAGCACCTAGTCGCCACCACTTTAAACTGTGTCTGTGAGCATTTGTGCTTTCGTCTCAGTTTCTTTTGCATCCGTTAACAAAATTGTCTTAAGGTATCGGAAAAGCGTGCGAGAGTTCGTAAGGATATTTCCGTAATTAAAGATGTTACAATGTAGAGAAACAACTGGATAATAGGTGTGCTGTGGTTGTCACTAATTGTGATCCCCCTCCACCTGACATTACCGAGTATGGTGGTCACGTTTGACTTGTGTTGTTGCTGACCAAGGCCAGACATCTAGGCCTGTTCTAGGGCATACTACTATGTGTGGTGCGGCTTATTGTTTAGTGACATTGACAGCAATGCCGAAGCTTCTCTGAGAGAAATCCGGAGGTTATGTTGTGTGTGTGGGTTAAAAACGCTTGAAGCTTGTTCTCAGATAAACAATGGAAACTGAATCTTTGCTTGACACTCATTGGACTCACGAACGGTTTCATATGAAAACTTCGGATAATAGGTAAAGCCTTATTGAGATGGTCATAATCTGTTGCGTTGGCTGAAACCGGAAATTAATTCCAAAAATGTAATACGAATACTTCAAAGGGCTGAAATCACAATCTGTAAATACTGTCATGAACGTGTATTCATAAAGTTCCTTTTGTGTTAATCGTTAGAGAGAGTAGTTTTATTTTACCGACAGCAAGAAATAAAAGGTTACAGTCTGTAAATCATTTTACTTTAAAGTTTTTGTGACAATCATCGAAACGTTTTCATCAGCATGCATCTTTTTATGTTGCTAGTGGATGTAGATGTCTGCAAAAATGTGAAGGAGGGTTTGAAATGTGTGGATTTTTTTTTTAACAATTAAGATACATCATTTTCTTAGTGGCTGTCTAAATGTTGAGTCGATAAAATTAAAATAGTCATTTTGAAAAGAAAACGTTGAAAATATAGTTAGAATATATATTATAAGCATTTACTTATTATTTAATTCCTTGGGAAATAAGTAACAGCCATGTAACGATATACAGAATAAAAAATATTCTGGAACAAAACAATCTAGCGGCTTCACGATTCTCAGTAAATCAGAAAAAACGAGGGAAAGCAAAGAAATTGACGATAAGATGTTTTTTTCGCTAGATAGCAAGTCAGTTACAATTTGAGATGATACTTTCGCCATCTGTGGTTGGCATTTTCACCACCTCGTCATCCCTTTCCTAAATTCACTCTGCTGTCGCACCACAGGAACTCTTGCTCGGGAGATTTTTCTAAATGTTGCTCAGTTCCTTACCAACAGCTCCTACCTCGTGTCTTCCTCCAAGCTTCCTTTGCAGCAACCACCGCACATGTTTGAAACATCTTTTCGAAAGCGCGTGGACCTGTTGAAGTACACGAAGAAGCCTACAGAACTATTGATATAAGGCAGGTGATAGACGGCAACAATGGATGTCCCATATAAATTATAGTATTGGCCCGCGAGAGAAAACTCTTGCACAGTCAAGGCGGCGAGGTAGAAGACGACCCAGGGTATGGTGGTCAGGATGTAGAAGCTGGACACCATCACCAACATCTTGGTCACAGCTGTGTGCTGACCTTGTCCTCCATCATTACAGGAACTCGTCGTCTTCCGCCATCTGACGGCGGCTCTCAGCTTGACCACAGTCAGGCCGGTGGACAAAGAAATAATAAAAAAGGTCGCTGTGGGTAGCACGCTCATCATCACAATGTTTTCAAAGACTGTGAAGAAAACTTGATTCTTCAGGTACAAGTCGGAGCTGACGACTCCCATCTTGGATGTGCTACTGTTACCGGCAGTTACTACAAACCGTGCGGGCATTGTGAAGAAAGCTACCTGGGAAAAACATCCAATAAAAACCATGACGACCGACATGTTGCGAGTGCTGATCAAAGAGGCCGCCTTCAAGGGAAACGTGACACACAGACAGCGTTCTACGGCTATCACCATGGTGATACATCCAGAAGCAGTGCGAAACCCCTGACTCACTCCGGAAAAGTACGCTTGAAAGTAAGCATAAAAACCATCGCAGGTGACGGGGTCAATTTTTTCTAGATAATAACTAATACTAAACAGTGCTGTCATAAAGATCAGACCGAGGTCCGCCACAGACAGCGCCAAGAGACAGACGTTCATGCGGTCCTGGAGTCCCTGGCGCCAGAACACCACACAGTTGATGATGTTAGACGGCAGGCCGACAGCCACGACGACAGGCTTGACGACACAGTTGAAGATGAGGACTGCCATCAGGTAGTCTTTGTGAGTGAGGAGGTCGTTTGGATTGTCCCACGGTAAAAAGTTAGTCTTGACTGCTTCATTACTTGTGTTGGTCATGGTCAGAACTTCTGACTGGAAAAAAACGCTAAATAAAGCGAGGATAAAATATTTATAATGGACATTTATTGTTGCTCTACGAGATGTACAGTAGTGTAGACTACTTCAAGTTCGCACCTTTATCAAACAGTCAGTGCGCGTGGCTTGCCGACTGGATCCAGTGATGTTCTGTGTTCAGTCAGCGTGGACTGAGCTCAGTGAAGGGTGCAGTACAGGGGCTGGGGGATGGTTACTCCGAACCAACAACTTAAACAGCTTCCTAGCGAAACAGCCGGCCTTGTATATATATATATGAGCTAGTATATGGAGAGAATAGTCTTGTATCAGCTGCTTAGTTCATTAATGCAGTTCTCAAAAGGTTTCTAAAGAATTTGTGAACACACCATTTAATACAGTTTACAGGACTGGTTCTAAAGCGAAGTTGTTTCCAAAGCTATTAAAGCTGGAAGTTTGTCAAAATTTTTCAGCAAACAAATCTCTTTTTAGTGATTGTAGAGATGAAAACTACAACATTAGTCATCTTCAGTAACTGCATTAACTGTAAGTGCCTCCTTTGAAAGTTGCAAAACAAAAGTTAATATTTACCTGATGATGTTCGCGTCGTATACAGAGGTACACTGGCCTCATCACACACCTTGTCAGACATTTATAGTAGCAAGAGCCAAGAGGTCGATCATGTTTCATTCATTTCTTTTGTCTCTATGGTCTTCTATTCGACCATCATCAGTATCACACACACACGCATTCACACACACACACACAGCCCAGAGGCGTAGAGCAGCATACACTCACCCACACACTTTTATTTACATGGGATGGAGGCGAATGAAGCATTAAAGCAGAATCTCCACAAAAGATAATTATCAGTCACACATATATGCAAAGCACAAACACTCAAAGCGAGCGACTAGCAGAACAAAATTATTTCCTCCCCTCAAACATACGCCCAGACAATAGTTTTTAAAGGTAAAACAAACAACGATGAAATGAACGCCAACAATTTCATAATCGTTAAAATAATTCTTTTCAACAGAAATTTCACTACAGTTATTAAAACACCGCCCTAACGATTCGGTATACAATATTATAAGTAATAAAAGTTTTCTTTTTCTTTGAAAAAATATGTTGCGAATCCTTCTAGCAAAGAAGAATCTAGACAAAATACCGACAGCACCCTCTTGCAAATCAGTTTCGTGCAGTTATTTTTTTAAGTTTGCTGATTGAAACGCTGGCATCGTGGATCTCAGGATCGTGCCATTCAGTTTCTGAGTACAGCGAGGGGTTAAGGGAGATGGTGGTTTATACCCAGCCAGCAACTACGGGTATATCATGGCCAGGCAGCCAGCCCTGTAAACAGATGTCACATGCAGATAAAGAACAGCGTGCCCAAAACGAGAGTTGAACCCAGGACAGCCAACCATCACAGTATTGGTGACAGGCGCTGTTAATTTATTTCTAAAAATAGATCTTTGTACTATTGCTCATGTAATAGCTTACCTTCTTCAAAAAGAATTTATGTACAATTTATTGCACAACAAACAATGATGACATTAAAACTATATCTTCTGCTGAAATACAAATTAACAGAATGATACAGAATGTTCCACAAGAATGGAAATATAATTTCAAAATTCAAACTTTAAGGACGATGATATTCTCTCACCTAATAAGAACTGTACACAAAGCAAAAGGTTTGCTTTACTAAAATTATATCTAAAGGAGTAGATAGGTGCTTCAAATGAAAAACATTTGAATTAAAGATGTTTTTATTAAAGATAAATCCCTGTTGTGATCAGTTTTCCTTTGCAGTAAAATAAAGCAAAAGGAGAGATTTGAAGAAAGTATAAATACATTTATGGAGTTTATATCACTCCCAAAAATCTTATTGTAGGCATACAATGTCAGAATCTCCATACAACATTGGAACATTATTCTGGAGGATATTAGACAACGTATTAGAAAAAAGTCTACCATACTACAAAGTTCTAAGTTTATGTGTTATCAAGAATAACATCACAAATGTCTGAAAGCAGCACTTTGCACAGTATCTCACGATTTTTTTTAATCGTTAGGGCATGTTTCTTTATTCCACACCTCTAAACTTCTCTGACTCCGAAAGTACATCCTCAGCTTTTTCCTCTTTCTCAGCATCAGCATCATTGCTGTTGTCATCATGTGATGAAGCACCATTGCAGACATCTTGTGCTGCGCTAGCAGCTTTGGCATTGAACCATGCAGTATTTTCTGATACAAAGATGACTGCAAGATTGTCATAGGGGCTGGGGTGTTCACTTGCATCTGCAAAAACACATACAGAGTGGTTAGTTGGTTTATTTAGTAGGAAAGTGCTTCAACCTTGCGGCGATTTCGCACTAGGGTGGTGGAGGAAACCAGAGTATCCGGAGACAACCCCCAACACCCAGACTGCATACAAGTGTTGCATACATAGAGTGTCCCGTGACGGGATCTGAACCCTGAGCCGCTCACTGCAGTGGTGACAAGCGAGTGGTTTAACCACTGCACTTCCAGATCACGTAAACTGCACTTGTACCCTAAAGTAACCCTGATTTAAAGGGTTATAGTGGTAACCTAATGGTTAGAAAAAAATTGTGCATCATCCAGTCCTTTACACTTGCTAAGCAATATAAACACACATGTACATACAGCAAAGATTACAACATACTGTCAAAAGGCTTTTCGTTTAAAAAGTCAGTCTGGTACTAAGATGAAAAAGAAAAGGATCAAAGGGCCAATGGAGGGAGAAATGAAGCTGATGCCAATAAAGTTTACTGAATCATACTCACAAGAGGAGCTCATCTCTTTGTAGGTGAAATAACTGGACAGGCTCGGCCATGCGCCCAATACTAAAGTATCAACTCCAGGTGTTAACCATGTGCCAGATAATGTTTTTAAATCTTTGGAACTTGAAAATGGCAGTATACCTCTACATTTTTTTCTGCAATTAACAAATGACTTTAAAAACTTTGCATTCTCGTATACCTCAGCAACTTATAAAAAACTGGCATAAAATTCTTTATTTGTTAATACATGTAGTTTATTTATAGTACTTAGCTTCCTTGTTGTTAACTTGTTATTTCAACAGAATTTTATTTAAAAATGATTAGCAGAAAATGTTTTTGGTTTTAAGGCTGTGTTCATGGTCAAATCAAGCTACCCTAAGGCTATGGATTAACTGTTGCTAGGCCAAGTAATAAACATTGGCTCATGCTCAGAAAGTCTTTTCAATGACTAAATCGTTAGAGACTAGTTTCACAGTCTGCAGAGCTGAGACATAATGAAATTTAATACCTAAATTCAGCGTATGGTGATGCATTGTTCTTTAAATATGTCTTCACTTCTTCTTCTGCAATGTTGTCTTTTCTCTGGAGAATAGTGAGTGAGAAAGACAAACGATCCTCTGCAGTAAAACAAACAAAAAAGGAATATTATTTTCCTGAAATGTATTATTCAAGTAATATGGTTAGAGGATTCTTGTAACATCATTTTCTTAGTTATAATTCAACACAAACATTTAGCATGCTACTATCTCCAGTCTTTTAAAATTGTGAAAGTTAATAACCATATTTTTTCCTTTCTTGTCCATACATTTGCCATCCCCTGTTCTGATCGCCAATAAGTGATTACTAGCCTGAGTATATTACATGAAATTGGACCATTGCATGGAGATGAGCTTAATGATGGTTTACATGCAAGTACATGTATGCACACAAGTCCATACATATATACAGAAAATAGGATGTAACAAAATAATATATGATAAATAAATAAAGGCATAAAACATGAGAAAAAGATGAAATAAAAGATCAGACTACCTGTAGGGTAATGCCACTTTCCAGGGGAAAGAACTGTGTCACAGTTGTTGAGCCAGGTAAGGTTTCTGCTAGCTAAACTGCTAAACCATTCCTCAGCTGTAGTCATTGCAGGGAATATAAGAACAGCTACTGCTGTCCTTTCAGGCCATACCCTGCTTGAAGATGCATGCTGTGTGATGACCTGATAAGGAAAGCTGACAAATCAACTGTGGAAAACTGCATATGAATTTTAAGAAGTTATAAAATGCAGAAGACAAGACAATAAGACACAACACTCCAAAAGTACTGTTCTCATTTATCATTGTGGTGTTGTCATTGAACTGTTAGTGTCTCCTGAACTGTGCTGAGTATTTTATTTAATCTACTCTCTTTTCCCCTACATTTTTAGAGCCACCATGACAAACAAGTAAAAACTGCTTTCAAACACCTTGGAGCAGTGATATGTGAACACTGACAGGCAGTATAAAATGCATCTCTGTTTTTGATAATGCAAAACAACATAAATATTACCTTCTACCCAAGTGGTTATACATTATGTATTACATACATTATATACATTATAGAGTAAGAGAAACCAAACAGCGCCCCTTTAACAGCTAAATCATCAAAAAATATCAACAGACCATTACTTTTTTAAAAACTAATGGAAAAAGCTTTAACTGAAATCTCGACAACATAAATGCATATGTGGATGCACGCAATCATGCCGGTGGTTTTTAGGTACAGAAAATCTGATGCCTGTAAGAACAAGACAACACTTTTCAGTGGACACACAAACATCAAAATGTCTAAATATACCTGTGGTGCTATGGCGACAACAGATGCATTATATTCTTCCAGGCAGTCATGTTCTTGCTGCAATAAGTTGCGGAAGTCTGCCAACAGCAGGTCAGGAAAACGCATCAAAAGAAATGCACAAGGGTCCATAGCTGGCTCTGGGAGAACAGGGCTGGCCTGGAGCAGAAGATATTAATGCTTCAGATGTGTGTGTGAAAGCATCAAAAGTATTACTAAAGATATGGTTACTGCAAATACGACAACTTATGTTGATAGTTTCTTGCCTTATAGTTTCATGATCCCCTTCAAATAACCACCACCATGGCAGTCCCAACGGAGGGAGGCTACTCAGCCAACGTTTGTTGGCTTTGCCATCAACTTCTAGCTTTATTGGCTGACCACGGACCACCTGATCCAAGATCTTCTTCTCTAGGAGGAGATAACTTAATAAAAATAATGGAAGTAGACAATTTGTACACAGCAGTCTATGAAAGCACCAGCACTTGAATGTCTCACTTGAATGTCTTCTTCTGGATAAGGAAGAATCTCCTCCCAGGACCATTCGTTAATCGCCTTCGGTCCAGCACCCAGCAGCACGTGGGCTAGGAGCACCGTTAGTCCCGTGACGTCAGCGCGGAGTACCCCCGCGTTACTCCAGACACCGACAAGGCCAGTGTGTACGGCCTTCGTGTGTATTTGTGTTAGTGGATTCTATCTGACTATGGCTACCTCACCTTCATAGGGCTAGCAGCTTGAGGGGTCCGAGCTTGTCCTTCTTGGTCCATCTTCAGCACATCCTCGTAAGTAGGAGGAGAAGCCAATGGCAAAGATGGGTTAAGCGGGTGTGCAGGTGCCATGGCTCCACCTGACACATGAATCTGCCCGTCTCTCTTGCTTTCCTTTGCTGCTTGCTGCTGTTTCTGTGGCTTGGTGCTTGGAGCTGCTGCTGCTGCTGCTGCTGCTTGTGGGAGTGTTGGAAGACCTAGGGAGCCCTCTGGGACGTAGGCACACATGGGTGTATATGGGAAGTTGACAAAGTTCTCGTGACTTTTTGTGCAAGGAGTTATTCCAAATTCACATCGCGTGTATGTTATGGTGTCTCGCGCATCCAGTTCTTTGAACAGAATTAAGAAGAGTTGTGTTTTAAAGATCTGTTCCTTTTATATTTACATAAACAAGGATGGTTATAGCCACGTGATTTTTTTTATTAACCTCGTATTCATCTCCAACAAGCATCTTTGTAGTTTTACATCAGTGTCAGGCTATAGACCACTGACACATTATTTACAAGTTCTAGTAGCTCTTAAATAAATATTAACTTCCATTAAAAATGTTAGCATGGTACCGAAGGCACTACTCTGTTGAGGGGCCTGCGTCGACTTTCTTCTTGGTATAGTACCAATGGCAATGGGAAGCCCCACATCCAGGTTGAAGCCCCAGGGTATTTGCACTGTCACCTAAAGAGTATACAAATTTTGTGAAAATTTTAAATACGGATAATTTTTAATGAATGGCATTCTAATGGTTGTTTTATTTACAACAAGCAAATGTTCTAATGCATCATTTGAACTAAAACTGAAAACATTTCAACGTATCTCAGACACTGCCTGATTGTTCACTGACTACTCTCGAATTACGAAAGACTGGAAGTAAATATTTCATTCAATTGACAAATGTATTTACAAATTATTCATTCTACTGGACTGCTTGTGACAGAAGTACTAACCTGCAGATGCCTTTACTAACACTAAAGCAGCCATTAAGAGAATGATGATAAAGTTTGAATAGACCTGCCTATCGTAAATAGCCTTAACTGTACATGTTAAACATATATTTATTGATTCTCAAGATGATTCCACAGATGAGTGGTTTCACTGTTTAGCTAAATGAGTGCTTTATCAAAGAAACAAGTTACTGATGATGTCTAAAGAATCACTGTAAATAAAGATTACCTTCACTACATTTGCAATTCAGGTAATGGATGAGACCTACCTTGATCATGTATGTAACACAGATGATGTGACAAGTGTTTTTGCGAGTAGAAGGAGGAACAGCAGGAATTTTGATTTGCAGAGCATCTAGTGTGATTGTCTGCCCCTAAAACAATTTCAGTTTCATAATTTTTTAAAACAGAGCAAAACTGTAAACACTAGCTAAAAATATTGATGCAGTAGCTAAAAATATACAGTTGCTTTAAAAAATTTATAACAGTAGCTAAAATAAAATTACCTGGAATAAAATCTCTGATATCAACCAGTTAAAGGCTTGTGACTCATGAACACAACAGAGTGAGGGGCTCAGATTTTGGTTGTTACATTGGCATAAACTAAGCTAGCACCTCCCTTCATCCTGGTGTTCTCTATTATATTTTGCACATGAGCGAGAGAGTGTGTGTGTGTGTGTGCGTGATTTGTAATGCATGTTTGTTTTGAAACATGAAGATTCAGTATGAAACAAAAAGAAATAAAATTAAACTAATGGTAATTATCTGGGCAGAACCTTTCCAACTGTCACTTCTGTTTCCATGGGTACAAGTCCAATGCTGGTTGTTTTTTGTTCATCATTGGCTTTGAAAGTAGTCTGCTGAACGAGGATAATGCTGATTTTCCCCAGGTCTTTAGTACTGTTATTTTTGGCCTCAACTGTAATAACAATTTATGTTTTATATTTTATATATGATAAACATTGGCATGGAGTCTTTAATAACTAAATGATGACTCAAAAGCTCTTATTGAATTCAATTTACAAGTTAAAATGTCATAACTGATTCCCACATTCTGTACAGAAATCTGCAGCAGCAATATTTTATTTGGTGGCCAGGACGAGTGGTGACTAAAATGTTTAAAGATTTTACAAAATAAGGTTATTTAGTCAGTTATAGCAAGCACATAAAAAATTCGTTTGAAAAAATAAAATTGTACTTGAGTTACTTTCTAAGAAAAAGGAGTGTACTATAAAATACTTACTGAAAAGACTAATGGCCTCCCCTGGACAGTACCCAAATTTGTCAGTCTTTGCTGTAAGACTGAGCTGCCAGCATTTCCTATGCCAAGATTCTTAGAGATCAATTTTTCTTTACTTTGTTTCATAGGAGCCTGTACAGAAACATAGCTTACCAATGAAACAACAACTGAAGAAGATAACCTTTCATAACAGAAATACTCAAGTCTTGTTCATTTAAATTCACGTTTAGTGTCTCTGCCTCAATTTATTCTACCTCAAAGAGAAAGGTGTAGTGTTGTATGGTTTGAAATTAATGTGGCCTGGTCATTAGCACTACTGATCAGCTCATGCCCAAATGGATTCTTTTTTAGTAAACTAAAGACATTTAATTTTTAAGCTGTTACAACAATAAATCCTGATCATTCAACGGTTGACACACTCTGTAATATTTGGTGTGGTATAGTCCTAGTTGCTGGCACGATGTAGCATTCAAACAACCAAGCCAGCTAATATCTTGACATAATTATTCAGTAGCAGCCTCCTATCAATGTTATACTGACCTGATAGACTGCTTCGTTGAGGTTGAGTTTACTGAGGACTGTGAACGCCTTGTACCACGTGTTGTTGAGAAATGGGAATGGCTTGTCCACCTCAACCTTTAACCACCAGCGCACTGCCCCATACTCGCCCTCAAATGACGAGGGCAGGTTACTTGCCAGGCAAACGAAAAGAAAACTTCCAACGGTGCACCCCGACGGTCAGTTGTACTGTTTCTTCTTTTCCTGAAACATGATCAAGAAAACTGGTGAAAAAAACTTGATGGACCAGAACGACTAAGTTATTCACAGCCTGCACCTTCTGTATTTGTGACAAAAACCAATTCTTTCTCTTTATCAAGTCCATGACATAAATATCCTCTTGCATCACGACATAGAGCTTGCATCTACCTTTATTCGCAGCTAGTGTGACCACGTGACCAAAGTACTTTTCGCTGCCTATGTTGTTCGAGTTCCAGTCTCGTGTAAATTCTCTGGACCACTTTGTCAGACTCTGGCCATAGCAGTAAATGCGAATACTTTTGGCTGTCACGGGCTCGAGGACATCGAGTACAACCACCCCGCTGACCAGCTCTCCCTCACGGTAAACTTCCTTCTGACCATGAAGTGAAATAGCACAGGACTTGATCTTGCCCATCTTTACTTGAGCTGTTGAAAGTGATTAAAGAATTAGCCAACCAACAGGTCACACAATAATCTTCCATTCTATAGCTATACAATTCATTCTATACTTACAGAATGCAATCTGTAGCTACAAAATAGAATTATATATATATAATGCATTGTATAGCTATAGAGAAAAAATTAGAGAAAATTTCCCTCTTGGCGCCCCATACCTAACGCCTATCTCCTCCTGATTTGGTTGGTTTATTAGTAGGAAAGTGCTTCAACCTTGCTGCGATTTCGCACTATGGAAGGAAACCTGAGTACCCGGAGAAAACTCCCCAACGCTCAGCCCTGTGTATAGGTGTCACACCATAGAGTGTCCCGAGATGAGATCTGAACCCTGGGCCGCTCACTGTAGTGGTGACAAGCGAGCGTTTTAACCACCACACTACCGAATACCTCGTTGCCTATCCCTTCCCACCTCCCCACCATCATCGGACAACCTAAAAAAAAAAAAAAATATTTAAAAAATCGATGGAGGTATGACCTTTACCTTTTTTACAAAACATAGTCCATGACCAAAATTTAAATGAAAGCAATATTCCTGCAACATTTGGCGAGGATACCTTAGGACAAACGGTGGATTGCTGCATGCCTGTCATAGTCTCCACAAACACACATCTCACCCTCCATTAAGAGAGATAACCGATTACTGATCGGTCCAGTCGGGGGGGGGGGGGACCCCCGAAGGTCAACGATATGATCGTGTGTCACATAAAGAAAGAACGTGCTCCGACTCTAACCTTACGCGACAAAGTGCTTTTGTTTTACCACATCGCCCTCGTCCTCTGGTTGGTCGACTTGCAGCACAATAATAATAACTACTACATGTAATGTTGTTTTCTCTTGTAGCTTAACTTTTAATTGTCATCTTATAGGAAACGCTTTTCCATCAAACATTTTAGTGTTGCGCAGTACACTGTTATTTTGAAACTTTTCGAGTTTGAAGGGAATGACGAGGGCAGATGGAAGAAAAGTGTGATAAGAGATAATAAAGGGAAAAAAATGACTATTATCTCCCCCTTGTCATACCTTGTCAGGGACACCAGTCCTCCCTTCCACCTACTGTTGCCGACGATGTTGTTTGGTCCGAAACTGGTCCGAAAGAGGCAGCTGAGCTAATTTTCCGTTTCTTTTCGATGTTTTATAGTTGAAAATGTTGCTCAAGTACTGAGTGGCTCGATCATCCACAATTGAGTCAGTCTCAATACAGGATGAGTGCAAAATATAGATTGTGCATCAGGGAACATGTCATATGTCACATGAACAAAAGCTATTTCACAACGCACTTTTATCATTGCACTCCAGTGGTAGGCGGACTTCGCGATATCAGCCACAGTGATCATCATCGACGGTGAGCTAACGTCACAGACATTCTAATAACACCGCGTATGGAATCCCAGAATGACTGAAGGAAGAGACTGCGGTTATAGTACACACCCTGTTTGAAACTAATTAAAGGCTTTCTATTAAAGACTAAATTTGTTTTGGTCAAGTTGGGATCTGCTCCGCCACCCTCACCGACAAACTAGAAGTTTGGTGTTCTGACAAGTGTCTCAGAGAGTTGATCAAAAGCCATTCGAAAGCAGCACTTTTCGGAAATATAAGCATGTAATCGATGTATCGACATAAATAAATAACTCAGTTTGTCAAACAAGAACAAACTATAGTACTTGAGTCTTTTCAATTTACTTCACATTTGTGAAAAAGGGGAAGCTACCATTAAATACTTACAGATAAGCTTGATGGTCTCCCCTGAACAATCCCCTGATTTGTCTAACGGTCGAGTGTCTTAGCAATAACTTCTACTTTGCTTTGTAACACAGGAACATGCTTAAAAAATAGCTTACCAGCAAAACAGCAATTGTAGAAGTTTTTTTTTATAATAGATACAAATAGTGACGTACTTAGTCTCTGGTCTGAGTCCGTCTGACTAATGTTTTTGCCTGCAGAGATCGCGCATATATTATTCGACTCGATCGAAACAGAAAGCTATATGTATGTTATTTGTTTGTTTTCCTGTACCTCGTATGCTGTCCATGTTTCGTTTTTTTTCTTAAGCGCTAAGAGCTTACTCCTAAGGAATGTGAGTATGCGCTTTACAAATTTGTATTTATTATTATACAAACAGTAATAATAATAAATATATTTATATATATAGGGCATTTTCTGCTATAGAGCAGACTCAATGTGCTGTACACAAATAAGAACAAATAAAGATGAAAAAATAGAGCACAAACAGATCGTATGTGCCCAACTCGCAGTTGAGGAAAATAATAATAATTAAAGTACACAGACAATTAATAAAACACACGGACACACGCAACACAACATGAAAACAGTATGTCTATAGACATTTAAATTTCTTGACTCTCTAACTCAAACACGGCCAGTGTTCTGTCATCTTAGCTGGCATATGTAAGACCTTACAGTTTCAAAAATTCCGCTGTGCTAATATTTTCTGTTATTTTAGTAACGTGTTAAAGTCGTCTTCGCCAGATCACGTGATGTGGGAGGTAACTCTGCACACATCCCCGGCCTAACAGGAAGTTGCTGCGTTGCTAGGAAACCAGGGACATCTTGAGCCCTTTCGTCGCTGAGCAGTTGGCATCTGTTGTTTGGAGGTCGATACAGCTGCTGACTGAATCTTTCGGCATACTTTCAATATAATTATGACGAAAGAATCGATGTCAGATGTAGAATTCCGCACTTTTCTTGCCAGGATACAGCAAGTACGATTTTCTAAGCCACGTTGTCTGGTCGCGCTGAGTAATCGTAATGATCTATACACACAGCACAAATGATGACAAGTGGTTTCTCCACAGACCTGCTATCTGTCGTACACACACACACACAGCAACAACAACAAGAGTAACCAGTAAGAGTGAGCATATGGACATGTTTTAAGATAAACGATTATGTATGAAGCATCTACTGTAAGACTAACGTGAAAGTTAATATTTTGGTCGAATTGTGTTTCAGGAAACCGATTCTCCTTACAGAAAACTTACTATACTGTATTCATCACGAGGATTTCTTAATGCACAACAGGTGAAAAGTAGATTTCCTTGTCTTCATGCCAAAAATCATCGAGGTCAAATCCACATACAAACCCTTAAACAGCAATGTTATTAGGATACCTAATACTTGAAAATTTTTAAAAATAACAAAATGAGCTATTTTTTTATCCTTACATTATTTTGTGTTTGATTGTTAAAATTTTTCACTTGAAAATTCCAAAGTAAAATTGCTCAGATTTGAATAATGTCGCAAAAATATTTTGGCCCATTTTCTTGTAGAGTATTTTTCAGTGCTCAAGATCTTTCTGTTACTTTCCAGTCAGGTGATTGTATCATCTAATTTGACTTTTTTGTTTAAAGATATTTTGAAATCTTTGCAGGCATCTCTTGTGCTGCATGCTTTTAGCCGCTCAGATGACAAAATCAAAGCCATCAGAATGTTGGAACCAGTCAGTTCTTAGCCGTTATAAGTATACTAAGTGTATAATCTATAGCCATGGAATGAAAACCCTAGAAAATTCATGTTTTTAGTTTCATCTTCCAGACTTTACGACTTGTTATGTCGTGATGGCATGTTTTTTTTTTCTGGTGATACTGAATGCTAATCATTTCTGGAATTATTGTCATATTTCATTGTGGTCTTTTGCTTAAATTGTGATAACTGCTTAACAGGTGTGTTTTGCTACACAAAGAACTGTGATACAATTGATATATTTACTAACCAGTCATTTGTAATAGTTTGTGAAATTCTTTTTGCAAAGAATGTTTTATTATTAAATAACTTTATATTTTTCATGACAGAGGTTATGTTGGATGACATGCCAGGATGCCCGTTTAATACTGCAAGCAATACCAATTCATCAGGATCGGCTCCGTGGTCTGGATTCTGTGAAAAGGTATTGTTATGCAGCGTTTGAAGCTCCAGGATATTAATTTGACATACCTGTTGATGTTACCACAACACTCCAACATTTTAATTTGTACAGTCACTTTTGCTGGCATCAAAACATTTTATTTGAATAAAGAGTGAAGAAATGATTCTGGCCATCTTTGGCGCATTGTTCCTTGCAGATCATTAACTGATGCTCAAACAGCTGTTGGGGAAGAGTTCATATTGAGTACATTCCCATATGAGGGAGACAAACGTAAAGCCTTAACCGTGCTTAAAACGGTAATTCTTTTCCTGTATATGTGTTTTTTATAACCTTATTCCACACTCTTGTTAGCTAAAAAGGTTAAATTGAAGACATAGCAGATTTTTTTAAACATTTGTATCTTAATGTCTATTGGAGAAATTCTCTATTGGAGAAAACAGTCGTATGGTATATTTACGTATTTTTTATCAGGACTTGTTTGCAACTTATATTTATGAGACAATCATGCATCTTTTGTTGTGCTTACTATCTCGAGAAAGCAGCAAATGAGAAGAAACAGTATTAACTTGGGGCAGACATTTTGCCATTGGCTGAGATGATTGTCGTGCTTACAGGTTCACTCCACTGTAGCAGATTTGATCCCAGCAGGTGGGCATCAGATGTATGCGCCTTTGGGAGGTGTCTTCTCACAGAGTCGACCCCTCAACCTCCATGTGTATGGCGATTTGTACACACAGAAAATGGATACACTGGTAGGAATAATCTTGCCTTGTGCTGATAAATATCCTTACGCAAAATCCATTGTACATTTTATTAAGACCATTATTTCTGGGGTCAAACTTATTAGTACTGTTTATACACAACTAAAATAGGGAATTTCCTAAACTGATGATAAAACTTTACCCATGCAGGGGCCAGGAAAGATTAACATTCCAGTAACTGCAAAGCAAGGTGTAGTTCCCTCCATCTACACCGGACACCCATCATATGCTTACCCAGTTGACAAAACATATGATGAAAGTCATCATTTTCCTGGCACCGTGGGGTTCCCAGCACGTGTTGAAGGGCCTTCTGTCTATCCGGGAGGCGCTCCACCTCTAGGTAGACACAGTGGAGTCCCAGCATCAACTGGTTTTCCAAAGCTTGATTCGGCAGGATTTGTATATTAAGCTTGTTTGATGTAACTGTTTCCTAGTAGACTGTAACAGCTTTAGTACAGATCTATTGGTCTATGGACAATTATGAATGCCATGTAACACTCCTGAACAACAGAGTTTAGAGCATTAAAAAAAGACGTAATACCTTTGCTTAGTCTTGAAAAGGAAAGCAACAGCAGACTGTGAAAAGGATACATATAATAAGGTATTCGCATATTTCTAAAAACTGCCAGAGTAGAAGTTAGCATCATTATTGCTATGATCTTCAAGTTTGTCAGACAGCTTGTAAAACCATGTAACATTTCTTGTATGTTTGATCTCTTTCCTTTGTATGGTACATTTTCTGTTGAGCAATATTAAATAAATCAGGAAAGACTCAGAGCAAATAAAAACTCAACCTGGTTTTTTTAATATATTTATTGTTTTACCTTCTCTGCATTTACAAACTTCATGCTGACAACAAACTTCTTCATCAACATATAGCAGGCATTTAGAGTCATTTACAATTACTGAAAATGGTTAACATGCAAAAGGCATAACTTACGGCTATTTGAGAATTGGTGTAATTTAACCTTCAAATTAATTTGCATACAGAGTATACACAAGAGTTGAACTTTTTTTGGTTTGCCTCCTGTCAACAGCTTGCAAGTGCAGTTATGATTCAGCAAACTGGCTTTATGCAGATTTGCTGCCTAGAGAAGCTAGTCACTTAAACAGGTGCATATCTGAATCATTTAAATGATAAATCGGAACTGTTGTTACACTACTGGCAAGCTGAAGAACCAATAACTTAAAGAATCAACCACGTTTTGTGCAAGTGCACAAATAAATGTAAATTTGCCTTTTGTGATTGGATACAAATTTCAAAAAGCCTTAAGAAGTGCCACGCTTTCAGACCTCTGTCTTTAAAATTTCAGTGTCGATCAAAGAACAAAACTTTTAATTTGTTCAGAAAAGACTGTATAAGAAAGTTTTGAATATGCATGATAGCAATACAGGGATTGCAATATGAATGGGGTGGGTGGGCTGAGGCTGGAACTAAGGCTATATCACGGCAAGGCAGCCGGCCTGCAAATAGAAGCCACTTGCAGAGAAAGAACAGCGTACCTGGGACAAGAAATGAACCCAGGACAGTCATCCCTCACTGTATTGGTAACAGGTGCTAACTGTTGTGCCATTGGACTGCCTACAATGCAGAGAGGAGAACAGAGGCATTTAAGACGAAATGCCAGAGTGAATTGCCTACATGGGGCAAAAACAAATAACTATGTATGAAGCAGAGTCACCACCATCACGGGACACCAAGAACCCCTTCTTACAACAGCGAAACAGTGCAAGTCTGGTTCTGTTTAGCACGACACTTTCTCTAAAACCATCCTTGGAAGGAGGTCAATACAGAAGTGGACAAAAGAAGAAGTTACTTGCAATCACAAAGGAGTGGACTGGATGTTCCATTCAGCACCTGCTCAGCATCATCACCCAAGACGAGCCTAACTGGTGAGCCTTGTCAACTGATGCACCTATCCAGCCATTCCGCTTGGAGGCCAGTACCAGTGGACCAGCATAACCGTTCATTAACTGGTACCAATCAAACGACTGAATGAATGAATACAGAGAGAAGATAAAGCTAAATAATGGGATTCAAAGTGTTTATTGTTGACATGCCAAGACTTTGGAGTCTATGAGTAGCCTTTAGTAAAGGGACAATGTACGTTGCAGTTTCTAAACTATGCTCCTGATATGATCATATTACTGAGTATGAAAGAAAATTCTCAGTACACGTTGCCACTTAAACATGTGACCAGCTACTCAAATAAAGTAAGAAATAAATATTTCACACATTATTTTATGCACATCACCTGCTCAATGTCGTAAATGATAATGTTAAGACAAAACACTTATTTACACAGTATCACTTTCAGGAATGTTTCTTCACACCGCTCATTATGAAATTGCTGTGTCACAAAGTACTAAAGCTTCTTCAAATGCACAACAGATGGCTGTTTCAGCCCAAAGGAACATGGTTCACATGCAATGTTGCATCACCAGCCTTTCTGATAAAACTTGAATGCAGATATATTTGCTGAAAAGTTTTACATGCATTGTGTACCATGTTATAAACGTATTATGAACCACAAAGATCCGGGCAGAAAGCCCAACTCTCATGCGTTTATACAAAAACAAACTGTTGTTGAACAGTTATACTAATCCAAAGACACGATTTTAAGAAAACAGGAGGAAAGAAGCTATGCAATTTTGAAACCACACAACAGAAGATGCACAAGTTACAGCCTCAGTTCAGTCTAGAAATATATAGTGATACAGGGCGACACATTTACGCATTAAAAGCACAAACTCCCTGATCTAACTGAACATGGATAATACAGTCATGCCAGAAAGACTGGCAAAGAAAAATGTGATGGTAGCTTAATAATCAAAAGTATCGCATTCTCACAGTAATTGATTAGATGGATTCAGCTACAGATTATAAAAAAAAATGTAACCGACTCCATTAAACACAGACGAAATGATGTGAGGTAAGCACGAGGCAGCAATTACCATAACTTGCATGTGCTTTTGCACAAAAATACTGTATAGTCCACAACTTTACAGGAGCATGTTAACCACTGCTTTTAAGGTCACTGCCTATAGTCACAACTTGCTGTATCAGCTGATTGGCTGATTCCCATTGCACTGTTTTATCACATACTTTCCATTTGTTTAAAAAAACAGATCATGGAATTTGTATACAAGTGTAGTGCACTGATATGAGTTGATTGATGGCAAACTAAAATCAACTGCACTACATTGTCACTGAGCAGTTTGGGTACTGTTAGGTCTCACTGAGCCCTTGGTGAGTAAGATATCAGTTTTTGTTCACACAAAGAGTCACATGATGATCTTAAGTGGTTTGGCTGGGTATTATCACAGCAGTCAATGCACTTACACGTACAAGGTTGTCTGTTGTCAAAGACATTTCAAATGTAATTAACTTTTGATTAAAAGGTTTGTAAAAGGGTATCAGCACTGTGTGTAGATCCAATTCTCTATGTATGGAAGTTTGCACTCACAACACCACACCACAAAGTTAAATGCTGAAGCCATCTTCTAACAATAACACACATACACACCTCCTCCCCCCTCCCCCCAAAATGAAAAAAAATCTCCTGCACACTGTGCAAGGACAGCTGTATCTAACGGAATTTTTATAAATTTTATGCAAGGGAAATTAATTTGTGCTTCATTAATTAAAAGAGTCATTATGTATTACAGCAATTACAACTACAATGAAGACTGGTGACAAGCAGAATGAGATCAAATGTGATACGTGTGCAGAAGCTGATTTGGAGGTCAGGTCATTCAATAATGCCTCTGTCCTGAAGTGCTCAGAATTCTGCCTGCTTACAGTAGGTTCATGCAAACAAGCACGCAGCTTTGACTTCTCTTGCACTACAGTCCTACAGCACTGTAACAATCCCGTCACAATGACTAGCTCAACTCAAGAAGAACATTAATGGGGTAATTACTGTGCTAACACTCAACAAGCCTCTTTAACTATACCGGAGAACTACATTTTTTTAATATCCATTTTTTTCTGAAAAGACGTTCTTTTGACTTCACAAGAAATTTACTACCAGTCAACATTAACACAATCTTGCATAAATAGCATTCTATTTTTCCTTACCAAGCTGCTGACATCCTGAAACATTTGACATGCTTTGTTTAAGCATTCATTCATTTGTGAATAAAATTAATATTTAATAAATTAATATTAGCATCTACATTATTCAGCATATGTGATTGGTTGTAATATTTATAGGAACATGTCATCAGTGGCATTCTGTGACCATAACACGATTATATTACATGTCATTAATAACCTAAATTTTTTATTCTAACTACATAGCTGTAGTTTGTCTTTTGATTCACATAAATTATAAGTCCAAATTTGACCAAACTGGTCAAAAGCAAAGTCACATGTACTTGTAATCAACACAGCTGTATATATTAATTTAATTTAATATTTACTTAATCAGTATAAGCCTACAACATTTCAAAATTATCTTTTACACATTATGGGACAAACTCATTTCTACTAAGATTACTCAATAAGTTACCCTGAGGTTACTAAGTGAATAAATTATCAGAAAATGTCACTAAACCCAAGCTTCTCCATAGCAAGCATATGCTAGTGACTATTTACTGACATAAAAAATATTTCTTTTAAATGCTTAAATAAGCAACAAAATCAAACGTATGATTCTTCAATGGCATTTACCTATCCTGTTAGCATCATTATTTGTTGTACTGTGAAAATTAGCAATTAGTAATTGAAGCTGTTGCTAATGATGCTGTATAGTCAAGGCTTTATGATGGACATGTTTCATTCTTAAATTTGCATTTGACTTTAGCCTTTCAACATATCTAGATAAAGATATTGTTAACATTTTGTCAACTTCAAATGGCAACATTATCAAAGTTCTGCTGGCACCAAAAAAGTACATGCACAACACATACACCCACCCACTTATCCCTCTCTCTTTACCCCAAGATTGTATAAGCTAACCCACTGAATATAGCAGCATTCCAATTAGTAATCATGTCTTCATTAATGAAAAGCAAACAATGATGTCATTTCTGCTAAACTATTTATGATGTTGAAAAAAAAAGGTTTCTATGAGCCACCAAATATGTACATGCATCTGCAAACATGACCAGGAAGGTCCTGGAAGTGAAGAAATCAGAGAATCGCTGCTTTCAAATTTTATATGCAGACGTACACAATGGTTGTGATTGTTTTCTCTTCTGTTTTATAATTCAGCAGTTCATAGAAATCTGAGCAATGTTCTTCCTTACCATTTAGTGTACACATCAAGTGATATGTTACCATAATGATTGAGAACAGGTATCATTAAAAAAGGCAGGAGCTACATTTCTACATTTCCTGCCAAAATTCTTACATGCAGAACCCCTCATAAGTGGCAGCAATGCTTTTTAAAACTTTGAAGCATTCTTTGAGCAGTTGGTTTACCTGAGAAAGATTCAGCTTTACATGCAGGTTTTTCTGGACTTATGTCCACTCAATATTTGGCTTTCAAAAGTGTGCAAAAAAAAAAAACAAAAAAAAAAAAAAAACAATCCCAAAAATAAATTAAAAAAAAAAAAAATAAAACCTTAGCACCAAAGGAAAATGCTGAAAGAATGGTTAAACTTTTACAGACCAAAATATTTGTTCTAAAATTCTGCCATAAGAGGGTGCAGTCAACTCTCCTCTGCCCTCAGGCATTGCTTTATTTAAATTCAGGGTTTTAAATTCTGACGTATCGATGTATGATGAAAGTAAGGAAAGCTAATCCCTAGCTTTCTTGATTCCTTTTCAAAATTCTGATGAATGCATTAAAATATCTCAACCTGCTACTTTAGAGAGGTAACTGCATTATTGGTGGGTGCTCTTCTGTACCTGAAGAACTAGTGACAGCGCCTGTAAAAGTCTGGTATTTTCCAGTTACTATCAAGATTTTTAAAGCATCTATTTTTTTCCTAGCAAAACCAAACACATAACAAAAATAAAACTAGCAGCAAGTCATAACAAAGATGGTAGAACAATTTAACAAATTCACAGCACTTCTACTATATTAGTATAAATTAATGAAACCAAACTTTCCTTACTGGTGTCTCAGCAGTAACTTTAGTTCGATGTACAGTTTAGACAGTCCATTGGCAGTACCTTTATAATTGTAGTAGATTGTATGATCACTTTTACCTGATAACAAATGCCTCTGATTAATATGTTGTCACTAATGTAATTGCATCAAACGAGCAACATTCTAGTTCCAGAGAATTTGGAGCAAATAAAATATGTGTGCCTACTCGGGCAACAAAAATCAGCGGACTTAAATCAGATGAATGAAAGTCCTAATGCAGGTGGTTTGGCGTTGCACGCAGAGAACACATCCAGTTGTAGGAATAAAACTGCACCATTCCATACCAAATATCAGAAAATGCACTTAAGAACAATACTTTTGTTTTCATTTGTTCATTTTCCTTAAAGATAGATGGCAGTTTGTGTCTCTCTTCTTTTCTCCATGCACTCTCCACTTTTTTTTCAGAAAAAAGTTTCCTTCTCGTGCAAAAAGCTTGCAGCAGAGCTCACATTGTGTTGTAATCTTGTTGTAAACCAAAGATCCATTTTTTGTATTCCTGTCTGCATTCACACACTTAATCTGGAGTGGGAAAACAAATGAATACTTTGTTTATGATAGTTTGTCTTCCTTTGTTTAAGCACTTGACATGGGAAAAAGTGTGAAACATTTATACACGACAAAAGGCTTCAACTTCCCTGATGCTAGTAAGACAAGGATGTTAGAGCCAAATTTTGTGCAGATGTGTCCATAGCTTCGTCCATATTATTTACAAGGCTGATAAAGACTCTTCCTTGTTTTGCTGAAGGAGTTTAGATTGGGTGAAAGGGGTCCTTCAACATGGGCTATTTTCCTTTTTGTTTGCTTGAGTTTTTGTCTTTTATGGCTGGTGTCGATTTTAACTAATCAAACTTAAAAATGAGTCTCTAGATGGGTGTCACCTAGATCAATGCCATCATCTTCACAGTCATGACCTTCAGCATGAGCTTGGCCCTCGTCTGCGTCCTCATCACATGCTTCAGAGGGATCATTGCTGTCCAACCACCGTTGCACACGAAACACTAACCCTTCCTGGTAGGAAGACTCGTCACAGATAATCTCTGCCTCGATCCCTTGCCGAGAACACATTTCGTGCATTTTAATTGGCTGAAAATGTTTTGGAGAGTTGGCAGGATGAATTAGCATGGAGCCATTTGATCCATGTGATTCTCCCACTTCCCCGTCTTGAGAGACCAAAACACTGTGATGGGAGGGTGGGTAAAACTTATGGGAGGAGGATGCAAGATAAGTGCTAGCCTTTTCACCATCACCTCCATCGTGAAGTTGAGGTGATGTGATGGGCTCATCATCACTCCCAGAAGCCCACGGGGGAGGGAAACTTAGAGAGTCCACCCATGCAGGCGGGAGGGATATGCTGCTGGGAAGAAGACTAGAGTCGCCATTTGGTGAAGCGCCATCTGCAGGAGGAAAGATGTCAAATATCGGGCGGTGTGAAGAAGCAGGCTGGTTAGCTGATATTGTGTTCTGCGGTGATATGTAAGGGGAACCGCTTTCTGTCAGATGGTTGTAGGCCAAGTTGTCTGCCCACGAGGGTGCTTGTGACATCAGAGGATGCTCATCATCAGGCATGCTAAGTGAGACAGACGAAGGCACAGGAGGAAGCTGTGTCTGTCGTCGCCAAGGTAGAACTCGTTCAACTTCTGTCTCCTCAGGTGGAAGGCTTTCTGGTTCTTCAGAATCTTAAAAAAGGTAGCATGGAATCATGGCACTCCATATCACTTGTGAAAAGAAAAGTAATCAAGCTAAATCCAACATTATGTGTATCTATTCAGCACTGATAAAGCCTCTTCCACTTGTCTGAGTTTATTTTCTTGGAAGTTAATTCCTAAAAATGAGGCAAAATAAAACTTTTCATGTCCCAAATCAGCTGCATGGAAATGCTTAGCAGAAATATGATGCAAGTGAGCATATGCTGTCTCACACCCAGAGACAAGTATTAGTAATGCGACATGTTTACTTGTGTGTTGTACTGGTTTCAAAGTGTGACCACTAGACAGCAAATGCACGTGGCAACTGACCTTTCTGGCTGTAGGCAGATCTGGTACTGGCAACAGAACCAGCATCATCTTCATTCTGTTGCTCTTGACAGTCAGACACTTCATCTGTTTTCAGAAAATGGGGATGGCGACTTTAAAACACATTAAGTCAAATGTTGTGAGCCTCCCCAGACACTCACACACAGGGGTATACACATCCATCTATATGTTTGTTCTTTCTTTCTCCATCTTTCACTTCCATGCACGCACATACAATTCTAAACAAATTAATTGAATGTTGCTTGCAGACACAAGAAATTGAATAAAAATTGTAAAATGCCTGTTTTCAAAAATACTAAAATTTTAAATGTCACATCCACTCATAACAGACAGTATGAAAGCCAAGTTGTTTTAAAAAAGTATTTTGATAAACATGTGTCTTACCTTTGTGCATCAGTTTTGTTTCATCTGTGGTGACTGCTGTATCACAGTTGACAGCTATCTGAGTTATTTTCATTTCATCTGTGGTCATGGCTGTGTCACAGATGGCAGTATTGTCTTTGGAGGTGGGTTTATCTTGGCTTTCATTGTGCAAGTGCTGTAGGCTGATCAGGCGATGAAGATGCGGATGCATCTGGTGATGAGAAGTCCGTTGTTGTGGTGCGTCTTCAACTGAATGTCTCCTCTCGATATGCTTGCAAGACAAGGCCAAAGAAGAATTTTTTTCAAAGTCATTCATGTGAAGATGTTTCTGGACATAGATACTTGTGTAACATGGAAATGACATCTAAATGTTGGAGACTATGTTCACCTAGTGTGCATGCCCACAAATACGCATCCACAGGCCCTTAAACATCCACAATATCACTGAAGCAACAGGCATTTTATCATCCCTGTTTTCACAAGCAAAATATCCAGAAAATTCTAGCAACACTAAGACTTCCAGCTCACAATCTCCTATATATTTTTATTTCTTAAACCCGGTTGTGAAGATTGGAACAGACCTATCCTCTAGCAAACCTGCTACACTGGTGATCACCTGATATAGCTGTAGTACGCTGTCAGTCCTTGATGTGTCAGATCTCTATAAATAATATACAATCTTGTCTTGTCTCTCCTCTTCCCAACATGTCCGTATGCCTAGCTCAATCAGTCTTGAGCTTTCAATGTAGGGCACAAACGTTTATCATCTCAAGATTCATTGATAAGACCACTTGTGCCAGTTAACCATGTCCTTGGGCATACTGCTATCATTTCTTTCCTTACCTTATTTGTCACTGCAAATGCACTCTATGCTAATTAGCTTCTCATTAGTAGAAATAAGTCATACATATACACATCTGTCAGAGATGAAGGCTGTTAATAGCTGATGGTTAACATTATTATAAAAAGTGTACTGCACTTTACCACAACATTGATGTCATGCTCTGAGTGCTAATCAAGAATATAAACAACTTAAACAGCTAACCCTAACCCAGAGATTGTACAATATATGAAAAAAGTGAAAGCTATATATGGATCTTCTGATGGGTCCTTTCAGCACTGTGGAGAGAGTAGCAAGCAGGTACTAAGACTGAGGAATGAGATTAATAGACTCACAATAAGTTAACATTCAGTTAAAGTTAGTTGGTTAAAGTGATAATCTGATTCTTGTTAAAACTGCTGAATCCATAAAATATAGTGCAGGTTATTTATGATGGTCATAGGCCATGCAGACAGTTCAAGCATCCTTGACTAAGCCTACCCAATCTCCACTTGATTCATGAGAACCCTGACAATGTTACATACTTCATGTCTCTGAAGACTAGATGATGCACTGAGCCACATTCTACTTTATCTTACATTTCCTGCCACATAACAAAACGCTCATGACTCACCATTTTGTGTGACCTAGTCATTGCATCTACAAGCACATGATGAATGTGGCTGTCTTCCACATCCTTTTTAGAAAAAACTGCTTCAACAGAGTGAATGTCATAGACTGCAGGTGCTGGTTTGTAGTAAACATCACCTGAAGGCCTGCAAACAACAGTTGTTAGCCTTGTTCATCAAGCAGTTCAGGGAAATACTCTTTTTAATCTCTTTTAGTTCCAGTTTAATATCTTTTTTTTAATACTTTTAAACAAAGAAATCAGGGTTTCATGATAAGATTCTGTAACAGTATCAAATAACCAAATCGTCAACAACTAACAAAATAAACGTCAAAATAAATTTTGAAAAAGATTACAAAATGCCCAGCAGAGTCTACTAACACTGCAACAGACAAAATTGATGGAATGGAATTCTGAACACTCACTCAATGCTGTTGGAAGACCCTTGCTTGTTCATTTTGTTGGTGATGGAAGAATCTTGGACAGAAAGAGGGTTGATGAATCCTCCGTGAGAACTGATGTGGTGCAAAGCATCCCGAACATTCAGCTTGGAGAACACACTGAGAATGTGGGTCTCTCTGGTCTGAGGCTTCTCACGCAGTAAAACAGGTTTCAGAAACTTCATGTTAAAGTGCTCAAATCTGTCACGTGAACAGAAATTAAAAAAAGCTTGAGTGAGATAAGAATGTCATCATAAATAAGCTGCAATATGAAGCAGTAAATTTACGAATAATGCTGCTTCAGGCAAAAGTCCTTGACCTTTTCTGGGGATATCAGTAGGTAAAATTACGAGAACATAAAACACGGATCGCTAAGTGCAATCTTCTGTCAGTGCTTCAAAGTAGCCTAGTCATATGACAAGAGAAACTCTCTTACTTGTACTTAGAAAGAAGTAAACTTTTTACCTTACTATTGTTGAACAGGTTAGTCTAGTCTACAATTATGAGACTTTACTATAAGTGCACCAAAAGTGCACAATCAGAGCAGACAATAAACACTAAATAAAATAATCTCACAAAAGGAATCCAAGTAAGCACTTCTAATAATGACAAAAGACATTTGTCTAGGGGAAATGTCTTGCCATAGCGCTTGCTTTTACTATGTTATGTTAAGTCCAGCATTTGAATTGTAAGTGCACAATCCTTCAATTTCTCTGAAATCTTCTGTTACAACACTACTGGAACTACAAAAGCTCAAAGAAAAGGTGCAATGAAGAGTAGGATAGACAGGGTTTCTAGTGATTCTTACCTATTCTTGATTGAATTATTGGTTGTTCTGCCAACAATATCCTCCATGCCTGCCATTATGTGGTCAATCAGCTGGAAGAAGAAAAAGAATCAAAGTTTCTTAATGTTGTAAAGACTACGCACAGCACTCCATTCAGCCCTGTGTTTCCAGTGACTAGAAACTAGCCTTGCTTTCTGTCTGTACAACCTACACTGGAAATATCAATCTCACCCAAATGATGTTAGGAAACTGGTTTAAACCAGTCCACACATGATTTACATAGGGGCATCAGTTTTTGCCCCACAAGAGGTTTAACCCATTTTCTCTTCAGTCTACACCTGCTTTTCCTTTTCAACAAGCAGCTCTTGTCCTGCAAGGAGATCTTTGGTAGGGTCAGCCATGGTAATACTTATTTACTCCTCTTCATACCTTAAGCGGTATATTAGCCATGGTAATGCTGTCATTCAAAAGACTGATGAAGCCCAACATAAAGACGTTGGCTAAAAAGTGTCAGTAGTCTATGATATAACAAACTATAAAAAAAAAAAGGAATAAGTGTGGGTGGGTGGGAGGAGAGTGGAGAGTGAAAAGGGTAGTGAGAAGTGCAGTGAAAGGGTTAAAATAACAGAAGGTAGAGACAGGGGTACAGGAAGATTTTACCTATATTCTATCTATATATTACACCTACAGCAAAGACAGCATCTTCCCATTAGAAACTCTGGTTACCAACTGTGTGAAATGTTCTCTTATAAATGCATGATGCATACACTTAGCAGCACATCTATGATGTAATCTGTATAATTATTCTTTCATTCATACACACTTTTAATTTGTCTTGTCAATTTACCATTTCTCTCTTTTAGTCAGTTTTCCCTAAATATTTGGCTGCTCCAGACAGGTCACAGGTGCACTTCATTCGTTTAGAATGTCAGTTGTTAAGTATATGAAAGTTTACCCAGACTCTTACAAAGTTGATGTTGGCTTTATAATGTGGTTCACTTGTCATGTCAAAATTGAGAGATGTTTATGCAAAAGCACAATCTATTTCTCTGTGACTATACATGCAATCACTGTACGTCACACAGCTGAAGCTTACACCTACTTGTACCTTGACTGAAAAGCTGCCGAAATACACATCTACACACACGGGGATAACAGGAAACACATTTTTAGTATGAAAAGAAAAGAGAAGAGGAAAGTCTAATACAGAAGTGTACTAGAATTTTCATAAATCTTATTAAACTAACAACCTTTAAAATAAAAAACTTAAAAACTGCAAGCCATGATGGCTGAACAGCAGTGCTTTAAACAAACTGTGCATAGAACAGATATTTGAGAGGAAAGCAATGCATGGTATGTTAAAGCAACCTACATTCAGCAGGCATGAAGCACTATTAAGCTGATAAAAGTTTGTCTAGGATTGCAGGTGCTCACAAAACTCAATTTTGTGCCATTTGATAAATCAAATCAAGCCATGTGTCCTAATATTAAAGCTCAATAAGACAGAGGTCTAAAATCCAAATAAATTAGCCTTCCCAATGTCCTCAAAAGACCCCCACATTGTCTGCAGTTCATAGTTACTTCATAGCTACTAACAATATTGGCATAAGCTAAAATTTACATGACAGCTCTCTGCGCATTTAATATATAAAAAAAGTTCATGAGTCTGTCAGTTCTGTAGACGCATTAAATAATAGACTCTAGCTAAAGCTCATAAATTTTTTTTTTAAACCACACAAAAAATCCTACAACAAAAATCCACTGCCCTCCCCCAATTTCTTATGCAAACAATTAGTTATTAGTTTCCAAAAGACAATATAAGTAAAGCTTCTTTCCCTGAATCACACCAAATCATGTTGGTCTCCTTGACAAGCTGAATCTTCAACTTTCAAGTTTAACTTGACAAGACAAACACTCTTTCCTCAACACACATTTGATTAAGTTCATCTATTCATGCCTATTAATGTTAAAGCAAATAAAGATATATATTTTTTTAAATCCCCTGACATCTTTAGAACCAGTGAATATGAGAACAATGAGATAATCATATATTATTTGTATGATTATTGTACATATTGTACGTTGTATATATTATCTCTCATTCGTAAATGCTTGAAAATGACCTCAACCGTGTCTATAAACAAAGATTTCTGTAAACAGTCAAAAGAAGCAAGCAGTAATGTACCCACACATCTACATACTAAAGAGTATCTCGTGTTTCTCAACCAGCATGGGAACCGGGATGAAAGTGCAGCATGTTAAACTGCCAGTGAATCTGACTTATAGTCTGTTAAAACAAACTCTTAACATGGGGACATGTTTATGTGAGAAGACACAACAATTAAGGCTTCAGTCTAGATGGTACCTATTTTAAGTCATAAATGTTATAATTTCATGAAGTGCACTGGTTTTGTGTTGTTTTGTTATTCTCAGTGCAGACAGAACCGATGTATTAAGATATTAAGAGAGGACCGAGTTGGATTTTTTTGGTTTTGTTTCAGGCTCCTCTTTCTCTTAGAGCAGTGGATGTAATGATGTAATGTGTGTCAGGAATGCTTCCGTTCTTAAATGCAGGTAAATCACATTTTTCTATGACTCCACCAGCCTATACTACCAATGACTTAAGGAGAAAAACCAAAGATGCAACTATTCAAAATCCTCCTTAGTTTTACAGAAATAATTTTTAAATACAGACCCATACATCTTTTCTAAAAATGGAGAATTGAGGCATACATTATAAAGAAGACTTTTTTCTTTCTCGTTGCTCTCATCATGCAGATATTTAAAAAAAAAAATAATAAAAAATGCGTGTGGAATACACATACTATGCTAGGACACAGTAAAATCTAGAGAAAGCATAGTGTGCTGACTGCAAGTGGGGTGGAGCGGAGATATATATATATAAGCACCATATGCACAGATGGGCAAATCAGCAAATAGAGAATTCTCTTCTCTTGTGTGGGCTGACTCACCCTTTCATTTATCATTTCATTCATTGCAGGATCTTTTTCTTGTGCCCTTTTAACTTTGAGAGCATTGACCACTGGTTTGATAGTGATTCCCTGCAATACAAATGACAGCATCACTACAACAGCACACCAAGACCATTTGCCTCAAGGTTTGCTGTCGTTGATTTTTGCCCTCGATCAGAATTTGATGTCATATTTGTTCAGAAGTGGACAACAGCATGCATCTGATTTTCTTGTTGATACATTCATTTCTTTAATCCTGTGTCCAACGTTCATCCATTACTTAGTTTAAGTCTTGTGAATGGGTAAAAGGTAAATGTGCTCAATTTGTTTCAAATGTCAATGAAATCCATGCCCAGGCATGTGAGTGTCAATGATTAGCCCATGCATGTGAATGAAAAAGTTCCCCACTGTCCATCCAGCACATAAATCTATAATAAATTAGTGAAAGTAAACGACAGCAGAAGGAAAGCACTGGGTTCTGCATGCCGTGTTCTAGTAGTAAAACATTTACATTTTACTGCCCAGAAGTTCCCTAGGTTATGCCACCTTTAAATTTGTTTGTTTTGCCTTGTCAAGATGATCTTAGGTACTGCTGGATTTCACCACATGGGGCTAACATGTGAGCAGTAAGTCAAAAAGGACTGCATTCTTACCTATCACAAGACAAGTGTAAAGATATTTCCTGGTGAAAAGAACCATATTCTCACCTGAACAAATACAGTGAAGAAGACAACCAAGATGGTGGTGGTGACAAAAATTTTTTTCTCTGGTACAAGCTCCTCGTTAATAAGTAGGGAGAGGCAGAATGCAATACCTCCACGTAGTCCTCCATAGGACATAATGAACTGATCAATTCCTGTCAGCCGAATTAAACGTCGCCTGTTCAGTAGAAAGACTAGACCCACAATGCCTGGAACACAAAAAAGTAAAGAAATCTATCAATAATTACAACACTGTTTTAAATGCTTTTTCCATTAAGTTAAGGAAAAACGAGTATCAGCAAATTCTTTTGAAAAATATGGCTTTAGAGGAAAAAAAATCAACCCCACCCCATCAACCCTTAAAAAAAATAAGTTGGGGGAGGGAGACTGAAAAAAATTCTTCCCCTATATTTTTCTCTCCCTTTCCATAGGATTCGCTGTCCTAATCTTGCTATAAAAAGTGCAGTAAATGTTAGCAAATTTTGCAGAATACCACACAGAAGTATCCTCCATTCCCTGAAATGTTTCATTAGGTAGTAAGCTATTTTAATCCAGCAAAACACACAACACATCATTCTGATGCCCCAGGGTGCACAAGTATCTCTGATCTTACCAATAACACGATAGATGATGCAAAAGATGATGGAAAAGAAGATGAAGTCCCACTGCCACTCGAGAGTGTCAACAACAGTCGAAAGGCCCAAAAACATGAACATGACAGTCTCGCTGACATTGGCCATCATCTTCATGGTGTATTTAACAGCTGTGATTGACTTCTCTGACATGTTGGCTTCCGCATAATGCCGCATTGTGATCCCGCCAAAAGTCAGACTGGAAAACAAAGGATCATCTTTCAAGATATTGAAATGCTCTTCTAAATCGCTTGTATTATTTATGTTAATATATGACAATGAACAGCTAAAAATAAATGTTCCTTCATGCTGTCTCCTGACCTCTTTAATACCAAACCTCATAATATTTGTAATTATTTATGACTGCTCTGCACTAACAAGATTCCATTAAGGAAAAAAGTCTTTTTTCAAACGAATATTTTTTCTTATTATCATAAATTCATTAAATTTCAACCCAAACTTACGCAAGGATTCCAGACAGATGCATCATCTCTGCTGTAAGATACGCAAGATAACCGAGAATGAAGACAAAAAGAGGTTCGATGATTTGAACATGGTCTGTATACTTTGTGATGAAGCCTCCGACCATCCCATAGATGACACCAATGACTGTGCCACCAAGAGCAATGATAAAGAAAGATCCCACTCCAGCCACATAATCAACAGGCTGGATGTTGCCTTCACCAATCTCTGTGTAGCCTTCCATCATGTGATACAAAACCTATGAACAGGACAGCCTTCTGTCAGCTACATCTTCACCAGAATACAATAAATGAGTCAAACAAAGGACATTAAAATCACTAAAATGCAGAACACCAGACTTAAAACGGAGAGTCGCTCTTTCCCATGAAACACTCAAGACTGTTTAACAGTACCCAACCCTCTTCTGATCACTTTACTCTGTGCAGAACTATTTATAAAATCTTTTTCTAAGCTTCACATTTTCTTGCATTTCCTCTTGCTCCTGGATTCAACAACTGTGTTCAAGGCACAAGCAAGAATATTTTTTTTGTAAGCGATCAGGAGCATTACAAGAGGACAATATCATTTTAAACTTTGAAACAATGTATTAAATATGCTTATAAACAGCACATGAAATGTTTTAGTAAACTGAAGAGCACACTTTCAGCTGCCATGATATACTTGTAGTAGAACTATAATTCACCACAGTAACACCCTCACTGAGCAGGGATTCCCGAAACACAATGTACTTGTAGTCTAAAGAACTATAACTCACCACAGTGACACCATCATTGAGCAAGGATTCTCCAAACACAATGATGTACAGCATCTCATTGACATGCACATCCTCAAAAACTGCAAGCACAGCTACGGGATCCACAGCTGAGATCAGGGCGCTGAATATGAAGCAGTGTAAAATTGAGATCTTGCGAGCAATCCACCCAGCACAGCTTGCTGCCCACAGCGAAGCACCAATGGCCACCTGTGCAATGGTGAGGACAATGTTAACAATGTGATGAGGTGACTAATGTTTATTTAACAATTTCATTTTAAGCTAGGGTTTAGGGTTAGTGAAGAAAAATTATCTGCAAATTATAAATATCCTAAAATGTTTGAAGATTCTGTCAAACTATGCTCTAAAGTTTCACCCCATCTTTCCTGTGAAGCCACGTTTATTGCTTATGTCATGTCAGTCTAAAAAATCTTCAGGTACACTTTGGAATCAGAAAATCTATGCATGCATATTAAGCGAAGCTTTGTTCTTAATGTTTAATTACTAACAGTACGCTGCACGAGCTGTAAAGTGTGAAGGACTGAATTAAACTCATTGTTTAACTTCTGACAAATGGCTGTGAACAAATTTATGTCTTTACTGTCTTTACTTCTTGCTGCTATTATATGAACATTCTGATATCCCGCTTCAACCTTTCTGAAAGTGTCTTTCGTTTTGTGGTTTGATGCAGATTCACTTGGCTACTGAATGAAACATGAAAAACCCATAAATTGGATGATGGAGCACCAATAGAAGAGCAATGACAGGACAGCATTAAAAGAAGTGCACGATCAGAAATGATCACAGGTCAATCTGATCACTGCCCACAGTCGATTCACCGATTCAGCTTTTGTCATTTTGACCACCAGTTAGGTACTATTCAAATTATTTGTCTGCAGACATGTGCATGCACAAACAAATGATTAAAAAATAAAAACAGAGAAGGTCGCACAGACCTTAATATCACCACACAATATTCTTTTAAATTCAGGCTCGCATGACACAGAGAGAGAAATGCAGACCATCCAAAGGTATCACAATTCTTAAGTATCATGGCTCTTTTAAATTAAGGCTTGCATCCAACGCTATTGGTGTCACGATGCGCTTCAGGCTTTGTTCTGGTCAAAACAAGGGCACACTTGCAAACAAAACAAGATATTTACATAAAACAGGCAATTAAATTTTTTTCTAAACTCAGCCATCAAAAAAGTGGACTGTGGTTGAATCAATATGCTGAGGTAGAATAACTGGTGGTGTGGTGGTTGAATCAATGACCAATATACCCACCCACCACCCTAGCATGAGGTATCATGTTTCACCATTGTCTTCAGCACTAAAAATCAGCTTACAGTGTTCCAGAGAGTGTTGACAATGGCAAGTAGAAGAATGGTGCCCAAGTTGTTAAAGAAGGCACGAAGTGGCATGTGGTATCCAGCGTCGTAGATAATAGGAGGTAAAACGAAGAGGAAGAAGGTGTTGGCATTGAGCACATACTGTGAGGCTGTGGCCGCATGGGAAAAGTGAAGCACTGCACCTACTGCAATGCCCATCACAATCAGGAGACAAGATTCTGGGAAGATGGAGGACAGCCTGTCATAGAGATGAAACCCTGTGAAAAAAAGCAAAACTACTTCAGTTTCATGAGAATCATAGTTCCAAAGAAACACCATGAACAAGAAATAATAATACAATCAATTTTGATCTGAAATCACTGTCATAACTTTTTAAAAATATAGTACTTAAATGTAGTGCAGTGTGTGTTCTGTTGTTCTGCTACTAATGTGCACTCCTTTTGGCATATGAGAAAACCTGAAAAGTTGTTACTACCAGCACGCTCATCATTATAATTATCATTAATGCACTTCTCTAGCTCCAGGACTTGAGGGCAATGTGGGTAAGTTCACCCTTCAAATAGGCTCCTATTAGCTGCCACTATCATTATTCTTTTCTTGTTGTTGCTAATATCCCATCAACAGCTTTACCAACATTATGAGGGCAGTCCATCATGAGCTGCACTCATTTCTGTTTCTGTCAAATAAAGGTCCATGAACAAAGTTTCATGATCATGTTCTTTCAGATGCATTGGGAAAACAGAACCAAGATCGTGAGCATCACAGATTGTGGGTTTAGACCTGGTCTCCCCGATGCCAAATAAATTCTCTCATATAGGATCAGTTACAGGGGCTGCACTAGTTTACTGTAACAAAACCCTTAGATGCTGACTTTTGATCAAACATAATCAGCAAAACTACCTTCCCAACTATACTGCCAGTGTTGTTTTCACTTCTTACATTATTCAACAGAAGCTGCCTACTGAATGGGGCTTTATGATAAACTATGTCTCACAGTGCCAGAATCACTTATTGATTAACTTTCATTTTACTTTTTTTCTGCCAATGTCTGAAGGTGAAGGACTATGTGGCGCCCAGTCAATGCTGCAGCTAGCCTAGCACAGCTGATCATTGGGATGTTTATCTTGCCTCTACCACTTTTGTTGTTGCCGAACAAAATAATTTTACTCTTACCATTTAATGTCTTAAAAAAAAAATACTTAGAACTACTGTTAGTCTAATATTGCACTATATAAGTATATTATGTATGGTGTATCCTCAATCTGTATATCAAGTGTTTTTTTCATTTTTTCATTACAGCCACAGCTGTACTTTACACTTCAATTACTGTCTGATCAACACACATACTTCCTGTGAGTTACAGCTCACTACAAGTGTTTCTATTTCGCAATAACTGTCACCACTCCCTCCCTGCTAGGTGACAGGTACACACTCATCACCACTTCCTGCTTTGCTGAAGGTTTGGTGTATAATCATTGCAACACCAAAGTAGAGTGGTGCTAAATCATTATACTGTAGCCAGCATGTAAGGTAAAAGCAGAGTTTAAGTCACTCGTGGGGAGTGAGGTGTTAAAGACCCACTTTAACTTTGTGAAGCATGCACTTGTTTGTCACTGCTGCAGTGAAAACTAAAATGTCCTAGGTTCAAATCTTGACTCTGGATACCCGATTGCTTGGTTGGATGTTGGTTCCCCCAGGAACTCTTTCCTCTAGATCATTCCTCACTTTCTTACAAAATCACTTCTAGATGGAAGGGTTTGGCTGCCAAATGAACTAACCACAGTTTGCTGTGCTATACAGCTGATTTATGTTAAACGGATTTAATGATTGCCATTCCCAAAATATCTAATTACAGCAAAGATATCCCCATTGACTACAATAACTATCATATCTGTAAATGTGAAAATTTACACATGGTCTGCACAGAGGGTGGGGCTTGGCTAATTCCACCTGTTAGTGATTCTGCAATTAGGGATGACGGGAATAAGGAGATTAAACTAGAGAAAAGTAACAACTAGCCTTGTAAACAGATGCAGCATGAAAAATAGAATATGTGCCATAAGATGAAATCTCCACTGAAAAAAATGAACATCCCTCCACTCACCAATCTCCTCAGCTTTTATACCCTAGCCCCTTCTCTACTAGTTGTTTATCCAGACACAAAGGTCTCACTTAAATAAGCATTTCTACAAGCATCTACCATTTCCCAATTCCTGCCTACAAACCAGCCACAATCTGCCCCACACTCCATCGATCGACTCTGTACAATAGGGTTATAGTTAGTTTCACTACAGTACGATGAAAACATTATGCCATTTCAGTCTAAAATTTCATTTTAGAGGCAAGGTCTCTGAATTTTCATTCACAAAATAAAAAACAGCAAAGTATTTTGTAAAATTGTAGAGTTCTCAGGTTACCTCTACCCTTCCCCCTCCTCAGTATACATCCCTTACACAACTCAGTCACACCTCCACACTCCAAAGGTATTCTGATTCAACTCTCATCTCTTGCAACTGGTTCAAGAAATTCTTTTTTTGGCAAATGTTTGGGGAAAAAATAGCTCCACAGCCTTTTTCTGACTGGCTCTACACCTGTCCCAAAAAGAAGGCAGTAGCTTTTGCTTTTCCAATAAATCCATGACCTTCTGCTCATGACCCAGCATCTTCATTGGTCTGATAGCTATAGTCAGTGTTTGCAAGTATTGTCTGTGGCCTCCATCCTTGACAAGCTGCGGCGCCAAATTGGCCTTCTTCCAAAAGACAGGTGATGACTCTGAATGCAAGATAAGACACCTCCTTACAGGGTTCCCCTGCATCCTCCTGTGCATGGGTGTAACTTGAACGAATCTTGGGGGGAAAACAATTTCACCTTGCTTTCTGTTGGCCTGAATGGGTTCCAGGCAATAGGGCAGCCTCTTACTGCTGATAGAAACTCTGGGTCCCAGCCTCATCTTTGCACTCTACAGCATCAATCAGTTTACAGATGACTGTGTTTCTGCTTCTTTCATGAAATAATCTCCTGTTTGCTGCATTTATGCCAGTAATGGAAGAAATATGGATGTCATGAATATGATTTTCAGAACCATCTGTTCTCTTCATCTTTATTCTGACAATCTTCCTGCTTTAGTTCTGCAGTCTGCTAACTACTGTCTTCATAAAAAAAACTCTCTGATTCTAGTTTCTTCCAATGTATGAAAATGAAGACCACACCATTTTATCTTGATTACAATGCCATTTGAGTTAAGAAAATGGTATGCTGGCTGTGATAGTGATAACCATCAAAACATTAATAGTGCACATACAGTTGGTTCCCAAATGGGACCGAATAAATTTCCCTTTGTTGTCTTATCGTCTGCCCTCAATGCCCCATGCTCAAGCAACAGTCTTTGAAGCCAAGTACCTTCACCCAGTAACCTTTGATACCTGCCATATAATATCTATCATGTGATACTTTCAGCCTTTTCTCATGATTCAATTAACGTACTAATGTTCTAAACAGACTCTCAACAGTGTGGGGTAACTAATGATACATAAAAATATCAAAGTGGCTACATCAAAAGTTTTCAAGAAAAAGTGCCATATCCTATGACAGTGTTATCATCAAAGCGTGATGAATCATATGACTGAGGTAACAAATATCTCAGTGACTTTATCTTCTGTGTTGCCCTGAACCTGGTTCATGCAGTATGTTTATTGTACATAACAGAAAAATATATATTCTATGAAGTGAAACTGAACCACTTTTTAAATGTTGGTTAAACGATGTTTTCTTCCACAAACCAAACCAAAGACCTGCTTAAGTCCAGCATACAGTATGTTTCTTTCATTTACTTCCCCAAAAGATCATGCTTCATGTGTGACTTAAGGTAAACAGCTTTCTCCAATCTACAAGCCACTGACTACAGATGTCTGGCTATCAGCCTGTTTTTTTCACACCGAACACTCCATCTACATGACAAAACTCCCAGTCCAGCCTGTATGTTTCATGGTCACAATAACCTGAAATGATGATCAAGGTCTTCTCTGTCTTCTGAAGGCATATAACATGTTGTATGAGTTGCACCAGACAAAGAAAACAGCATGATTTTTCATGCCCCTTTTACAACTTACATAATTCATGAATTCCCTACAACCAAACTTTTTCATACTTAAAAAAGACCATCACAGGAATAATAAGAATGCCACAGAAATGCATGAAAACATCACAGCCAGCAAACACACAATCTTCTTCAGTTTTTAAAGACTCTTAAATTGTTTCAAGTTCAGTTTCACAGGGCCTATCACCTGCTCTGCTGCTTTCCCATCTGTTGTGCTCCAGTGACCTGGGACTGGCTTGTGAAAGTTACCACTGACCTTTTCCATCAGACCTGATCTTGCCATAAAACCCAGGACAGGATTCAGGGTTGTCATGAATGTTGCATGCTCCTCATCATCAAAGTATCACCAGCTAAATATGGGAAGAGGTTTTAATCTGTTTTCTCTTTGGCTGCACAAGCCGCACTGAACTAAAAAATGACTTCCCACATCCTGATGCAGAGAATGCTTTCATTATAATTCTTGAAACAATAATTTACACTATAAAATAATTAGTAGAACAGTTGCTTTTAAATACCTTACACAATAAATCAGTTACTTTAATGATACAAAAACCATTATTTATCTCTGCATATTTGTTATATTTTATTTCAAACCTTTTGCAGAACCCTTATAAAGACTTGCTAATGCAGTCCCACAAATATTTTTATGAGCATTACTCCTTACACCAATCAATATATTTGTCAATAGTTGTGATTATAGTGAATTGACTAGTCTGCCTGTTTATCTTCTCTGCAGATTTATGACACTCTCCATCCTTACTGTCTGTTCCCCGATTCCTCTTTGTGTCCTCTATGATTGTCTTTTATTACTTGTCTGCATAGTTGTTTTTCCATGTCTCTTATGTGAGCGTGATTATATAAATCACATGTTTAGTATTATTAATTGCATGAGCTATGAACTAAATCTTGCGCTAACAGGCTGTAATATTGAATTTTCTCTGTGCATCTCCTGTGCTCAGAGAAATACAGAAACCTAAAAAAATGTCTGACACACAACAGATAGGCTTTAATTTTGAATAAGAGATTAGGATTTACAAGTAACCATTTTTATGATTAACTTTCCTCTTCCTTGTCTCTCTGTATGTGTGTGGTGTAAGACAGAGAGGGACAAGGGGAGCCAGGAGAACAATTTCTGCAAGCTGTGTAGTAAAAAGGCTTTTCTGTGCACTTCTTTTTTTTTCAAAAGAGCCTCATGACCTGGGAGATCACACTTAGATAAACCGATAGGGGCAAGTACACTAAAGGTCAACCTCGCCAGGAAAGTCCACTTGGCTGGGAGTGGGTGTTTGGTGACTCACTGTTGCTTGTTAGTCAATCAGACTTAAGTTATTAAGAGATCCTTCCTTGCCAAGTAAAAGCACATTAGTGGCAAATTTTTTGGGATTCATTTTTTTCAAGAAAACACACGTTACACTGTATTTGTATTGATACTTGATTCTACGCAACAGACTGAAGTGGGGCAGAAAGTAATTTTACAGCATCTGATTGTGAAAAAGAATTGTTTGTAACATACCTTATTAAAATAGTTAACAAATAGTTACACGTGGTCTAACATATAACAAATGAAAAACTAAAATATCTGGTGGCTATTGCAGAAGGTGCATGGAAAAAGTCTAGCTCAGCAGCTGCATACATTTGTTACAGCTACAGAGGAACAGCATCCATGCACCACTGAAATAATCTATTTTATGACACTTTTATAAATGTTTCTTTTATTGCATTTTACATATACGTTATATTTCAGAGATGATTATATATTTGTTATGTTTCAGAGAGGATATATGATAACAGAATTTGGGGGTGTGTCACGGTCATTACGAATAATGTAATTAAGTTTTTCATATTTCTGCTGCTGGAAAAACCAAACATTGCCTAGACTATCCCTCATCTACTTGCCCACCCACAGAGCATGTACAGGAACATCCCTGTTGCCCTGTAGATTTGTCATTTGGATGCAGTCTACCTAGGACACTGGAAAGGAAAGACAAACTGGGTCATTTACCACAACACTGAACTGCATCAGGTCTCTTTCATCAAGAACATATGTAGGTGCTGACAGATAAAAATCGAAAACAGGTTCAGGTCCAGAGTAATGCAGAGTTATAATGAAGTGTTTGTTGTCAAGAAGTTACCCAGTCTGTCTCTTTGCTGTCACCGTTTGATGGGGTGTCTTCAGTTTCCATAACTGTATCTTTTCACAAGAATGAATTGTTAGTCTATTACCCAACCCCTGTAACCTGGAGGACTGTGAGACCACTCAGTCTGATCTCTACCCCTTGATCTGTCCGACATGGGTGACTGACAGGAAATAGTGCTCCCGTTGGTGTAGTTCTAAGTGACATCAAGACACACAAGTCCCCCATGTTGGTGATGCAAAGGACATACATTTTACCATTTTTTAAAACAAATTTTACCTAGCTTTGCTAAAGAGGATCAAGGAAAAGCATGATAGTTATTTTTCAGAAATGTTTCAGTCCTTGTCATTTGGCTCAGCTAAATATGATAGACATGATGCTGATAGTGTTAGTATTTATTAGTATTATATTAGTATTTGTGATTTTAAACCACAAAATTATTACTAACAGAGGATTACCAAGTGTAAACCAAGCAGTTATTCTGGAAGTTATTCAGATGAACATAACCAGAGCACGTGGAGTAATGCTGTCCTCTTGAGGCTTTACCTGACAACCCTAGTAACCACATTTGGCTAGCAGATACTGACTGTACTGGGGCAGTAAGGCAATGTGGTAGAATGCCCGTACTCGTGAAAATAATTATCTTAGTACAGAAACTGGGACAAGTCATACTTCTTTCTTCTTCATCACTATCACTGTATCAGCATCAAAGTTTCTAAGCAATTTCATCTCAGGACACGTGTAAAATTTTCCAGCATGTTTAATTATCTATATAATGCTTGCTGGAAACTGTAATAATGTGTTGAATGTGCCGATGTGAACACATGGATTAGAAGATTTGTGGATAGTAACATTCATGACTGTCTTTAATAAATGAAATAACATTATGCCTTATGTCTGATCTCTGATAACTGCATCAATGTGAAATACAAAGATGCCCCAGTACAACACAACACAGCAACACAGTTGCTTTGTCTGCCTCACCGTCTCAAGTTCAGCAACACCCTGGAAACACTTTCAAAAAAAAAGAAAAAAGAGTGATCGCTTTTCTGGCCATCGCCACTAAGTCTCCCGCTAGTAGGTCTTACCGGAAACTTGTATCCGACTTTCAACACATTACTGGGTTAAAAAAAAATGTATGTATTGGGATGTACTGAAGACAACGATTTAAAAATAAAAGAAAAGATTTTAATGTGGAAGCAGTGGCTCCTGCGTGCAGGTCGCGGTCTAATTTTAGCGACAAGGCGCCGGGTTGCTTTGTTCTGCCATCGCCTGGTGGGAATGAAAGGACAGCACACTCACCTATTTTCGCCAGACTTGCTAGAAGAATCCACAGGCATATTACATACGGCACTTCCACATGTTGGAAATCCCACACAACTAATTGATATCGTTCCGACTCGTTGCTGGTTTTTTCTGTTTTCTCTACGGCAGCTGCCACAGTTTCAATGGAGGCCGCGAGCACGAACACAGCTAGCAGACAACCGGTCCTCCCCGCCAGCCCTGGCCTCCACAAACACTCCATCTCTAGCAATCAACGTATACAGTCCACAAGCCAGTTCATGATTTTCCACCTCCTCTCGTCCGTGAGTGCGACGAGAGACATTTAAACACCTGGTGGAGGCGTTTCACCTCTCCCTCTACATTTCAAACGACTTCTCGTCTGCTACTGACCCCAGGCAACGTGGGGGTGAAAGAGTACGGCGCATGCGCAGTGGGGTCATCGTCTGCCGCCAGGACACGCGCACTGCCGACTTCCCCTTCGCCCCACGCTATCGATCGCGCGCCCAGTGACGTCACAACTGTGTCACAGCTGGAGCAGTGGGAGGGCCGCGCATGCGCGTGCACTGACAGTTGCAATGCGCGGCAGCAGACGGCAGATAATGGCCGCCGACATTAATAGACTCAAACTCTTTGTGATTTGTGCCACGTGGGTGTACCGTTCACTCGCTATTTTTTTATATTTAATCTACGTACGCACGACGGCAAACGCAGGAAAAGATAGCAACAGGAGTTTTGTTTTTGTTTTGTTTTTTTTTAGCTCGAGCGAGAGCAGATCTAGTCATCTTCGTCACTCTGCTGCTTCCACCGTCAAGAATGAATGGTCTCCATAACAACCGTGTTTTTTTAACTGGCCAGAGGAAGGAGAAAGAAGTGAAAACAAAAACCGCCATAAAATATAATATTTGAATATGTTTGAAAGTCAATGAGGATGGAGCTTATCGATAACACCACGTGCGTCTTCACGCGCTGTCTACACTGTGTGTGACGCAGGCTGCACTGAGTGACCGGTATGTCGCCTGTCTCACTACGAGGGTATCCGTGTACCCCTGTACTTTATGAACATGATTTGTGTGTGGGATGGAGACAGCTCCTGCAGGCCTGTCTAACCAACAAAACATGCATGTGACGTGCGATGTGGTGGCTGATGTATGGGAGGCTGCACACCGCATCCCCCGGGGACGTGACGTAGACAGCTGCAGGTCTGTGCTTCAAGACTTGCTGTGTACATGGCGGCGCCAACCACCACCAAGCAGACGGAGAAATGAATGTCTACAGCCTCAACAGAGGAATTGAAGACTCGGTCTGGTGGTCCGCAGGTTCGAGGCTTCGCTGGTCTACTTAGCGGGACTGTTTGTTATGGAAGGCGAAAGGCAGCGAAGGAGAGGGTTATGGTCGGCCGTCCACATACCATGCTGTAGATACAGTGAACCACTTACAGCTCCCTACCACTAGGCTATAAGAACCGTTACTTTCACTACCACACATAAGAGCTGGAAGCTTTCTTCACTCACAAAAAGAAGAAAAGGTAACGTGTGTTGTCTGCGGACATGATTTTTTTTTTTTTTTTTGTTTTTTGTAAAGCTGATAGCTATGTTCACTGTAGGTAGATCATGTAGTTGTCATAAATGTGGACTTGTGTGTGGGAAGTCTCCTAACCATACAGGTAACAAGACAAAAGGAATTATATATTATACCCTCGTCCCTTCCTTTGCCCGAACTCTCTAGAGCCGCCACCACGTGACTTGAGAGAAAGCTCGACACACAAAGCCATGCACGGGGTGCGAGAGAAACAAATGTTGCAGACCAGCGCGAGAAGCGAGTCAAGCAGGGGCACGCACCTCTGTCGACGGGTTCAAACAAAGATCCACAGTAGCCACGCACAAGGTGCGCCTTCTCCACTGACCTTTCACTCCCGACAGCCGAGGTCAAAGCATGCAACCAACTACTCCAGTCGCCGTCGTCGTCACAGCGTATTTACAAGAGTACACCCCAGCCCACTTATCGTATTTTTCCCCTTCTGATCTCCTCACCCCTCTTATCAGCGACATCGACATCCACCCCCTCGCCACCTACATTACCATGACCTCTGGTGTCTGGTGAGGGTAATTCCTCAACGATAATCTTTCTTCCGTCGTGACTGGACTTCACAAACACGATGTGCGTTCCTACAAATACAGACCCTGTCTTGTGATGTTGTGGTGTAGTTCTTCTGTTTATCATCGTTTGAAGGATTTTTTGTTTTTTATTTTGGTCAGCAGCGCCGTTGGCGGCGATGACGTCACACGCCAGGCGCGGGGCTTGGGAAAACCCGAGTAACGGTTTCCGCAGGCAGAAAGTGATTTTTCTAGTTCTGCACCTTCTCACGGTTGTCACATATAAACGTTGAATTGCTCTACTTTATTTACTCACGATTGTAATAATAATTATAAGAAGAAACACTTACATTATTTCCCTTTGGGAAAGTGAGTTCAGCCGCCTGAACAAAGAAGTTGCTCGAGAAATATTATGAAGATGTTTAATACAGTTTGTAAACTAGAAAGGAACAAAGGGATGAAGAGAGGGAGGGAGAAGTGGCGGGGAAGAGAGTGAGACAACCACCTACAGGAGGTGTTTACCAAAGATGACATCAACACTTGAAATGTTCTAGTTTATCACTGAACAGTAAACACTGGTTTACTGACTTTTCCAATAGCTCCTATCAACGGTGTATATATATATGTTAACAATTTGGGAAGCCCATCTACACACACACACGTGCCGTGAGAGAGAGAAGGAGAGTAAGAGAGAGACTCGTTGCTGGCAATGACTAGTCAGGGTGACAACTGATACCTGACACCTGATACCCTTGTCTGTGGCTGTCGCATCATTTCTAAATTTAAGATCACCTGCGCAGTAAGTGCTTACAAGATATTGATTGAAAGGTTGTCCACGTCATCGTCCTCAGCTTTGTTTTCGCCATGTGTACCACGTGACTGCGCAGTGCACTCGGCGGCCACACAGGTGTCCGTCCACACAACACACACAGCGCTCGCCACCACGAGGCTCGAACTGTCTAACACACGAAACAAATTTGATCACATGACTAAGTTTATTGTGATCTGAACTCGTGTCATCTTTTTATTCACATAAACGTCTCTCCGTAAAGTTTTATGATGAAATATAAACTTTCATATGTCACGTGATCTTTTTTTACTTCTTTTACGTCTCAGAGCCAAATCGTTCACATTTTATTTTTTCAGACTATCAACTGGATTAAAAAAAATATTCTTTGAACTTTCTTAGCGCACTCACTGACTACACATCCACACATTCCCTGACAACCAGTTAAGTCGACGAGGAAGTCGGTCACGTGGGCAAGGAAAACTAACCGTAGTCGTGACAGACATGCGCAGTCAAGGGACAGTAGGACTAGTCATGGTGACAGCCTGTCTTTGTAGCTCGGAGCGCGAGGTTTGTCAACCAAGTGCGTCAACCACAAACCTTTGTTGCAACCGCTGTTTATATTCGTGAAATACGGAATATTGCACTCGTGAGTTTAGTGACGTCATAGAGTTAACGGTAAAAGGTAGCAGTGGCACCCGGTGAGTCAAAGTTATAACGGACATCTCCTCTTACATACATAGATAGTCCATCATTCATTCCTTTATTCATCCATTTTTTAATACAAGTTGAGGAGCGGGTGCAGGTCGTCAGGGGGACAGGTGGAGACACCAGCGGTTGACCAGACTGGCCAGTTAGGCCTGCTTGTGGTGGTGGAGGTGGAGGTGGTGGTGGTGGTGGTGATGGTGGTGGTGGTGGTGGTGATGGTGGAGCAACCAGTCCATGTTAGCATCGTTCTTCTTCTGTCGACCTCTCCTTCCTCCTTTTCTCCAAAGTAACTTGAAGGACTGGTTTATGTCGTGCCGGGTCACGTGACCCATCCAGACCAAGCTTGACTGTTGCGAGGGTGGGCTAATGGTGTCCGACGACTGTGGCGACCATTCTCAGTGGGAGTCTCTGGTTTGTTATGTATCCTGTACGAGAATGACGAGCTGTCTCGCGGGATCCCATGTAGTCTCCTCGGATTTGTTCTCAATGTCTGGATTGCTTCTCTGTGTCCACCAGCAGTCCACGCGGGACATCCGTAGAGAACTGTGTAGGGACAGAGACAGCCTACAGAGCTGTGTGTAGAGATTGTATGTGGTAGCAAACCTCATTTTACTCTCACTCTCTCGCACACACACACTTTCTCTCTCTCACACATACTTCCTCACACTCTCAGCTGGTTGTCTCGTGCTCCGCGAGACCGGATGTCACTAAAAATAGATCATGACGTCTTGCAAAGCTTGAGCTATGGACTCTCACGACCAAGCCACCATTTTAAACGCAAATAAAAGGCAACAAAACTATTTGCTAAGCTAGCCTCTTCATCATCAAGAAAGATGATGGGAGGAAACCTGACAGCGTGTCATGTTCACTGCTCGTCCCACCGGATGTGACGTACGCCCCAGATGACGCCCACAGCCCCAGCGTGTCCTTGGAGCTGGGCGAGCATGATGGCGACAGCAGCTTGTCGTGTGATACCTGTCCTCCCTGCGGCTTCTCAGCAAGAAATAACTCGAGACATAAAAATCTCATAAAATGGAGACACCAGACCATCCATCACGTTTGTGCGGTGACCTCAATACAACATCAAACTTTTGGACGACAACACCCCATCTCCACCTCACCCCTCACCCCCCCCCCACACATATATCAGCGAGACACGGGGGTGAGGGAGGGAGCACGTGAAGCGAGGGATGGGGTTGGGTGGGTGGGTGACCACTCGTGCACCGGGTAACCCTGTGCAGACCACGTGCACGTTGATTTGACACTTGCCTCAGCGGACGTAGTGCACGTGCTGGGTGTGACAAGGCGGTGGGAGGAGGGTTGAGGGGGGTTAATGATGGTGTGTGAAAGGTGGGGTGGGGGAGGTCAATAATAGAGATGTGACGAGGATGGTTTCCTCACCAGAAGGACTGTTAACACAGAGCAAGAGCTCTACAGGGTGAGCAGAGGTTTGTTTGCCAGTCAGGTTTTTTAAAGCCCCGGAATCCCCAGCAGCGACGGCAGCAACCTCCCACGGCCGCTGTCAGGCTTTGCTGGCTTCTCTGTAGAGTTCATTCTTCAGACAATGGCGACTTACTGCACTATTCTGACCTGTGACCTGACACTCAGCTCGTTGAGTGACCACAGATCACAGGATAACAACAGTGGCACGCGGACCTCGGTGTTAACGGCCCTCACCTCAGGTTGCTGGAGAGACCCTGTAACAAGGTTTGGCCCCCAGTAACACAATTTGCTGAAGCCATCAGGCGGCCATGTTTCCACTCGTTATATAAACCACCAGGGAACACCACCAGGTCCCTGTCCTCCTCCCGTCTCCAATCAAAGTCCTAAAAAAGACAAAGTTGGCGGCTGTTGAGAAATGTAGAGGCCGGCCATCCACAGACACATTACCTTCGTGCTGTATGGCGGCGAGTGAACTAGGAGTCAGCTAGGATCTCGCCGTTGGTTCCACGTCGACGGTTAGCAATCGTTTGAGATGAGTCAGCAGACGAACATCCTCCACACACTAACTTACCTGTGCAGCCCACTCACTTCACACAATTTATTGTCACGTGTACAAAAGAACATTAACAGAACTCCGCCCCGGACCTGGCGAGGGAAGAAATTATTTTTAATAATGTCGCGTCTCGTTCGTCATGGCGCCTGACGTGTCACGTGATTAGGACACGTAGACATTCAGAGAACAAAGGTGTGTGTGTGTGGTTTGAGGCTAGCCAGCTTAGAACCAACATAGGTCTATAGACATTCTTGTGATTTCGATAGAGTCCTCTTGTTGACTGAACACACTGAGCTAGTAACGGAAAAAACATCTGTTCACACTCGCGGTGGACTTTAGCGATCCACGACCCCACGACGACAGACTGCGGCGGAGAGAAGGCGTGCCGGAGTTCCACGTACTTGTCACGTGTCGCCTGACGACCGTGACCTTAACTGCTAGAAAATAAAAAGTATTTCCCCCTCCCTTCCTCATACCCCTATGACGTCAGCATCGTCTGCTGTCTTTGAACTGTTAGCTGGCTACGGCGACCACCCAAAGCAAGGCGTGCTGTTCACGTCCGTCGTATTGTCGCTGGTGGTGCTGCTGTCGTGTCTGTCTAGGAACTGTTATAAGATGAACGTCAGTCAGTCAGTCGTCAGTCAGTCGTCCCTGGACTGGTACCGGCCGTTGGGGGAAGCACATGGATACCCGCGGCAGCTGACAGGGCCTCCACTCACCTGTTCCGGGAAATGGCAGGTCCGCCAGGTGAGGCGACAGTTTCTTACAGAACCGTTGGTCTTGTGCCACCTGCACGAGGTCGGAGACTACAGTCCACGTGACAGCCGCACAGCAGGGTGGGTAGTACCAGGTACCCGGACACCTTGGACGTTGTAGTCAGTCTGATGTGGTGGCTGCGCCAGACCCTGTCCACCCGACCCACTGTCTCTTGCTCTTGCGATCCTGACACGGGTATGTGTCGTGGGGTGGAGCTGCCGTCTGTGGAGAGGGTGGCTCGCAGGTACTTCTCTAGGTAGCACTCAGTTCATGAAGATACTTCGTTGCCAGTGGCCTGATGTTGTTGTTGCTGGTGCTGGTCTCCATGTTGCAACTGTAATTCTGTTGGTGAGGTCTTGCAGTTACCCGATAATACTTATCAGACGATGTTATCAGACGATGTTATCAGACGATGTTATCAGACGATGTTATCCGTTGGATGTCGGCGAAAGCGGAGGCTGCAAACCTTCCACCGATGGAAACAGACGTGCGGTGGTCGTCGAGGGTTTTGCGCAAGAGGTTCTCCACAAAAGATGTTAAAAACACAGGTCACAGAGGTCACCCTGTCTCGGGTGTGCCTTTCCTTTCTCTCCTTTGGTCACAGCGACCTAGGATTCGTGACCCAGGGTTGTTTCTTTTTCCTTTGACACCCAGCACCTCACTGCACCAGGAACAACCCAACCGCCCAGATAATTATAACCCATCGCAGAGAACATCGAAAAAAGCAAATAACAAAGACAGATAGAGAGAGAGAGAGGAGAGAGTGAGAGAAGGAAAGAGACAAGGGTGGAGGTGGGTGGGTGGAAAGTTAAGTACAAAAAAAGTAAGTGCTCGGGTCACGAGATCCGAAGCACGAGACATTTCGGCACCCTGGTGTTGTGTGTCAGTGAGAGGCAGTCCACCCGACATAACAGCACCCTGTACCATCTCAACTACTCGGGTGGCTTCTGCCTCGGTCCGTGTCTCCTCTCCCTTGTGTCTTGTTTCCTGTACAGCAGCGACATCCCGTGTGTGGGACTCGACTCCGTACAAAACCGTTAAACGTCTGCAAGCAGCGGGAGCAGCAGGTGCTCACTGCCAGACTCAGCTTCAGTCAAAGGTCAGAGTCCGCAACTCACTGCCAGACCGAGGCTCAGCCAAAGGTCACAGTCCGCAAAGATGGCGGCTGAGGCTGATGAAGTCCCTGCAACTGAAACCAAATGTTTGTGCGAACGTTTGGCCACGTGTTCGTACAACCGCCATACAAAAACTTTGCCACACTTGGTCAAAGATTTGTCGATCTGTGTCCGGGTAATAACGGCCTTTACAACCAGTAGATCATCGCGATTTCAAGACTTTTGAGCAAAAGTCAGACTCATGGGAGATAACACACAGACAGACGAAAGTCCAGGATGTTTCAGTGAGTTTTTTGGTTGTTTGGGGTTTGGCATCGATTACAACGAGTGTCCGGGGTAGGCAGCCAACAGTGAGTGACGTCACACGACCTGCAGCTCCGCCTAGTCCTTCTGTAACGGCCATCGACTGTTACTCGATATCAAAGCTGCACAGACGAAATTTTAACCTCAGTAAATCTTGACTAACGGAAAGTTAACGTCCCCCGGACTCGTATGGCTGCCTTCGGCGAGCAGACGAACGAGAGATGAGAGGGTGGAGGTCCGATGACAGCTGTGCTGCACGTGCAGCTTGATACCCGCGTGCTGCCTGCGTGCTGGGTGGGTGGATGCGCGACACTCAGTGGCACAGCACGTTCCTTATTTTGAAACTCGTTCAGGCCTCAATAATACACGATGATCAGTTTTAGAGAAACACTGCACAACACAAACTAATTTACAGTAAAATCGTTTATTTCTATTTATCATTAACATAAAACTTCCTAGGCCAGACCTTCGTTCCCGTCAGCACGTGTATCGTATGCACGTGCGATGCTTCTGAATGGCACAGGAGCCGATGTTGAAGGAAGAAAAGTAATCACGTAGAAATGACTTGTAGCTAAAAATAGAAACAAATTACCCAGAGGGTAAGCAAACGGTCGGGGTCGTGTTTGTTGTGACTGGCACTGGATGACGCAACACACAAGTCGACTGTAGACAGCTGGCCGGCCTTAGCAACAGCTGGAACCCACTAGTTACCCTCCTGGTGTTAATTAATGAATGAACGGTTAAACTGGAACGTCACTCGGGGTTACTGGAGTCTGACCCCAGGGGAAGCTTGGGGTAACCGCTTTTACATCAAATTCCGAGTTGCAGTAAAGCTCGGTCAACGTCCGGAGGTTGAAGAAAGCACCTTTTTCTCAAAGCGATCGGTTGAACTCAAAGGTAGATAATGTTTTCAAAGGTCACGGTGAGTGACGTTCCTTTTGTTCTCGAGATAAAGGTAAGGTAAAGGTCTTGCTGTCAACCCTTCCCTTTTGTGGGTCGTTGGGGAGGGGCAGGGGAGGTGCTGCACAGTGCCTACATCCCCCTTCCTCTCGTCTCCCCTCGACCCTCCACAAAGGAGGGGGAGAAGTAGGTCACGAATGTAGATCAGGCTAAAAATAAACCGAATGTAAATTTGCGGCATCCGTTGATTTCGCCCTCGTTCTTTGCCGGGTGACGTTTGTGGGAAAGAATGCGACATCCGATCGTGGTTTGTGTAATGGCGTGTGTAATGGTGTGTGTAAAGGTACCTGTACCCCAGTCTCTAGAGACACGCGGCGGTTACATCGGGTGGACTGCTAGAGACATGAACACCAGGAACATGTTGGGGGGAGCAAAGGACAGCTCCAGTGTGTCTGTTTGTGCTCCCTCCTTTCTCCTAACTATGTGTGTGTTACCTCCTCCAGAAAGTCAGCTTTTTTCTCGTGTCTGTTGTGTCCACAATTAGTCCACAGGGGGAAACATTTAAAAACCCAAAGAAAGCAAAATGTGAGAGAGTGAGCGGCAGAGCTGGAATAGACGGAAAGTGAGAGTTGAAGAAGAAGGAATAGGAGAGGAGACGAGGGAAGCTGACGTGCCAGTGAAGGATGCTGTTTGGGAGACTGAGATGTAGAGCTTATGGCTGGTGTGCGAAGGTCTGAGGCAGACACGCAGACCTAAGGGTCACTAAGGGTCACAAACGGTCTTCTCGCTGCTCCGCCAGGTGCGCTTTCAAAGCCGCCGCATGTAGACTTAGTGACGTCACTGCCAAGGGCTTTAACTCGTGTTTGTCTACCTGCTTTGAGGACTTGACTACACTTGAAGGGTCTGCTTGCTCCACACCTTTGTGTCCGAGTCTCCAGGTACAGAGGAGGGTCGGGGGCACAGCTGCGCATGCGCATCCTCGGGGAAATGGCTGCCGGGAGGAAAACATTGAGCTACGCCTGATGGCTGCCGGGTGTTGTGCGCAGGCAAACACAGAGGTGGACCTCGCTCATCTACCAGCAATCTTGGGATGGATGTTGTTGACCTTGCCGATCGGCGAGACCCAGTGGAGGAAATGAAGTTGATTGGCTGGCGGACACTGGTCACGTGGGGGGCGATGGCGAGGGAGGTGATGGTGAGGCGCTGGGTCACGTGCAAAGCCGTTGCGATGGCGGAAGGTCAACACCACAGGACATCGGGTCTGTAGCTGGGTGTCGGTCACTGCTAAACATAGCGAAACACCCCTAACTCAAGTTTGTTGTTGTTGTTGTTGTTGTTGTCTCGAACATCCAGAGCAGCAGACTGTCGAAGACACAGGTTGAGGACTGAGCGTCCAAAGAGATGACCGACGATGAAGACGACCATGAAAATGGAGGATGAGGGCAATCAGTCTGTCATACGGGGGTATGAGTCATACCCTCCTCCTATACCCGTATGCATTTGTGATCTCATACAAGAGCACTGGAGCCTGGAAACCACAAAGGTCGAGCCCTTGATTGACCCTGCAGGGTCCTGTCACGTGGCCTAAAGGGTTCTCTCACCTGGACACCTGACAAGACTCCAACAAAGTGCAGTTTGGCTCTTGTTTGCTCCCTGTTCCTCGTTTACAATCCGTGCTAAATGTTTGTGTTGCTTTTCAGTTTCTCGGCCTCGGCCCCAGGGTCTCGTACTGCAAGGAATGCTGGGTGAAATTCTGGGATGGTGCGGCTATAGCTTATCTTTGTCTGTAACACTTCCTTCAGCAGGATTCACCTGAGAAGTTGTCACCACACGTCGTGCAGCAGACGATGTAATCAGACAATCTGCTGAACTGAAGGACTGACTTGCTCTGAGATGATTGTATGGCAAGAACACTGAACACTGCCAGCAGCCACAGACTGACACTGAGCGCTGCTCACTCCCTAGTCTACGAGCAGACACAGCAGACGAACAACAGAAAAGACAGACTGGACTGTTAGGGTCTGTTAGAATGTTTACTATGTACACCTACTATACTAGTGTAGCGGCAGGTCTTCACTCTAGGTCACAGAAACAGATGGACAGTTTATTTTCCCAAATAAAACTAGAAATAACGATATGAGCGAGCACAACATCACAAATAAACTGTGATGCTTTGATATCAATGAGAGTATTGTATGACAGACAGTATATTATTATAACAGTATTGTGTGACAGACAGTGTGATAGTATTGTGTGATGGTGCAGTGTATTATTATAACAATATTGTGTCAAATACTCTACAAATGTGACTGTTACCCTACAGTTACGGCTGTTACATACCCGCCTCACCTTGCGACATACTTGTGTGGTGTACATGTCAGACCCTGAGCAAGTGATGCCAAGTCCTCCAGCCGTTGTCTGGTCGACGATGGATGAACGGGTGTGTACACGGGTGGGCTATCTCCTGTCACCTGTAACATGGGGACAAGGAAGATAACTTCACACTGGTTATCACGCAGTAACGACATTTACTGGCAGTTAGCCACTGAGTGCAGTCTAGTCAGCATGCACAAACACACCTACTACACACATACACACACACATACACACATACACACCCTACACGCACAGACAGACATTCTACACACGCGCGCGTGTATCCCCTTCACCACCGTTAATATATCCACGGCATGTTTGTGTTCTTGTAATTGTGATCTTGTTGTTTATCTGTTTCGTAAGACAATAAGAACAGTTATGTAACGGCCGAACTTTCCAAGTGATCACAAGTTGAATAATTATCACAGACCGACTTCTGAATGTTTCCTGGAAACAAATGCAAGTCACTTGTCTTGTATCGGAGCCTCAGTTTACATCTTCTTGACTTTGTTTTAATCTTGGAAATTTGTTGTTGTTCCCCACCTCCCCGAGCAACAGCACCCAGGTGGAACTCTGTCTTGTCAGACCCACGGCAGGGGTGACCTTTGACCCCGACCTCGCCATGTCTGTGCACCTGTCCCAACTGATGCTCGACTGTTGTGACGATGACGCGGTGGCTGTAACTGGAGCAGGACTGCACTCGTCTGGTTTCTCGACTTTTCTCTGTTTTCTGGTCTCTTGGTCAGACGCGAGGCGTGAACTTTCACCCCACACACTGTAATCAGGTTTGTTGTTTGTTTGTCGCTGTGTTTACTCCGCGCGTGACGCGCACATCTAGTCTCCAACACGTGTTTACCTTTTTGTTTTTAACGACTGCTGTGACGTGGGTGACCCTGCAGTAGATAATAATAACAGATAAACAAAATAATAATGAAAGGCCCGGATGTTTGATGGCGACAGGTGTGATGAAAGGATTGATAATTGAGATGGTAGGTGGAGATTGACACGACTGGTCTGAGACCACAGCGCTGACACCTCATCACACCTGACAGGTGCATCACGTGCTCAGTCACTTGTGGCTCTCGCTCGGTCTTTGGCAACTTTTGCTTTTATGCACTCGAGCACCAACCTCGATCTGGGAATGGAGTGGAGCATGGAGTCTGTGGAGTGGACATGAGGGCCTGAGGTCAGTCCTTCATTCTTCACGGGCCAGCATCACGCATGCATCTCTACATACATCTACATACATCTCTACATACATCTACACACATCTCAACATACATCTCTACACACATCTACACACATCTACACACATCTACACACATCTCTACATTTATCTATAAGCTGAAAATAGAATGACACACACACAAACACACAAAATCACACACACACAAACACACACACAAAAGGACGATAAACAGTTTTGTTGTTAGACTCTATGATCGTGAGGTGTAGGGTAAACAGTGAGACACCCGTAGTTTACATTTTAAACCTCAAGGCACAAATATTTTGTTTATTATTCTTTATTTAGACTGGGTCGTTATTGGACTCTGTGTGTGTGAGAGAGACAGAGAGAGAGAGAGAGAGAGAGATTTATAATATTTTTTTTTTGACTGTATACCTCTTTCTTCATCTTTATTTTCCAGGGTGCCTGCGTGTCCAAAATGTCTTTTTATATGTAATTTATTTCACGAGTCACAACTTGTGTGTGTGTGTTTCTCTGTGTGTCTGTGTGCGTGGTTGTCTGTTTGTCTGTGTGTCAGTGTGTCTGTGCGTCTGTGTTATTCCTTCCAAGTCCACGTGCGTCACAAGGCGGCCCCCAGTTTTCGTTACATTTTAATGATCTCTGGCTTGTTCACAGAGCTCACCCCGGGTACACGTGACATTCACGGGGTCATTCGTCGTCAGGGTGTGACAAGTGCAGCAGTGAAAGTCGCAACATTGTGGGTGGAAGGGTCGCAGTCGTCTGGCCTCTCGACAGGAGCAGACGATAACGAGGGGTTAGGGGGGCAGTGAGGCCGTTCGGACAGTTGGAGAAAAACACAGTCGGGTGGAGGTAGAAACATGGACAAACATGTTCCCAGCAATGACTACAGGTAATGACCCTGGTTAGGTATGCAGTATGCAGCAACTACTGACTGTAGAACCCTTGTCCACCTCACACCGAGTTTATAGTCTGTGGTAGCAACGCGGCACTTCGCCATGGGTCTCGGGTGGGGTGAGGTGTGTGAGGGGAAAGAAGACGGGTAGAAGAAAAGGGAAAGTTGGTGTGTGTGGGTGGGAGGGTGGAGGGTTAGGGCCAATTTGACCTCTGACCCAGGAGGGCCACTCCACAATCACCAGCAGCTGATTAGGACGGTGATGTCAGCCAAAGCTCAACACCCACAGGTGGTCGGATGGCTGGGGCGACATGGTCATGCTGGGACGATTTGACTCAGGCCAGCCTCCCCCACTCCGCCCAATCACAGGAACATGTGTTTACCCTGGGTAAACACCCGTGTATCGATGATTAACTTATCTATTTCTCCGTCACTCTACATCCTCTGACCATCCTACAGTCGAGGGCCTGGCCTGGCGTCGCTGCCAGAAATAATTATCGAGGGTTTCTCATCCAGTGCCCCACTTGGGTCAGGGGGGAGCCACACTCAATATTTACTTACTCGTCGTCAAATGATTTTTTGTCCAAACACCAAGTTCATGCCAAGCTCCCAGACACAAAGAAGTGAACCAGGCAGCTCATGATCGGGACCATGGGCAGGTGAGGGGCTGGTAGTCAGGGGGTGAGGGTGAGGGTGAGTGGCTGGTAGCCAGGGGGGTGAGGGATGGCGGGGCTCGATCTGCTCACCCACGAGGGTATCAGGCGGGCACAAGTGACGGTGGCAGTGATGATGGTGGTGATGCATCCAACACACACGACCCTCGTCTTTCATTTTTATCAAGATGTCAAGGAGAGATGAGCGAGTTACCTTCAGTTTTTTTGTCTTTTTTTTTTCTTACTTTTCACTGGTGGAACGTGAAGCGTGCGCGCTAACCTGCGGATTGCCTCGTGAACTGCGAGTGATGACGTCAGAAAGATCGCAACTGCCGCACCGTTACACGCACCAAGCGTTCCACACACACACAAGTATGTGTGTATATATATGTGTGTGTATATATCTCCACTGTGTCTATATAAATATATCCACTGTGTGTATATATATCTCCACTCACGCGCACTGACGTATGTGGGTCGGGTTGACTGCACTTTCTGGCACCGGAGGGCGAGATCGAGTTCTGTACCTGAAAGTGGGCGCGTGCCAGCCCTCCTCCCTCCTGGCACACCATTTAGCCTCATGATCAGCCCTCCACTTTGTGGAGCTTCATTAGCACGGGAACACGAACACGTGCAAATCAAGGAATGTGTTGAGTGATTGATTGATTGGTTGAGTGAGTGAATATAAAGTGCAGTGTGCATCTTCATGTGTATGTTTAAAGGTGAATCTTGAATGGGAAAAAACACACATAAATAAATAAATAAATACACACCCATGCACATCAGATACGAAGATTTATATAGAGAGCGAACAGAAACCTGTTTATACAGAAGTTTTTACAGTGAACAGAAACTGTTGATACAGAAGTTCCGACACTGATTGACTAACATCAGATGTTTGCCAGGTGTCTGGCTGTCAATGTCGAGTGTCTCCGATGTTTACAAACTCTAAACTCAAATTGTTGCTCACATAAAGTGCTGTCAGTTTATAAAATAGTGCTCAGGAAGTCTGTGTGCACTGTGAAGCTCTGTGGTAACAACTAGGAGACGGGCCGGTCACACATCCACCCACACCGACATGGTGGCTGCCCTCCACAGTCGACAGGTGCTTGTAGTCAGAGGGTCAGGTCGCCATCACAATGTAATCACGTGATCGAAGTCTTTCTTCTCTCTCTCTCATACTCTTCTCTCTCTCTCGTGCACCTGCACGTGCGCACCCATGACTACACAGTGCAGCATAGTAACCACACGTTGACATCAATCACACGTAACCGCCGTGTCAACTGAATGTAACTCAGCCTGATCATGGCTGCATCAACAGGTGAGAGGTGACACTGAGTAATCGATGTTTACTTCTGATGGACGCCATCAAGACACCTGCACCACTACCTGTCTTGTTTGTCCTCCTGATGTTTATTCCTTCCTAGTAAAGTCCTCCCAGACACTGGTCAGACCGCTGGCGTCCTAACTGACAGGCCGTCGTTCGATACCCGAGTAGTCAAGGCACCTGGCGAGCATGGGTACCTGACTCCAGAGGGTTGGGGTAGGTAAGGCAGGGTGGGGGAGGAGAAGGGCACCGCCCTCGTGTACAGCTAACCCCGAGAAAAGCGAGGGCTTATATTGTTATTGTCACCACCGACCACACAACACGTGGAACGTCTTCACCAGGCAGACGACAGATAATCTGTCCATTGCCATGCAACATGTAAACATGTTCTACAGCTTCCTGTGTGGGGGACAGGGCTGGGTGGGTAGGAGGGTGGGTAGGAGGGTGGGTAGCAGGCAGGCGGACCCAGGAAGCCGATGACCGACAGATACATCACGTGAACTCCCGGATGACACCAGCGATGACATCCTCGTTTGCCTTTGTCAAACAGACCAACGTTTCCGGACAAGGAAACAACACACAAGCCATTACTTAGAATGAGGAATGAAGCAGCCACCAGGAAGGCCATCATTTCCTCCTGGCCCTGACCCCGGGCTTGACCTGCTCATGCGAGTGGAACCCACAGACCACGCCTCCGCCAGACTACAGGAATGTTGACTTGACACTTGTTTTGACGAGAGAGAGAGAAGGAGAGAGGGAAAGAGAGAGAGGGAGAGAGGGAAAGAGAGAGAGGGAGAGAGGGAAGGGTGGGTAGCAGGCAGGAGGCAGAGTGACAAACACATCCACACACATCCAATGCCAGTCACCTGCCTGATGGATGCCCAGGAGTCTCTGCTCGCTCACCGTCAGGAGACAAAAGCTGAAATAGTTCGGTGGTATCGTCCGACTAGAGAGCTAGATGAGGGCTAGATGTGAGTTAGATGAGGGTTAGATGTGAGTTAGATGAAGGTTAGATGTGAGTAGATGAGGGTGTATGGGTGTGGTGTGTGTGTGATGTGTGTATGTGTGTATGTGTGTGATGTGTGTATGTGTGTGAGGTGTGTGTATTTTGCAGGCACGCAGTTCCCTCCCGTCTCACGCCCATTGTGAGTTCCCCTCCTGTCCCCAGTAACGCCCTTTCTGCACTAAGCTGACCCAGTCACTGACCTCCACAGGAAATGGCGGAACATCCATTTCATCGACTCGTTTCTGTTTCTTGTTTCCAGTCGTGAGAACAGGAAGAAAAACTCTGTGTGTGTGTTTGGAACAGACTGTGAGGCACCTGGTCAAGGGGCTGGTTACTAATCCTCGATATTCTCTCCATTTCCGCCTCAAATAAGTTTATCCTCTCATCTGTCTTCCGTGTCCTTTCCACGAAAGTTGTCCACCGACGACAGACTGCGAGGGCCGCCTGCTGTTTCTGAGATTTAAATGATCTTTGATGGTTCTTGGAACCATTGTTCTTGTATCAAGTGCACATGCACACAGAGAGAGACTTCCAGATGTTTAATGTTCCGCATTATTTCGAGAAATGTCAGAACAATGTATTACAAGAGGATGAACTGTGGACACCATCGCAGGGTAAACAAATACAACTTTCACAAGTTTATTGGGTGAGAGCTGGTCAGAACTAATTGTTGAACTGCTTCCTCAGTTCCATTGTTTTATATTGTGAGCTAGAAACATCCTGTCGGACTCTTTCATGTTTCGAGTGTTGACTATGATTTTTGAGAAAAACAAACTTTTAGTTTCCTTCATGTGATTTAAAGGGAAACAACTCTCAGCCACAGGCTCTTCGCAGTTTTTCATCTCTTGACATGAACTGAGTGTCCGACAATGAAAACATAGATAACAAACCTCGTCTCCCTGTCGTTGCCACCGCGCTCCTCGCTCTGTGTGCTGATGGTCACACATGCACGCACTACACGAACACACATGCACACACACACACACACACACACACATGCACACACACTTATCTACATCAGGTCTCAGGGTAGGGGCATCTGTCGGAGGCATAAGTGACCTCAGGAGTGAGCAGCCTCAAGCAGTTTGTCTGACTGTCCATAACAGCTTATCAGTGAGTCAAACAGTCTGCACCATCACCGAACAGTTACAAACTATCATCAACGATCAACGTCGCCGACAACGAGCACATTGTGTGTGTGTGTGAGTGTGTGTGAGTGTGTATGTGAGAGTGTGTGTGTATGAGTGTGTGTGTGAATGTGTGTGTGAGAATATGTGAGAGAGAGAGAGGGAAGAAGTATCAACTGAAAGCTGAGGGAGGAAAACACAAGTCAGTGGCTCTTCACATGGAGGCTGAGATGTAAATTATTTGCAGTAAAGACAAAGGATTTCCCTCCACCAAATGTGTTTTTAATGTTTAAGACATTGTGTCAGTATTGCCGACTCGTTTGTAAGTGGGAGCAGTTAATGTCTGTAAGTGAATGAACCACTTCTGGGTTTTTGCCCTTAAATAATTATCCTGCATGTTTCCGCTTTTTGTTCATGACATCGGGTTTTGTTTGTTTTCACTAATATTTAGCTGAGCTCCATGTCCTGTTTGTGTGATGAATGCAGGGTGAGATCCAAAGAGTTCCTGTTGTTTTTCCCCATTCATACAAGAGCCGCGGGGGGAGAGGGTAGAAGGAGAGGGGCGTTGGACTCATTGACACGATGAACCACTTACAGTCCACCTCCCATGCCACCACGGGATTGTAGGTCACCTGACCATTTGACTTGTTAAAAAGTTGCACATTGATTAATCGCTCTCTATAAGCAGACATTTGTATTCTGAGTATTTGAGATAACAACACTTGCAGTCATCTTCATCCACCCACCCACGTGAAACCGCTTCACCACCCACAGATGCCTCACTCCCTCGCCGTCTGCCTGGCAGCTTATCGGGTGGTTTGTAAATAACCGGGTGTGAAGCCAGCCAGGCGGCCCCAAGTGCTTCCCAAGTCAGCAGCAGGCGGCACCTTCACTCACCCTGACGAGATGAAGGTGTTCGAGCCCCGGGGTGTCGGTGACTCACTCCACTGAGTGCTCGCTGTCCCTGGCGGAGTCAGCAGCAGTTGAAAGGGGTGGGGAAGGGGTGAACGAAGTACAGACTGGAGTTGAGTGCAGGTTGAAAGTTGACAAAGTGTTTGAATGACGAGCCTCTCTTTCGTGGCAGCACGTGTTACGTATCCACACGTTTCAGTAAATATTAAAGCAAGAGGCGACCACGTGACCAGGTCTCAACAGTACTGGGTGGATGTGTTGCTGGGTGGATGTACAGGTGTTGCTGGGTGGATGTACAGGTGTTGCTGGGTGGATGTACACGTGTTGCTGGGTGGATGTGAACATCAGCGACTGGACTGGGGGACGGGGCAGTGCATGAAATGTATCTTCTTTCCTTTGTGTTGAATAATCATGGTGTCGCCCACGTATTAGCTTCACCAGACTACATCCCATAATACACAGGCCGTTGAGTAGCAGACCTGCAGGCACATTATGGGATGGAATGAGTGATTCACAGAGGTATGACTGAGGAAATAATTGTTTAGCACGTGAAAGTCAAAGGTTAAATTGATTTTATGTGACAAACACTTGTCTATGTCCACTTCGGTATATCGGACAGTCTTGGGACTAGGGTTCACTCGGGTACATCGCTCGGACTAAACACCGTGAGCCCCCTTCGCTGTGTGGGGTAGACGGGGAACTGCCGAGTACTAGTGAGAAAATAGTGCTCGGACTCGGGTATGTGCTGTAGACACAAGTGTGAAGTGAAAGGAGTCAGAAGAAGGTGAACCCATCACTCATGTTCACTCATTCACACTGACAAGCTGAAAGGTGTTCAGCCATGCCGAAATGGCACGTAAAGCACCTGGCAAGACACGAGTGCACGTGCATTGCGGTGTGTGACGTCATACATAATTAAGGGGGGACAAGACATCCGGGTCACAAGGACAACGCACCTGCGCATTGCGGGGAGTAGCGGCGTTCGTCATGGCGCTGATCAAACAGGTTTTTATCTTTAATCTGACGTCTGCAGATGGAAGAAGGTCGCTCACATCATCATCATCATCGCAGAACTGAGACACCAACAGTTGCCGGCCGACGCCAGCTGACAGCAGGGCGTACGTCACAGTAACGATCGGCGCTAACGTCACCGCGATGCACGTCGATGCACACGTACAGTCCTCCAGGTGCGAAGGTAGTCGTTAAAGTGACGGTGGGTCGCGGGGCGGGTGGGAATGAGACAGGAGGAGTGCAGGAGGAAGAGTGGAATGGATGCCATCGTCTAATTATCGGCTGTCGTTTCCTTTCTTTGTCGATGGCAGACTTGAGTTTTAGGCGTGAGTCGAAAGGAGAATAGTTTTTGAGTCGAAAAGTAGTTTTTGTGAACGATAGAGAGATATTGTGCAGCCAAAGCCTGTGCACTGCGCGTGGGCGCACACCACACACATGAGTGCGTCACATACGTCACAGCCAGCGGGTGCAAGTGGCGTAACAGCATGGCAGTACTGAGAGCGACCTGGCAACGACGACACCGAGTCTCATCCAAGTCCTCACCAAGTTACTATTTATAGAAGTGCACCTTGAGAGCACCGTCGTCATGGCTGACGTGACAGTCGATGTTGACTTTGTGATGTTTGTGTTGTGTCTGCATGTACCCCGGGGGCTTCGGCCAACACCCGAGACCCTCGTCAATACCCGATGGGTGAGGTGCACGGAGCTGCACGGTGAGAATAAATGACTGTCTCGCCATCGCCTTCAAATAAGTCAACAAGAAGTCGTTGCTTCCTTGTGATGTCAAACGGCAACAGCGATTGTTTGTTGTGCAAATAAATCATTAAGTGATGTCATCGAGACTGACAACACGCGCGACATTTTCCAGGCATACCCGCTTACGTTCATCAATAAGAGTCGATGCTATATTTAAATCATGACTTATCTCTTTTCTCTATCTTCTGCTCTTTCTTCCCTGCCAAATCTCTTACCAGCCCTCCAACTTCAATCACGATTAACGGACGGTTTCCATGGCAACAAAGGATGTTTTACGAGTATTTAAGGTCGACCCCAGACGAGTGTCGCTCGAGTAATTTTCGACGAGAGTTTGAAGCAGAAGACTGATACAGGACTGAAGGAAGTGGTTATCTTGTAGAAAGCGTAAAGTCACGTGACAGCTTCCTCAAGCTTCGACAGAGATGAAAAGAAAGAAGTGATGGAAATGGAGGCCTAGTCCTTCATTAAAGCTTTTGAAGGCGAGCAGCGGACTAAAGATGATCCATTTACTCGTCTGCTCCACCTTCTGGAACTGCGGTCAGCCAGCAGCGCCATTTGATGTCCCCCCAAAGACCCTCCACAGAACAGAAGTCAATCGTCTGTCACAGATCATTACAGGGAACAAGTGTGGGGCGCAATTTATTTCATTATGAATTATTTGATTATTTATTTGATTCATTTCCCTCGGGTGGGCTGCGGGTTCATCGGGGCCGCGCATTATTCGATGCAAATTGTAAGAAGCACAAACCGATAGAATTTTGTTCCATCATTGCTTCAGTTATTTTTGTTTTCCTCTGATCTGTTTACTTATAAGTCCTGAGGGGAAAGTTCAATAAAAAATCCAAGTTCATAATCGCAGCAATGTGTCCTAGTTTGGATGTACCCGGGGTAGCAGGTCTCCATGTACACTGCTGCTAACGGTGGCTGCCCTCAAGGAGCGAGAAGGCAAGACGTGACGTCAGATCCTGTTCGCGCATGCGCTGTCTGAAGCAGGAACTTGTGAGCCATCGTTGGCGAGGGAAGAAAGTGTGGGAGATGAAAACGATCGGAAGTCAAAAGATAAGGTTGATGTCATCTTGGCCGTCTTCTTGCTGGCGTTTGATAAAGATAGCAGCTTGAGCACAGACACAAACACACAAACACACAAACAAGCACACACACACACAAACACAAACAAGCACACACACACACATATACAACCACAGACACACAAACTGTTCCTTTAGTTTTGCAAATTCAGCTGACTGCTGTGAGTGTGAAACCTGTTGCGATGCAGGCTGTTGTCATACAGAGATCGCACGCGCCACGTCAGCATTTGTGAAGAAAAACACAAAAGTGAGGAAAGTGCAGTAAACAACCTACTGCGCCTTTCTGCCCTTCAACTTCACGCACCGAGAAGTCAAGGCCGTACTCAGGTCAGAGTTCACTTTAGGAGTGTTCATGGCCATCCAGCGATGATGCAACCGAGTCACAGAACTAAGGATGTTTTGATGGGAGGGGACGAGGGGTTAGGGTTGACGTTGGTGTTGACGTAGAGATGGTATTGGTGGAGAACACTACGGGGTGAGATCGACGTCAAATCCACTCGACCATCACAATCCACTCTTCACAAACGCATGCAGCATATCACAAGAGAGTTTTTTTTTTTAAATAGTAACAAAGAAAACTTGCCTTTTGACAGTTTTCGGAATATTAGTTGACTGTTTTCTTCTCTGTGTGTGTGCGCGCGCGTGCTTGTGTGCGTATCGAGTAAACGTCGAGCCAGTGCACATCAGTTATTCACCAGCTGCCGACCCAGGGATGGGGAGGAGGAGAAGAGAGGAACTGGGGGAAGGGGAGTCGTCAGGAAGGTCATGATGATGTGTGCATGGTCTCACTGTGCTCTGTAAACAAATTTGTTTTTTTAAATTAGTATTTTTCCTCCCAACCCACGTGTGCGCATGTTGTCCCGTCGCCCCCGCGCGCACAGGGGCTGTCTTCACTGTTGTGGATTGGGTTGGTGGTCACAGGTCGGCGCTGACACAAGATGCAGCAGTGCTTTCTCTATCAAATCATTTGTCCTGTCTCCTTCCCCCACCTCCTCCTACCCCCCTATGGGCCTCCACCTCTCTTTTCGTCACATGGAGGCAGCGAGCGCGAGGCCAGTAAAGTGGTCAGTAATGCCCAGTAATGTGGTCAGTAATGGCCAGCAATGTGGTCAGTAATGGCCAGTAATGTGGTCAGTAATGGCCCGCATGCTTCGCGGAGCTCGCAGTTCGATAATTCACTCGTCTGCGTCAAACCTCGTCGTGTTCGTCAGTGGAGCCTACAAACAAATCCTATCAACATTTTCAGCATCATCATTGTCATCGCCATAAGCAGCAGCAGCAGCAGCTGCAGCGTTACCCACATTCTTCCCATCCCTGGCGGTATTTGAAGACATGGCCGTGCATTCTTGATGGTAAACTTGTTTACAAAGTCGTGATCTCGAGATGTCGGCGTGTTATCCTCATCTATCTGCACTCAGCCTCCTGCACTGTGGTGTGCTGGACCTTTGCTCTTGTTACAATTATCGCACCCTTGCACCCTCTATGGACAAAGAAAAATAAAGAGGGATAGAGAAGAAAGAAGAGAATAAAAAGGAAAGGAAATGAGAAAGAAAGCGGGATGCACGCTCTCCAACAGCAAGACAGAGATTTGAATGGTTCGCAGTCACGTCAGGCACTTCAAGGGTTAACTGAAGTCGGGAAATTATAAAAGAGTAAAAAAAAGAAGCTAGTAGCAACCTCACTGATTAAATCTCTAAGACGGGGAGACGAGTAATCGCCGCTTGAAATTTGAGATGGCGTCTTTCTAGAAGAGCAAGGAAAGGCGATGATGAAGAGAGAAAACTTTGTTTGAGTTGTCAATCACAACATCATTAATTCACAGCTTCAGAGAATGAATGAATAAATTAACAAATGAGTGCGAGCTTTACCAGAAACAATAGAGTATAACCCTTAACCTTTATCTTTCCATTAACTACAGTAACTTGCTAACTCCAACACAAGTCCCAAAAGATAACATGCGTCTGACATACCATGATTAAGAAATATCGATATCGATTAGACTCAACAATATACATTCTGCTTCATAAACAATAAGACAGTCGGGCCATGTGCGCCACGCAACACAAAACACAAAACCCGTTATAACCGGCGTTGTAACGGATGCAAGCGCGGCGTGGTGACGTCAAGCTCGCAGGTGAGCTGTGTTTTTACACTCAGACATTTGCATCTGGGTGTTTGGGGGAAGGATGCATGAATAAAATTTGTATTTAAGTGAAAGTGCAGCCCAGTACAGGGTGGAGATCGGTTAATTTTGTCATCTTGTTATTCCGAACAGTCGTCTGAGGCAGGAGGCGGTGTCAGGGGACAGGAGACAGGAGATGGTTGCAGCATCTGGTTCTGCGCTCATCTGTCCAAGTTGTCAACTTTTGGGCGTGCGTTTCCTTCAAGTGACATATGTCTTACATTATTACCATAAAGTCGGAAATCTGATCTACAAATTTAGGCAACATTTTACAATTACAAATTATACCAAAAATCACATTATTATCAGCATTTGGAAAGCTGAGTGTATATATATATATCACAATGAATGGCATATATACGCATACATATATCATTAATGCAAGATATATATATCCACTATCATAAGAGACGGTTGGTTTACGCTTTTGTCTTGATAATGATCTGGTAATTTTCTTTGAATGTGTTTGAGAGCATTTTAGCTGGCAAGGAAATCGTCTGTGAATATATTTCTGGACTTCGTTGTCTGTCAACGATTTAGGTTTAACTTATTTTGTGGAGGAACGTATTACCAGATACATTTCTCGCGTGTAAGGATGACATTTTTATTGGGTCAGCATGACTGTTTTACCATCTCCTTTTTAGTTGTGTGTGTGCAAAGTCTTTCACATTTATATACAACCTTTCTGATTAAATCATAATCCAGGAAAGATGGAGATGGCTAAAGCGTGTGGCAGAATTAAATCAAAGGCATCACATAAAAGAGACATTCACTTGACATTGATGACAAGAGGAAACTTGGTCAAAAGAAACATGAAGAAACTGACCTGCAACAGCATTAGTTTGACGCTGACAGACAACAACGGAGTCTGTAGTAGATGGCTTGTACATCAAAGAAGACTAAGACGGCGTTGTGGTTACCATTACATGCTCAAGTCATCTGAGTGTTTGTTAGTCTTCAGTGTTGCTTTCTGCACAAATATTGCACTAGAAATGCCTTGCATTTAGTATTTGGCGTAATAACGACGTGCTTATGCAAACTGTCTTAAGATCATTGCTATGGTTTACCAGTTCCTGCTTTACTTTTTGTGCAGATATGCAGAGGCAGAATAAGACGCTCGGCTTTTTTGGGGGCGAACTCCATGCTGACAGTAAACGACGTTCACATTCAGTTTTTTTTTAAGGTGGTGGCTGACGATAGCTTCATGTAGTATTGGAGACAACTCCGTCAAGCTTATAATTTCAAGATGGTAAGAGTTCTTTCCCCTGAACTGTTCTTTACCTTTTGTGCAGATATGCAGTGGCAGAATAAGACGCTCGGCTTTTGGGGGGCGAACTCCATGCTGACAGTAAACGACGTTCACATTCTTGTCCCCTCAGTTTTTTTAAGGTGGTAGCTGCTCTCTCCAACACCCCTCCCCCCCACCTGGTTCCTACGCCACTGACATAAGAAGACGTAGATAGGTAATGAGTTTTATGAAAGCCGATATTTGTTGTTTATGTTGAAACTTTATTGCACTTTTCTAAAACACATTTTCCCTCAATATGTTTGACAAGAAAATCTACAAATCCTCCCCAAAATAAGCAGATTTTGGCAGACGATAGCTTAATGTAGTATTGGAGACAACTCCGTCAAGCTTATAATTTCAAGATGGTAAGAGTTCTTTCCCCTGCACTCTTCTTGACGCCAGGATGTCTTCAAATTCCCATCAGAATGTGATTTCAATTGGTTTTTGGTATCTTTGTGAAATAGAATGAAACTTTTGGGATATTGCTGTTAACTTTAAAAAGTGTATTTTAAATAACCGAACTACCATAAGTAAATACTGTATTTGGGATCATTTTTTTGGCCGTATGTCTTTTCCTGCCCGACAGTCATTAACAAAGGTGCGATTAACCTAAATATATGATCACTATAGTGTAGTGGTAAAAACGCTCGCCTGACAAACCTGCCCCCGTCTTCCACGCGATGGTAGCTGCTTCTCTCATTTTTATTCTCTCATTCTCAGTCTTATTTTTCGCTTTCTCTGTTTACAACTAAAGCGTAGACCTGTAGATGTTGACTTTTGCACCTCCTTCCATACGAGAGTTCAGGAGACGAAAGGTTTATTTTATTTATTTTTTGCCCGTGTCCGCTGAGCATAAAACTATATAAGGTAAAGGGGCTGATGATCTTATTCTCGACCGACAAAAGTTATAATTATAGTCTCACCGTCGCAGTTGCACACGACACAACAGGACACAGAACAGGACCAAAGATAGTGAATACTACTCGCTATTTTTTTTACAGAACAAGTCGCGTGAAGTCACGTATGTTTTGTCCAGTCGATGATTGCTTTTACGAACTTCACAATTCTAAAACTGAACAACACTAAGAAGCCTTCAAAAGAATCGCTCTGACCATGGGCGTGTAGAGGTGGACTGCTGTCTGACTGTCACGACCAACGATTAACCTCTTACCAAGGTCTCCGCTGTTAGACTCGGCGAGCCTGAACAAAGAATGTGACTAAACCGGAAGCTTTGTACAAACCTGCCTCGTTTTAGTAGCTAACTGGAAAAAATGGTCTGCCAGCAGTCTAGTAATACAAGTTCGTGCTCTGACCCTAAATGTCACGTGACTGACTGGCGTTAGCTTTTTCTTGCTCAACACGGCCTACTTTTGTGACATCGCCCGCATTTGTACCAACGTCTCTTTTTATATACATGTACCTACTTCCACTCATCGCGTCCACACATGCGTGTCGATCTTAGCCTCACAGGGAGTGCAACAGTGCTGACAGTTATAACCGTCACCACATTGGCCGTTTACACCTGACTTTTTGGTACAGAGCTGGTCACACATCAACATTATACTTGTCAACGCACTTTCTTCAGCGCCGTGTTATCAATATTTTCATATAACCACATAAAACTGTAATAAACTTGCAAAGTCTGTGAAAAGATTATTCATTTCCACATAAATCACCAACTGAAGCCATGACTCAGTCCAATAAAAGGATTCAGCCTCATGTTTGGACTAAATAGCATTTTATTTTCAAAACTTAAATGCCGTTTTCCAGAACGTTCGAGCAAATGTCTGGGCAAGTCGGGTGGAGGTGAGCGGTATTGATTCTGACTCCACTCACCCATGGCCGGTCACCTACGCGGTGTGCAGATGGACATGCTGGCAGATCAAGTGTGAATTATTCAGCAGCTAGGCAAGCGGCTATCTGTTTTTATTTCGATAAAACTGTTTTATGCCGAAATGTGGCAGCTTTCCCAGCTGTCAACAGCAGGAGTATCCCCCCTCCCCTCATACCTGTTCTCAGTACGGCAACGGTGACGTGCATGCATGACTGCCGTGGGGAGGCGCACCTGTAGACGCAGCTCAATGCACTGAAGTGGTTCTGCGCCGGTCCGCTGACTTGTTAGACGTGTTGCGGTCTGCAGCCTGCTCTGTGAGTGAGAGATGGGGCGGAGTTACCAACAAAGGAGGTCGAGGGGAAGGTGTTTAGCTTAGTTACCGACAGTTACTCTAGCTTCCAGTCTCGTGCAGGCCAGTCACTAGGGCTGAGAGGAAAACAGGACGGCCTGGGTTCCCCTTGCCCCTGATTTCCTCATGTTGCCCCCGGGCAATGACTTGCCCTTACTTCATAATTACAGTCTCTGGAGGGTTGCATCAATCGGCTTGACCTTTCCAAAGTATGCCCATGCGCTTGACTGCCAGTAATTCCCACTCTGATAGAACTCCCTCCCAACAGCTCCCAGTAAGCAACAGGCATTCGCAAACCATTGCAGGTCTCCAACCTTTCTTCTTTCCCAGCATTATGTAGCACCGTGAATGCTCAAATGTGATCTTCCGGTTGCTGGTGGCTTGTGAGAAATGAAAATCGCCTTATTTTCACGAACAGCCCAGACCCGCCGGCGCTGCTCAAGTCTTCATTTGTGCCGCTCACTTCGTGCACCAGTCCCACACGAGTGCTGATGTGTCAATCTCAATAGTAAACAGGAAAAAGCTCAGAGCATCATAGTTCCTTCATTTCACGGGATCATACAATAATCCGGAACATCTTCAAACGTCAAAGAACTTGCGAAAACAAAACATCAGGAACTAGAAACTGGCATGTCCGCCTGATGTTTTGTGCAACCCTGCAGAGCCTGTGGCTAACGCTCACTCACACCAACACATGAATGTATTATAAAAAGGACCTGATGTTTTATTACCCATCATATCGTCGCGCAGAATACAATATTCTCCAGGAATACAAATCCGCCCGCATGTCTATTAACAGGAGACCTATAAGTGTATCCTATGATAAATGCTTCCATTTTGCTCAGCATTGAGAATACATTGGATGGATGGATAAACAATGGAACGTGAGAATGTCTTTGGATCAGGCCCGACCTGCAGGGCCGTATTGCATCCGTCATCCCCAGACTTGCGTTGGGGTGAAATGGATGGAAGCCGGCCGGTGGCCGTACATGTGCAGATCACGTGGCAATGAGTGATGCCCTGTAACTGATTCCCACAAAAAGAACAGGTGATGTCACTGGGGCTGTCAAATCAGAATTGGCACCTGATGAAGGATTCATTACCATCATCACCTAGGAAACTACTTGTCAATAAAAAATGGAAAGGAAAATGTCAGCTGAAATGAAATCGCGAGTGAACGAAGAGCACGGATTGCATAGAGCCATAGACCTCGCTCGGTTGTGTGTGTAGGAGTGTTGCTTTGACTTGAACATAAAGCACAGTTAAGGAAATACGTAGCGTGTCTGCCAATTTGCTACTGACTAGCGGTCGTGTGAACTCTACTCACTACACATTCTCCTCCATGATCAACAGCTGCCACAGACGCCACGTTGTCTTCAAACTTAAATGTACCTGCAGCCCCATGCATGCACACCGGGCAACGCACCGCCACACGAGCACATCTGGACAAGCACGCGCTCCTACACGTGTACACCAGCACCACAGACAATGACAAATAGAGAATGTTTTCGTCTCCCAAGAAATTTGAACAAATGGAACACGTTTTGTGAGACTGCGGTCGGTTGTCGGTATACAGTGTGTACACATTAGAGTGTCTACCATTTGTAGTCACAATGCTGACTTATACAGACGCCCCTAGTTGAAGCATCTCTCATTGTCAGCGTCTGTACAGGATATATATATATGAGATATCCCTCACTGTCGGCAAGTCTACCCATTTTACATCTATATACAGAACTATATGAGGTATCTGACTATTGTCAAGTATGTATACGGAAGAGATACACACGCCTAGGAAGTATCTCTGTACACATATCTCGCACTGACGTCTTTACAGTGTCCATGTAGACATATGTACATTATCGTCAAGTCTGTACGGTGTACGTGTCTCCACGCCTGTTTCTGTAGTACAGTATATCTGCTGCTGCGGTCCAGCCCCGCGGCTAGAGCGTGGTGACCTTGCGACCTGCGTTGTCTGTGGCGGTGCAGGTGTCAGGCGTGCTGGCACAGCGTTCACAACACTGACTGGCCTCCCCCGTCGGCTCCGCCTGCAGGCTGTTCAGCACGTCCAGCAGCTCGGCCCGCTCCTGCTGCATCCGCTCCAGGTCCTGACTCCGCTTGTGGTCCAGCTCTAGCAGCAGCTTGACCTGGTGGGACCAGATGACAGACATTACTGCGCGCTACCAACACTCTGGTCAAGCCGATCATCATGGAAATAAATAAGACCACAGCCAAGAGAGCTGAGGGACTTTGCCCTTGAGCTCTCTGCAGAGTAGTGCTGCAGTGTGGGGATCGACAGCGACTACAACTTCCTCTCCTGCCGGTCAGATCTGTGTGTGTGCGACCGTATCATGTGCTCAGAAATCCGCCGCTATAATGCGCATGCGTTATATTTCATTATAATTTATATAAGGTGTGTGCCTCGAAATCCGCCCAGCACGTGGACCCGACCCTGAATCGCGTATGCGTCTTATTAATATCAAGCTGAGCACATGACACCGGCTTAGCAACGATTACAAGGAATCGCTAAAACTTTCTTACAGCTAGTACAAACACAAAACAATAAGACCATGCAATCTTATATCTATATCCGTGTCCTTTCGTATCTGCACGAAATATTTTCTAAGACGTGCATACACACGCACGAACGCTGCGCTATGACTGTGCTGTAGGGAGCTGACCTGTTGCGATACCAGGGCCAGGTCCTCTTTGAGCTGCTGGATGCTGGCCTGCAGCATAGCCTCGCGCTGTATCATGTGACCGCGTTGATTATCCAGAAGCAGTTGCGTCTCCTGCCGTTGGTGCTCCAGCTTGCCCAACAGCTCCATCCGCAGAACCTGGCAGACATGAGAGCATAGAGGTCACAGACATGACGGCAGAGAGGTCACAGACATGACGGCAGAGAGGTCACAGACACGACACAGACCACATACACCGCTAATGAGACATGACATATCTAGTTAAAGAGATCCCAGACTGACACAGCTAATGATAGACGTGACAATACAGAGGTTAGACTGGGCACCAAAGAAGTTAACAAAATGACAGAACAAAGGTCACTGACATGATAGTCAAAGGTCACAGATGACAGCACAGAAGTCACAAGTACAGTTGGCAGCACAAAGGTCACCGACACAGCCAAGTGTACAAGCGCACAGAGACGACACTAAAGAGGCAAGAAATATCAGTAGCCAGAGGTCAAACGAGAACAACAGAGACTGGTGTAATATCATGGCGGACTGAGAAGAATAATAACAGTGAGCGCAACTCACCTCAATGCACGTCCTCAACTCGGCCAGACAGTTGTGTTCGCGGTCGTCTGCTGTCAGCAGCAGGAGGCCGCACCCCTTGGTGCATTCCCTCATCTCCCCTCCTCCACCATCACCTCCCCCCGTTGACCCGTCGCATTGCTCCATAGGTAGCGCGTGTCAGCTGGTCTGTGAGAGCCGACAGAGTTGCAGGAATGCAAAGTGTAGCAACTTCTACCCCCAGCCGTGTTGCCCTGAAACTCTCAGTGTGGCCAAGTGAAGAGGCCTTTAGCCCAGGCTACGAGGCTTCACGTACTGGCCGGAGAAACAAAGTTGTTGAACTGAAAGAAGAAAATACAAATTGATCAAAGGATTGAGTGGATCCAGATCCCTACGACATCGAGCGTGACAGTGAAAAACAACGTGAGGACGAGTTACATCTGGAGCTTGATACTCCAATCTCCACCCCCGTCACATTAGCACGCGCTGTCGCCCCCGACTGTGATGTGCGCACAAGAAACTCGTAGGTAACAGATAATGAACACAAGCGCTTACACACACACACAGTTCGAGACTCACAGACACACGAAGAGGAGAGCTGCTGACGTACAGGCTACTTATAGTTTATACATACACACGGCTGACTGTAAACTGCCATTCAGTCGGCAGGTGAACAGTTCACTGCCAGCTACAGGGCGGTGTTCGGCGGGGCGTGTGTAGACTGCTGACTACAGACTGTCGTGGGTCAGGGTAAAGTCTAGAAAGTGTTGCACTGGTGGGAGGCAGAACTGCTTGTCGCTCACCTGTGGCCGTTGCAGGGTGGAGAGGGAGAGGCACACGACGGCAGGAACTACAGTCGCTGCTGAACACTGACCCTGTGCGCGGGGTGTCGCCACCCGTCGACTTGCCCCTGTACTGCGCTTCACAACAAGCAGACAATCGATCACACACTGCGTCTACCAGCTGCACCTGACCCTTGACCCTATGCTGACCCTTCGCTTTGACCCCCCCCCCCCCCCTAAATAAGCGGACAAACACAAATAATATCTACGATGTATGCGCGACAGGGTTCCCGTTCAACAGAAAGTAAGACTTTATGATCACTAATAACAAAGAAAGTCTGGGATATGTAAAAAATACTGTTCTCTCTCTCACACACAAACACACTCGCTCACATTTACATACTGACAGGGGGAGGGGGGATCGATGTTTTACGTCGATGCAGCAGCTAAGGTCAGCTAGCCAGCCACGTAAACACTAGATGCCACATGCAGAAAAAGAACAGCGTGCCCGAGACGAGAGCTGAACCCAGGACAGCCAGTACAGACAGAACACACGATTATGCTGGTGATATCAGAATTCATTCTCTCTTGCGAGCAAGACCAGCGAGACAGTCAGATATCACAGAGCAAGATGGTAAATAAATCATATCACTAAACATAGCTCAGTGCCCATATCACAGGGCGAGGCGGGGCGGTAAATCAGCCCACATCATAGGCCAGCCAAGATGCTCATTAAAATCCACAGGACGTGTATGCCACAAGCTACAACAGCAAACAAATTTTACTTTCGCCGCTGTAACTTATACAAGCATCCTCTAACTGCCAGCGGTAACTGCTGCTCCCTGACATGAGGTCAACACAACGACTAGCTTTAAGCATTTTCAACCAAGGACGGGATCCAAGCAGACCATGGGCATCCTGCTCCCACAGAGCAAGAGCATTGCGATCGTGTCCTACCTGTCGGATTAGTTTTTGACTTCAGGCCAGACACCGCACTCGATGGAGAGACCAAACCAAGCTTTCATCCAGATAGAAGACCTCACCATCACGACTGAAGCCAACACCTGTTGCATGGGTGTTGAGCAGCGACGCCGATGCACGAGCAAGCCACGTCACCAGGAGGTCTACCTGTGCCGTGTGCAGCAGTGACGCAAGCGATGTACGTGTGTGCAGACCCGGACTGCGCTCTCGACAGCCAGGGTGCACGATGGGCGGACAAGTCCTGATCGATCAACAAGTCATCTTGTCGAGTGTTTCTTGCCGTTCACAATCAGGCGAGAAAAGGCGAGATTTCTATACTCGCTTCGCGCCCCGCTGAGGATCTGAGGATGTTTGCACGCATTGTGGATGTTACGAGATTGGCCTCCCTCTCTCTCGCACACACGAGCTTCAAGCACGGAAATGAGCTTCAAGCAAACTGTACTATCCCGGAAGTAGGAAAGCCAAGTACAGAGGAACCCACGGCGTGTGTTTTCCCCTGTATCAACAGATTTAAAATAAACTAAAGCACTTGACAAACAGTTCGCACGACTCTTGTCCAAGTGCAAAGTACGTGAGGTAGGAAGTAGAAAACATCTACTTGATTCCGCAGATGGACCCGCAGGTTCCTGGTCTGTCATACCAACGATAAAGAGATGAGTCCGAAGGTTCCTGGTTTACACTACCACACAATGCACACCAGGGTGTCACGGACACTGATTCATTATTTTTCCTGACACGCCCTAACGAAGAGAACAACTTTGGGAGCGTGAGATCAGCGACCTTGGCACTACGCTAATTATTATAATTAAATTCAACAAATATTTTTAGCATTATATACAACTTCTTACTTGCAATATCCGTCCACACCCCCAAAACTGAGCCTACTACCAATCTCGAGTGTTGCCCAGATTTTCTTACGAGAAACAAAAGCAGACTCAGGACAGAAGCTTCTGTTTCTCCCAGTCTGACTCGAGGAGGTCGAGAGATTCTCGCACTGACCTTTGGTAAGGTGGCACTGACAGGAAAAGGTCTCCATGACAATACTTCACGATTACCTTGAGTGAGAAACTGAGTGCTGCTAATAGTCTTTGCCGAAACTAAAGGACGACACTAGGCAGTATAATGCAAGCGATGTCGATGAAATGTTTAAACTCAAACAGCAGTCATGCAGGAGGCGGAAGTAACTCTCGCTCACAGTTCAAAGTACTGTACTGAGATAAGAAGAAAGTAAGAAATAAGAAAACTTTTCTCGAAGCAAATTAAACAAAAAAGCAGCTTTTGGTTTTCAAATGGTCAAAAAGATATTTCCGGAATAAGTCAGGTGAGAGTTGTTAATTATATTAGCAGTCCACCTGCGATGATCGCAAAGCAGACGAGAAGCTTTGAGTGGAAACGTACGTTGCACGCGCCAGGTGCGCTGTGACTAACGACATGCAGTTGATTTTAAATGCACCGCGTCCAGTCCTACCTCTAACAACAAGTCCACATCGTCTTTAGTGGGGGTTGTGTGAGCATTTGACCTGTCCTCCTCTCCTTGTCTGTGCTGTTCTAACCCCAGTGACGTCCACTGTGTACAGACTGTGTTCACAGCGTTCACTGGACTAATCAGTCGTCGCTTGTCTATGTTGGTGCAAGCAACAACAAAAATTCGTGGAAATGTTGTTGCAGCCTTTACCAAACAGCGGTGATGCGGTCCAGCTTCTGTTTTCCAGCTGTCCGCGGTTGTCTTGAGAGGGCGCGGAGTTGTGGGCCTTGTCGGCGTATTGATCTCTAGCACACGGCGCACTGACCTGTACTGCGGCTTGTCGTTTGTAGTCGGTGTCACGCGCACCTCACATGCCACAGACGTTGAGCCCCTTTCCGCCCACAGCTAAATCACTTCAACACTTATCAAGCGCTGCCAGGAGAGGCAACAAGGTCCTGGCAAAGACCTTTTTAAAAACTAAAAATCCTCGAGGGCTAGGAGGCTGAAGCTGCTCCCTCCCCTTTGCGCAGTCAGGGCAACAGGCTATCGACGAACGCGTTTCTTAGAAAACTGATCACCGTGCACGTGTACAGACGACATTTTCCACACAAATGCAGGCGCCGTCTATATCGTCTTAGCCTGGTGCTCTATAAATGTCCAAACACTGCTATCATCCCTGTAGACAATGACATGATGGAAGACAGATGTCTACTGTATTTATGTACGAGCACCGAATCGATTCAACGATTGTCGAAAAGGTCACATGCAGGAGTGTAACACGTTTACACAGATTTAGATGTGTAGGAGTTACGGCCCTACAGCTCGTAGTAAGTTATACATAGTCATCAATAATCTGTAATAAAACAGATAAACATATCATGGAAATAGTTATTGTCCATAGATGTACACTGCTGGAGTCGACATGAGTACGAAGCATCGACTGTGTGGCCTTCTCACAGGCGAACGGCACGAAGAAACCGTTACGGCGATATAAAGGAGGCCGGTAGTCCATGGTGGGAAGTCGAAAATGTGTAGGTGCCCTAGACAGGGTGAGCCACTCTGTACCCCTAGAGTGAAATCACTTCCAGGTGAAGCACTTTCCAATCAAATTAATTAGCCAAGCAACCAACAAACCAACCAGCCTGCAGACTCTCCAGACAGCTAGCCGCGAGCAGCTGGTGTCGAATCCCAGTCTCACCGCCTAACTCGGGCTTCGTTAGTCTTCTGTGTGAGCCTGAGGGCAGGGCAGGGCAGGGCAGGGCAGGGCAGGGGCGTCGTTCATTTGAGTCTCAGACGCTGAGGGCATGACATACCGTGCCCTGCACACGGGCAGCCACTCCTCCTTCCTTACGGCCACTAAGTTATGAGCTTTTATCTCATGAGCTTTATCTTTGAAGTGTGGACTGCCGCTTCTTCCCTTTTATTTTTCTGGACTGCATCTTCCACTTCATTTTCGTAATCGGGAACCCTGGTGATGAGTTATGGCCCGTTGTCAGGTGGCCTTGCCATCTTCGCCCAATAGGAAAATTAGCGACTAACTTTATTACAAACATGCAGCGGAATTATGTTTGACAGTTTGGTCAGCCTTCCCCCACCACGCGGCCTACCACTCCCGATAGATCAGATTAATGGCTACTTTCAAAAACACCGAGTGTAATCAGGCTGAAGTTCCCCGGCCGAAAGACGGGCGCTTTCATCAGCAGCAAGCCCCATAACTGGGTTAATAACCTGTGGTCCGGCCATCTGCACTGTCTGGTAGCTGAGACAGGCTTTAATGAAAAACACCGCGGAGCACGTGACAGCTTCGGGCCATGTTCTGTGGCCGGTCAGGAGATGCGTGCAGCAGACAGAAGCTGTTTATGTAACAGTCACGTGACTTTTCGGTACGGACGCCATGTGCTCGTCTTTACTCAACCCAACTGTCACGAAATAACACAAGGGTAGAGGGTCCTGATTATGCGAGGTGTACTTGGGTCCACGTGAGCACGTATAAGAATAGGTAAGCTAGTTCTAGAGAAAAGGACGAGAGCTCTAGATAAAAGGATGAGAGTGTGAAATGCGGGTACTGTGATCATGGCCAGTCAAAGGGACGCCTTAGCGATGTCTGCGGTTCGATTGCGGTATGCGCGCCTCACATCTATCAGTGTAGGTAGTTTGGCAGGTGACACTTCCGGGGTTTCCTGTAAATGGATGACGAAGATCAAAGGATCTAACTAAGAGGTAGCACTGTGCCGGACCTCGAACCAGCAGCTCGCCACCAGATTGTTGGAGGATACAAGGAGGATACAAATCGCGGAAAGATACCCGACTTGTCTACGTCAAGTCTCTGGTGTGAGTGTAAAGTCAGCTATCACCAGACAAAGGAGGTGGTATAGTCAGACAGTATAGATATAATCTATGCTCTCTAGTACAGTGATTACTACAGCACGACTTGCCAAGTAGTGTGCAGGCCACTCTTAAGATTAAGAAGTGTTGACTCAGGTATTACTTGGTTTAGTGGTAGGAGGGACATTAACTGGCCACCTTGGACAATAGCCAAGAGTGCACAACACATTTCTGTAGTTCTTCATTTGCGTGTAAATATATCAGTTTCCACTTAATTCCCATTACAGTAAAACCTGAAGACCTTCCCGCTAACGACCACTTCTAAGGACCCACATATTTTGTTGAGGACACATTTCGCTGTATTAACACCATCTCTATGACGACCTCCTCCCAAACCCGAGTTACCACCGACAGTTGGAGCTCTATTGCGACTTTAGACTGAAGCTGCGTATTGAAAAAAATTGTCTGTTGCTCCAGAGATTTGTACATCTACAGGTTTGTGATTGCTTTTACCTAGAAGTAAGTTCCAGTATAAATCTTTAGGAAAGCGCAGCAATGTCAGCCCTACCAATATAAAGTCAAAGCAGACAAATAAAAGCACTAGCTCTCCAAGAAACGGTAAAGGTGATCAAAAGTAATGATCAAGGTGATACCGCAATCGCGATTGCAAACAGTTTGGTTGTTATTGTTGGAACCAAAAGATTGCACTTTGTTGTGTTATCAAATTTTGGGTGATTAGTGAGTGTTATTAATTCTACAAAGAAAGTAAACGAGGTGGCTATGCCTCTGAGTAAAGCTGGAGTAGAAAAATAAAAGAAAAAAATAGTGAGATGACAGTACATACTAACTTATAAACCAAAATGTCTCGAAAAAGCTGTTAAAATACTCCTTTATACAGATATCTGAATCACGCAGTTTGTAACTGTTTGTAATTTAAGTTTGTAATTAAGATTTCCCACTCAGATACGTAAACCTGGTGATGAGTTTTTTAAATATATCAGCTGTGTGCTTACTAGCACGCCCAATTGGTTTGAGAGAAAAAAAGTATTTGCATATCAATTTAGGAAAAAACTGTAAATGATGAAAAAGAAAAAGGATGATGTATTGTGGTGTAAATTCACGATGGAAAAACAAAAAGGTGTACGTAAAGGTGAGAACTCGTAACTCCCACCACATGTATTTTGTTCTTTTCCTACTGATCAATAAAGAAAATTAACTGCAAATTTTTTTTCCTTGCTATCATTTAGTTACTTATTCCCTGATGCTCAAAACCTTAACTTCTGTCTTATCTGTCCCTTTACAGGGTTAGCGGACTGGTTGATCGGCATGGATGGAGGAGTAAAAGAAGAGTATAGTTAGCGAGAACAAGGGGCATAACTGCCACCCTCCCTCCATCTCACCTGCCTGTTCCCACAGAAAGTTTCTCGAGATTGCTAATCACAGAACACTAACGCCATATCATTCGACAGAAGAAAAAAAAATGAATGAAAGAACACAGAGACTGCAAACGCCCTTCATCCTCCTTACATGGAAGCTGAACATACAGCCTTCTCTGGTTCCCCCGCCCCATCACCACCAGTGCAAACATCACAACCCTCACCCCCCTCACACGAAACTGGCGTTACCATGACATCGCGCTTCCTCACACGTGACCATGGAAGCCATCCAGGCTGTGATGACTGTAAACGATACTCGCGACCCTTCATTCCCAGAGATTTTGGCAACCCCGGGAAACCAGCCCGCTAGGTGTAAAAACTACGTGTATACAGGTATCACCACACAATCTAAAGTATTCTGTGTAACGGGCTCTTCAGAGGGTAAGATTAGACGTGTGGAACCATTGTTTTAGAGAACCGGGTGGTGACAGAGAAAAGACCAGCAGTGTTTGAAGCGCCGTTAGGGTTCTTCACCCAGGCTTCTTCCTAGCTGTCCAGAAAGCGGCCTCCTCCTGTTGTTATGCTGCAAGCTGCGGTACCACCATGGTGCGGTCTCCCTCTCGACCTCTCGGTCCCAATGCCTGTGCGCATGCGTAGTTAACGCGCGTTAGTTTATTTGTCACTCCTAGTAAGTGAACAACAGATACACGTTAAATCACAGGCAGAACTTCGCCTCACACCAGAATACTGCTGCTCAGTTCATTAAAGCCGAGTGTCTTCACACACAGTCAGTAAACTTAATCATCTCGGGCTTGCACGAATGATTTTACACAGAGAGAGAGAGCTCAGTGCTGGAGAAAAGATAATTGGACCCAATGACTTCTCCATTTAATTAAAACAGGATGGTGTCAACGGAAAACTCTCTGGAACAACAGACTTTTTCTCAGCTGACCTATGTCATACTATGTTTCCCCTCACAAATTCTCAGTCGCAGGATGAATATTAAAATCAGTGCTGAAGCAGGGTCTTCTGCGTGAGGACAGGATGACAGACTTTATGAATGCTCTCGCTTCCCCGCCATTGCACTGCGCTTGTTAACGCATTCATCACCCGGTCTGCATCATCGCCCTTAGTTATATCGCTTGCAGAAGCCGAGAACTCTGCTGTCGATGAGGAAGCCATCATCCAGTTTTCTAGTTTCCAGTTTTCTCTTTTTTTTCTGTCAGTAGCCTCCCATTCTCCTCGTCAGGTTGTATTATTTCTGTGACCACCCAAATAATAAAAGACTATCGTGGCGGTGGGGATGGCGGTGGATGTAATGGCGAGGATCAGGAACGTGTATCATTCACTCCTTCCTGTCCCCCATCCCTCACCCACCCACCTCTGATCACGGAAGTGATATGGTATGCTCCCCTACTCCACTACTAAAATGACATGGCTCGATGAGGCCGTCTCTTGCAGTAACCACAGCCGCCTTCTATCAGTATTTGTGTGGCTGTACATGACACGACATAATCCCGGACCTTGCAGAAGTGACCACAAACCGTTCCATCATCTCTACTGCGGCTTGATTACTGAAGTGAGGTGATACAATACTATTGATAAACCTGGATCATGCGGTAAATTAAGTCTTCCATCAGGATTATCGCACGAAATTCGAGTGTACTGTTTGAACACCGCCTTGTAACGAAGGAGTAATCGCGCTTGCCTTTGATTCTTCCACTTTATTAAACGAAAGATGTCTCCAGGTGGCTGATGGATGAATGGTTCCGACGTAAATACACCCAAACTTACCCCACCCGATGTTCACTTTACCCCGAGCAGAGTTAAACCACGCTTTATCACAACCGGTGCTATACCACACTTTACCATACCCACCTTTTTCTCCCAATTTATCACACCGTGTATTACGCCCAATATTCAGGGTTCAGAAGGAAAAGAAATCACCCATTCTATATGTCTGATCATACTATTCACAGTTTCTCTGGAAACACGACATACCTGTACCGCACAGTGAGTGGAAGACCTCATGCCTAACGTACAGCACAGCGAGAGGATGACTACATCTTGTCTACCATACTGCACACTTCACAGGATCGGCCAGAGACACTACATGGTTCGGCCATCACACCTGTTGGCCACTGTCACGCGCTCGGAACCGAGTAAATGTTTGCATTGATGTCAGTCGAAATCTACTTTGTACAAAGACCACGCAGTCCACCTTCCTCCTTTGGGTTTCAGCTTCAGATCAGAGGGAAAGCAAACTGAAGGCAGCAGATACCGCAGATGTCCACACGTCGGTGGTTTTCTCCAGGTAATCCGGTTTCCTCCTATGTGCGTGTTCTGCGTTGTTTGCGTGCGTGTGCGTTTTCGTGTATGTAAAGCGCTTTAAGACTGGTTTCGGATCCAGTGCTATTCGCCGTTACTTTGACAGGTGTCGTGCGGTAACGTCCCCAACGCTCTGGCTATAGATCAGAGGTAAAGGTATAAGAAATTCGGCCACGAAATGGTGGCGGTGGGCGGTAGAAGCGGCGAGGACAGAACTGGTGGTACAGTTACAGACGAGTCTGATCAGTAAGACAGTAACCGCCTCCTTCAGTGAATTGCAAGAACATGTTGTACGCAATGTAGGACCTCTGAACTGCATGAAATAAAGTGGCTAAACCCAGGTCTGCACAGGTCACTGGAAGGACCCGAACAGAGGGACCAGCATGTCCGATGGCTGACGTCATCTTGAATATTTCAGTTTCGCTAGTTCCTAATGAGCACACAAATACATCGCACAGACAATCGTACAGTACAAGAAATAAAATTCCTTTTCTACACTGTGGCTTGGACGGATTGAAAGATAGTTGTCATTCAACTTTACCGACAAACAACTTTAATTCTGGGGTGTTGCTACAATCCTCGCCGCCCGCCACTGCTGACGCGTCGATCGTTTAGCGATTTATCGTCCCTGACTCAAGCTCCCTATACCCTGTTCTTCTCACACCCATCTCCACCCACCCTGTCCCCAAAACACCACCACAGGCACGATGAGTCAGCCCGTAGTCTCTGAAAGCTCCGAACACAACGGTTCAATGAACAATGTCCCAGTGAGTGTAAATCAAATAATGGAAACCCTAGTGGAGGTCAGAGAGAGTGCACAGGTTTGCGATCACGAGCCACATTCTCACGTGATAAGGAAAAGTCGCCATTTCCTACTGGTTGGCAATTTATTTTATGTGTTTTCGTCGTGTTGACAAAAGGAAAAAAATCTCCCACTAACTTCGATGTTTAATTTGCAATATAGCTACGTAAGATAAATTTGTTGAAATCTCTCTGGAAGTAGTACAAGACACGCAACAGGTAAGATGTTACTGATGATGATTAAAATCTGACTTCACAGTAAATAGCTCACAAACACACACACCGCTTTCGTTGGATATACACGGCACGCTACATCTTTAAACAGTTTTGTTACATTAAATTACAGATTTTTTAAGGCTATTTTTGTCTTAAGAGTCATTTGCCAAAGATCGCAACAAAATTGTAAAAAGCGGAAAAACCTTGAATCTAAGAGGAACTGGTTGAACAGGTCTTAGAGATGAGATGTTTCCACCAACTAGAAAGAATATAGTTCATTAGTTGTTGCAATGAGCCTTGTCACCATGCATGTGTGTACAAGTGTACAAAACAATGCTAAACTCTTGAGATTAAGGCTGAAAGGGAACTGGGCCTGTGGCTCAAACAAGTGTGAGCGAAACTGAAAGATATCAAGCGAAACCTAACTCCAGACAAGCTCTAAAGTCTCAAGCTTGTGAATACCACGCCCTCGCCCCTTCGAAAAAAAAAACGAGATGAATTTATGCGGAAACAGAAGCACTTTACCTTCCTTGATTCCACTGTGACCTCTTACATCCCTGAACTTAGTAAAGAACTCTCATCGCCACACAGATTAACGTCGCCGCGTGCAGGACGTCTGCTTGTCCACTAATAGTCAAGAGTGACTCACCTTGGCTGTCACGTGTTGCAGGCAGCCAATCGATGCATAGCAGATGCACGTGACTGAGGAGGGTTGACTCCCACACGCGCACCACCACGCCGCTGTGTTATCATCGCCAGGGAAACCTGACGGTTATTTAAAGACGCGACAATCAGTGCGAGAACGCGATCGTTGCCGGTGGGACGCGACCGATGTGTAATCCTCAGCGGCAGCGGTCTTTCAAACGACTAGCTATCACTTCCGTGAGACTCCATTCGCTGTGGATAGCGAGACCCAGACTATCCCAGCGCTCGTGTTTCGCACACACCGACAGACCTCTTATCACACTAACGATGTCACGGGTGGCTGGCAGTGTGTGTGTGGCATTTAACAATGATCATACACTAATTACATTGTCGCTAAAAGGTTAGGCTCGTTTTAGATGTTAAAAAATCAACACATAATCAGTCTAATATCCACATATATAGACAGCCCGTCAAATATCACAGCCTTTACAAATGTCACTGCAGTCTTTGTGTGCTTCTGAAAGATATATATATCATATAGATATATGTTCACAAAATCGAGTCACCCCGTGTCTCAAGCAGTACTGCCACAACATCCTGCCATGTCACAACCACACTGTGTCACATTGATAGCGGTAAATCCGCTATTGTTCATTTTCTGGTTTCAATGTTTAGCGATATAAAAATTCAATGTTCTAATGAAGACAATGTATAACTCATTTATACAAATGTGCGAGCAAAAAGAAGTGAAGCAGATAGTTAACAGGTGGTTCGACAACAACGGCGCTGAACAGAAAGCAAACTCTTCTGTCTCGACTCTTCTATATGTGACAAGCATGTGGTTTTAGACAAGAACAATCAGCGCTGTGGATCACTTACCAGTCACATGTTACGGGTTCACCCTTTTCGAGGAGTCGAAAGAAAACACTGCGATGAAGTTATGATCATCTCGAACTGTTTGTCGCGGCAGTGGCAGCTGAACTTTGTGCCGGAGAGTCGTGACAAGAGAAAGTGGGGGATTGTGGGGAGGGGGTGCCTAACTATTATGCAGTTACTGCCGGGGTATACAACTGAATTGATTGCGGACAGATGTTGCTGATGTGAGAGTCAAATCCACAAATGCTTGTGGGTTTTATAGTCTTTGTCCTCACCAAGACAGAAGACTGGAGAAGGGACTGAGTTGAGGAAACACTGCAGCGTGTGTGTGTGTGCTGCTGCCTGTCGTCAGGAAAAAAAAAGTGCGGCAGATGGCTGCATCAGGCCAAAAAAGCTGCGCGACCAATGAACGGCAGGCACCGTGGCCTGGAATGGGGAGCTCGTACTGACACATTGTTGTTGCTCTCATTCTCTTTTTCCTTCCCTCTTATTTCTGTATGGATTTGTATTTCTCACTTGCTCTCTCTGTCACTCTTTCTCTAGTTGTGTGTGCAGATACAGTCTGTGCGCATGAGTCACAACACATGGCATCCCGACGAACGCCATGTCAGCTTAAGTCTGGCAGGCCTCAGTAGCCTGGAGATAACCTGTATGTGGGCCCTGATGTGTCGGAGGGAGGAGGAGTGTGGCCTGGAGTGACACGAATTCTACAGTTTGTCTCAAATCCTTGATGTCACGCACGACACCCTCCCGCGCGTCTGGGAGGACGTGTGTGTGTGTGTCTTTATCGGAAAGCGTTTTCTGCGATTTTTTCCCCCTTGTAACTTTAAAATCTTGTTCTGGATGAAAGAAGAGGAGCAAAGCCCAACTCGACCTCCACACTTTGAATGCCTGTCTATGCCAGGGCTGGTGCTAGGCTGTGTAGCCCCCTCCGCAACAGACTAGTGCCGCGTCCCGCTCTATTCTACACCCTCTCCATCTCCGCTTAAATGTCATTCAACGGTTAATTTATATTTTCTGGTCATCAAACAGAGGTTTGAAATCCCACTTTCTTGCTTTTTTAAGTGTAAAGAGAATTTCCAATCTAGTGAAGTTGTCGTCCAGCTCAACGGGTCTTTTCTTCCTTTTCTCTGTCCTTGTGATGTCCAAGTGTTGAGAAGAGTGACAATAACATTTTTGTACAAATGATAGCCTCTGAAAACAATTATTTGTTAATATAAAAACGTATAATTCGTGTAAAAACAGTTTTATTCTTTGTGCTTCTTTCCTCTTGTTTTCTTCTAATAAATCTACTTGAAAGAGGTTCATGAAGTACAAACTAAAAAACATTCTTTTTTGCAATAAGTAGTCCAGCTCTTCCATTAGGCCAACTAGAACAAGCGGAAAAGTGAGAGAAAACAAAAGGTGAGAGACGAAGAAAGAAGCTGATGACTTCAATGACTCCAGCTGTATTTATAGCAGTAGATCACATGACAGATGTGGCGACTGGAGTGGATTTGACAACAGACTTTATGCAGCTGTAATTAATATGAATCATAAGCAATCGTGTACACAATGTCCATCACACACAGAGAGACCATGAGAACATAACTATAACTATAGCTAGAGAACATAACTATAGCTAGAGAACATGACCCGGGTGGTAACACTGGCTAAATGCTACTTTTATGTTAGCTTTGTGCTTCTTGCTACACATGCCATAAGATTTTAACTCTTGTAACACGCACCAAAGTAAGTTAATGAACTCTTGTTACCTGGTTTCGTTATGAGTCATTTCCACAAAGCTGTTGACGACGTTGACTTGATGATACACGTGTATCGTTACACCGTTAAGTGACTGTGTGATACTCGTGTATCGTGATATCACTATCGTTAGGTGATTTTATGATACTCGTGCATCGTGATACTGCGGTAGCCTGCCTCAGTCATGAGACTATTCCATTCATTTAGTAAGAAAGGAGGAGTAGGGCGGTATGATGTTACTGTAGGAAACTAGACCGAAATCTTCGTTTCACTAGAAGAGCAACAGAACTTCTTCTCTGCTCAGAATTCTTGCCGGCTTTTGAGTTAAAACGAGTCAGATAAACTACCAATTTTTCCAGACAGAAAGCGATGTTTTGTTGGGTTTTGCAATGAATGCCATGAAGTTTTCTGATTTTGAATGCAAAGGCGAATCATGACTACAATTGTTCTCGAGCGATGTTAAAGTAAGGAGTATATTAGTTTTTGTTTAGTTTTCTGATAGCAACATCATTCGTCATCAAAATCATTAAAACTATTAGATAATAAACAGCACCATCCAAAGCAACAAATCACCTGCCAGTCTTACTGTACAGCGGTCTATAAGGCCACTAGTCAACGGGAAGTAATCAAGATCTCAAAGTTTGTATTGCTTACTTCCCTTTACTTTGTAGATCATGGACATTTACCGGCTCGGCACAGATTCAGATTGTGCAAACTGTGGTACCAGAACGGAGGTATTTCACTCCTTGTCGAGCTAAGCAAAAGAAAATTTGGATGGCGAACATGAAGAAGTGGACAGCCCCCTCAACAGAGCACAAAACTTCGTCAAGTTTCCACCATTCAGTTTTGCACCGTGTACAGCTGGTGCCAGTGATGATGATGATCACGGGGCCATCTCTCTGACTTGTTCGCTTGCTTACCTTCCTCAACCTTCTAATGATCAGGCCCCCATTCCAAGCGCAGTCGCCTCCAAACTACTAGCTTCCTGTGACCTTTACATACAATACATACAACTGCCAAACCTGGTCAAATGTTCGATGATAAATAAGTACATCCATACGGCGGCAGACCACAATGCGGAATCAAAGACCAATCTGAATGCTTTTCGTTTTTTTTTTTTTTTTTTTTTGCAGATATCAATAGATATAAACGATATAATCTAACCTGTAACTTTAACCTCCCTCCCCCCTAAACCGATCGATTAATTAATTATCCGCTACCAAAGTACGCGATTTGCACCTGCGATCAGCGAGCGCCGTAACAGTGTATGACGTCACGTTGGTACACCATTCACAACATTGCCGGCCAACACCAATCAGAGCGACAATTTGGATTATTCGGACATTGAAAGTCTGATTTCTCGTGCTAAAGTAGTTTTCCCAACCATGAGAAATTCAAACTGTCAGAATGATCCGAACTGTCACTTATTCTATCTGATTGATAGAGTTGGGTAACGGGTGCAGACTTGGGCACAGCACATGTAAATAGCCTAGTAACCTGCCCTGCAGGATCTGTCCCAACTGTCCCCTGTCATAAGTCCTACGCACACTTCACCCCACCTCACCTCTCGTATGTACGACGAAATACAGAAACACAACACTGTCAGGCGGGTTGCCGCAGATGAAGGTGAAGGTGGAGACTTGATCTTCAGCTGTAGCTAAGATGAACAGCTGAGACATTTGACCCCTGAAGTCACAGGGCTGGTGAGCGAAGACCTAACCATAACATCATCGCAGATACTGTAACTTCCTTCAATGCCTCCATGTTTTCAAGGTGTGTCTGATGAAAGTTTCCCACGACTTTTCTGTCATCATGTTGGAGTTGCTGTGCATCAATCTGTTATACTTATAGTAGTTACCCTGTACGTATAGTAGTTACCAGTCTATTGCGCTGTGCGTAAAGTAGTTACCAGTGTATTCAGACTGCACTTATGGTAGTTATACCTTGTACGTATAGTAGTTACCATTCTATTGCACTGTACTTATAGTAGTTACCAGTCAACCAGTGTATTCAGACTGTAGGTATAGTAGTTACCCTGTACTTATAGTAGTTACCAGTGTACTCAGACTGTACTTATAGTAGTTACCCTGTACGTATATAGTAGATACCAGTGTATTGACTGTACCTATAGTAGTCACCAGTGTATTGACTGTACCTATAGTAGTCACCAGTGTATTGACTGTACCTATAGTAGTCACCAGTGTATTCAGACTGTAGGTATAGTAGTTACCCTGTACTTATAGTAGTTACCAGTGTACTCAGACTGTACTTATAGTAGTTACCCTGTACGTATATAGTAGATACCAGTGTATTGACTGTACCTATAGTAGTCACCAGTGTATTGACTGTACCTATAGTAGTCACCAGTGTATTCAGACTGTAGGTATAGTAGTTACCCTGTACTTATAGTAGTTACCAGTGTACTCAGACTGTACGTATAGTAGTCACCAGTGTATTCAGACTGTACTGATACTAACCCAGTCTACTGCAGGCTCCGACGGTTACAGCCAGCACGTGCTGACAGTTACACAATCTGTTGCTGGCTGGCATTTACCCTGAACAAATAGTACCACTCCACCCTCCCCAGTCCCCTCCAGCTAGCAGCCGCTAGCCTTATCATCACTACTCCAATGCGCCGCAGCGACAAGTACAGTGAAACACTAGCGGGTATATTCGGGTGGGACTTCACGTAACCGACTGTACGAGCTGTGGTCGATATGGCGGAGCGGAGCCAGCCTGTCGTTGTTTGTCGATTTGATGGGATCCTGGCTGATCACTTACACACACTGAGCAGGCGGTCATCGCTAATGACCCGGCACTCTTCTGTGTTCGACCTCTCGCCGAGCGGCCAGCAGCTGGCAGGTTGCCTTATCACCAGGCTCCTCACGTCCGTCCTCGCACAGCGGGACCTGTCTTCACAGGAGCAGCTCCATCCATCCGTCAGCCCCCATCAGGCTCCGGAATATGCCGCGCCACATTTTTATTATTATTATTTTAATCTGATCAGCATTTGTGACATCGACAGGGAGGAAGAGCCAGACGCGCTCCATCCGGATTCGCTTGAAAGCCTCCATCGATCAGGTACCCGCCTTAATTGTCGATCTCCGGCAACAGCGTGACTACCGCGCGTCACGTGACGTCTTCAAGGCGCGCGATGAGTCCGAGCAACAACAAACGCGCGCAGTGTGTAAACAAGCAAACAAACCAGCAAACCCGCGGCCAATCGACACATTCAGTCGCCTTGATGCACGCACGGGGCAGGTTGCTGACAGGCCGTGTCTGGCTGTGACGGCAGCAGCCGGCAGCCCACCTGTTTGAATGCAGCACAGATACGTGGAGCCGACAACAGGCGTAACGGGATGCCGCTAGTCACGCATGCGTGCTGTAACCTTTGACCTCGTGTCAGCAGCGTGTGGCCAGGCGATCACAGAGCTTGGGTGTCGGAGTACTTTCGTGCGGATATGCGCTTTCCTTTTTGGAAATACGAGTGGCTGACATTCTCGGGGTGTTTTCAAGTTCGATTACTCTCCCAGCCAGGAGCAGCGGTGGAGGAGAGGCCAAGATGCCAGCAATCTTCAGTTCCGAGCGGAAGATGTGCGATCGAGACGTTTAGTGGCATTTCCCTGGCGGGTAAGTCTACATCACTCCCACCAGCACATGATTCGTGGGCAGGTGAGGGCTTCACGCGTGATTGTTTGGCTTACTAACCACCTCGGGCCTCAAATGAGCTTTCATGGAGTGGGTCGTAGGTGAGGATGGCTAGACTAATGCTCTTAGTGTCTTGTGACAGCGTTAACGGCGAACCCATCACGGCTACCGACTGGTGGATAGACATATCGACAGCAGTTAAGTGAATGCAGATGAAACTGGCTTAGAGTTCGAGGTCACAGATGTGTTTTGTCTGCGGTGCATCCTTGGTGTAATCCAACGGCTAATTAGTGTGTTCATTTTTGATGACTTTGTTGATGCTGCACTGATCGTATCAGGACACGCCCCAGTGTGAGGCCTATAGGTGCTTCTCTGTTCACAGCATGGCATTGTGGCACTGTAAAAATTAAAAAAAAATAAAAAAACAACCTCATCTCACCTTTTGGAAGTTTTATTTTCAAAGGGTTAGAAGTATCAGTACTAAAAAAAAAAGTTGTATATACATGCTTTAAAAAAAAAATTCCTAGATTATCCAAGTGCCATACATTTAAAATCATTCATGTAATAGTGTTTGAACTCATTTAATTTTTGTGTTTACCTTGCACAAATAACTAAGTTGTTGTATTATTCTTGAATGGAACAACTGTAAAATAACAATGAATTCTTTATAAGTACTTATGGAAGAGCACTATAAATAATACATTGTGGTCCTTCATAAGCAGTGTACTTTGACCTTTTGTCGCTGACCCTTTGTATGCCTGTATGTCAGCATGTGGGACATGTACTGCACACTAGCTGTACTGTCTGACTAGAAGTGGAAGAACAAGGAAAAGCTCAGTTTCATGTGGGATAGTAGAGGGAGGGATGCATAATACAAACCTGTATCCATAGGCAAAGGTGCCCTGGTGTAAAGAAACATATAACAGTGTTTGCAGGGTCTGGACACTGCTTTATAAGTTCAGAAACAATATGCTTCTCCTTGAGTTCCTCATTTTGCCCTGGGGAAACAACTTATAGCTTCATAACTATGGCCTCTGAGAAGGTAATTTCAGCATATTTATAAAATTGTATTGTTTGCAAAAATAACTTTATTGTGCAGCTTGACTATGAATATGCAAGCAGCATTATATTATATTTTAGCTAAGAGGAAAAGCAAATTGTAGCCAGGGAGTGGTATGACAATGTACTTTACTGACTGATCGTTGGTATGCATGACCTGTACTATTACAAAATGCAGAGAATAGCAGATTACGTTCCATTGTGTGTTCTATTGAGAGAAAGCTGGCAGTTCTCATCCCAAGAGGGGCAATGTACCTCTGGGGGCTAACTGAGGAGTGGGGTTTTACTGCTTGGATCTATGGGTGGAGAACTCACCTGCCAGATTAGCAGCTGCTCTGAAGGAATGAGCATCTTCCACATTCTGTAGATATGTTGAACCACCTACTTCTCCTGTGGATTTAGGCAATGGGAGCTTTGAGAGGTTCACAGACAGGAACTTTGTACCCATCATGACTGAATAAGTTTAACATGCTCAGTGCATTAGACCCAATTTAGAGAATGCTAGTGGCTGTCCCTTGGGTGTGGGAAGGGGTTCCATGTATATTCAGATAAGAACGGCATCAGGCTATGCTGTTCTCATCCCAGATATTGGTGGCTGCTCTATATATATATACACAATGACAACATCTGTTGGTCTGAAGAAGTACAGTTAAAGTACATTTAGACTTGTACATAATGAATAAGAATGCAAATGTATTCAACATTGAAATGCGTGTGTGAGAACCTCCTAAAGCATATAGTGAAAACACCAAGTCTTAGATCATAGATAATAATATAAATATGTATTTATACAGAATTGTAATGTATGTATGTGCATATGTGCAGGCAAGTAGTTGCATTGCTGGTTAGAGGTTGGATGGCTGAGCGTTGAATAGCTTTCTTTTATAGTGCTGGGTGTTGAAATAGAATGTACCTAACACTTTGAAGGGGCAAGGGGTAGAGGCAGAGGAAGAATGACATGTTACAAGGTGTAATTTTGCTCTGTTCTTGCCAGGTAACCAGTCATCATGAGTAGACACATCACAGATCACAAAGTTACCTGTCAAAATCAACAGCACTGTGCTAGTAAAAGCAGAACATGGCATTATATGCACATAAAGCATATTCATTGGTGGGGTTGGCATTATAATTAGGGGATGATTACCATTCCAGTTTACGTGTGTGTGTATTAAATTCTTGATAGGGAACCAATGAACTATACAGAGGTTAAAAATTTAAAGTTATGGTAGTTAAGTAGTGGTGAGGTTGGGGTTATTGTTGGTGGCTAAAAGGTAGGGAAGTTTATCTACCAAATAGGAGAGTTAAAAAAGTTAAATCGGATTTTGTGGCTCTGAAAAAAATTACCTATTAAAAAAGAATTTGGTTAGAAACCAGGCTACCCTAGTGAAACTGGAACCTTCCTGTCATGTATAATCACCTGCACATTCCTGAATAGCTTTTTCAGTCCTTGTCATGACAGTACTCTGTGAGAGAGAGAAAAAGAGAGAGACAATGAGATAGCAAAAGAAAATTGAAAGAATGCAGGTTGCCAAAAATTTCTGTACTTTGAGCCTGACCTTGTCATTACAGCTGCTGTAAAGTGTTCTACTTTCCAATCAGTTGTAGCATCTGATACAATCTTAATCAGTCCCACAGTCTTATTCAGTCACTGGGGTACTGCTGACACATGAATAGCTTCAGGTAATGTTAAAATGTTTATCTGTGCATTTTTTCGGTTATCTTGTTTTAGGTTACTCACTCCCATCCATTGCTTCTGGAAAGTAGCTGTGGACTGAGTGCTTCACCACACTATGGTGCCCACAGAATAAAAAACATGTTTCACCGCTTTTTGTTTTCTCGTAGAGCATGAGCTGCTTTAAAAAAAAAAAAGTGTTTTATTTGAGATATGTACTTTATGAAGAGTGTACAAGAGAAAGCGTCATAAAGAACTGATGAGCTCATTCTTTCAGAGTATGTTAGCATGAACACTCTCTTTCCATAAGCCATGTCATGACATGTATAAAAGATAAAAGGTTAAAGCTCCAGTAGCCTAGAGGTCATAGGGCAGCGAGTTCTTGTGTCTAGGACACCATCCTTGAACACCCAATCCTCTTCTTCTGCTGTCTTTATCTCCCGTGCTGGGTAGGCAGAGGGAGTTTTCCAAGCAGGTCTTGACCCAATAGCCTTCTGCTCCTTCGTAAAGCACACTGACTGACCACTAAGACATCCTCACTCTCCAGACTCCAGACCTATAAGGCCTAAAGTGAGTTCTGTGATCCAAACACCAGTGTGACGGACACACAATTGTTGGAATGCTAGCCTTATCTGATTTTGATTGGCATGTCTTCTGCTGACAATAGATGATGTTCTACACTCTACAGTGACTTCATATTTTTTAAAAAATAAGTGGAATATAAACAGATTGTTTTCTTTCCTAACAACTACTATAAATAGTAAATATGGCTATATGACTGATGCTAGTTTGATTGAAAGGGCAGACAAAGTTATCTATAAGAATTAATGAATTATTCAAATTAAGAAGGAAGTGTGTAACAGGGCTGTAGCATTTAAGTGTGTGGTATTTCCTCGCCTAGCACTTGTCTTCCAGACACATAGAACGTACACTGTCACACATGAAGTAAGAAATGATGTTGCATCTTTAAGTAGTTCTGTGAAAAGGTTGACCAAAGAAAGTAGGACATTTTTCTGGGGTTTAAGATTTATGTGTAGTGCAGGCATATTGAGAGCTGTGTCATATACAACACATCTCAATAACAAGGAATATAGCAACCCACATTTGCAATAATTTGTGAAGGATACTTTAAAAATGTATTTGTGTGTGAGAGAGAGAGATAGAGAAATGAGGAAGACTTAACGCCAGGTCTGTACAACAAATTGATCACTGTTCTGCCATATATAGCTATAACTAGCATAAGATAGGTGATAGAAGTTCGTATATTAAAGTATATTGTTAAAATAACAATTATCAAGAATTTACAGATCTCTTATTGTTCAGTAATTTATAAATGTCCTGATTGTGGGTCATGTCATACAAAGCATTTTAAGATCTGTTTGTTTTGTTTTTGGTTTTCCTTGTAGGCTGAGTTCAGCATCAGCAGGTGGACTTTATCAACATTGTCTTTAAGGAAACAGGTGTGTGGCCCTGCTGTCAGTGTTGTACTGGTGTCACAGAGATGCAGCAGCTTTTGTTATGGTGCATGCTTCCTGAATAAGTGCACAATGCTGTTGGCAGAATATAGGCTGCATGCTACTTCTTGAGGAGCAGCCTCATTTTGCCATTGCTGTGAGCAAAGTGTTCTCTGGCTCAGACAGATCATCTTGAGTCTCTAACAAGAAATCCTGTGGGAGCTTCTATTCTCAAGCAGTATGCCACCTTCACCTGGGTCAGTGGTTCATGCTCAAGAACATATTTTCAGAAGGGAGAGCAGCTGTATTGGGTAGCAGCCACTGACCCTTACCCCCTCCCTTTTTTTAATTCCATCTCAACCATTTAGAGGAATTGAGAGTGTTGAAGATGGGAGCAGTAAACGGCTGTTTTATTCCTCAACATCAAGGTGATTCTGTGGAGTACAGAGGTTCTTATAAAGGACCCAGACTGAAGAAACATCGTCGAAATCTCAGTGCAACTTTTAATCTGACTGCAGTCGATGATGACATGGATGTACATAATTACGTGAACATTAATGCAGCAACTGAAGAAGAATTGATGACGTTACCTGGTGTGGATCGAGTTATTGCTAAAAACATCATAGAGTACAGACGGCAGATTGGTGGTTTTCGGCGAGTCGAGGACTTAGCTTTAGTTTCAGGAGTTGGGGCAGAGAAACTAAATCAGATACGTTCTGATGTGAACATCATATCACGGCCATTGCCAGGCTCACGAGACAGCTCTATGCGAGAAAGTCGACAGGACAGTGAAAGTATTCGTGAGACCAAGAACTCGCGTGGAGGAAGTGCTCAACACTTGATAGTCAACATCAACTCTGCCAACATTTTTCAGCTCATAAAAATAAAAGGTTTAGGAATGACTATGGCTGAGAACATAGTCACCTACAGAGAAAAAAATGGGCCCTTTTCGTCTGTTGATGAGGTGGTAAAAGTTAAAGGCATTGGGCCTGGCATCCTTAGTGCTATTCGTCCACACCTGACTGTTACTGATTCAACAGGTAATGAATCCTCTCCATCATCTCCCACACCACCAAGCTCAAAGCAGTATCCTCACCTGAATGGTGGCACAAATATGACCCATGAAAATGTCCCATCACCACGCTTGCCCTCACAGCAAAGTGTTGATCAAAAGATTGACAACCATAAGGACCTGAGCACATCCTTAGTAAATTTGCTGCAGGTGCTCGGCCCATTGGCTGAAGTACCCAAGCGCCCAGAAATTTTACAGCCTTTTAATTTCAAGCACAACAACAAAAGGGCTCTGAGACTGGCTTCCTGGAACCTCCAGGAGTGTTCACTAGACAAAGTTAGTAATCCTGGGGTGAAGGATGTCATCTGTATGACCATCCTCGAAAATGGGTTAGTTCCCTTTTTTACTCTTTTCAAAATTGAGGTTTTGGATTATAACTGTGGTATAATAAAACAAAATATTGTGTTGAGATTATATATTAAAACAAATCTTGCTACCTCTCACCTGCTAGTATACAGGTGTTGCTTCATCTCATTTGGTAGTACACAGATGTTGCTATGCAGTAGTTAGCAGTCCTTAGTTGCAAGCAGAAAATTTTATTGCATATCTATTGCTGTGCAAGTATTATAAAAATCTTTCCATTTTGTTCTTTTAAGACAAACTTTCTTATTTTGAATAAGTTGTAGCAAACACAATATTAACCAGGTGAAAATAAATCTTATTACAATATGACGATCAATAGATCTGGGCTTAGTTTCAGTTAATGCCAATTCTGTACTTAAGGACATTTAAATCTTAAGTTGTAGGTTTGTCTTTTAGGTTTCCTTTCCTCATTTGACAATTTCAAAATCATCATGTCACCCACAGCTACACACGTAGCAGACATCAGCAAACTGTGGGCACAGTCACAATTGAAGTTCAAGCCATCACAGTAGAGTTAATCATACAAGAATACTTGGCATAAACCATTTGTTCATGTGTGCAGGTTTGGAATAATAGCAGTACAGGAACTGTCACATGACAAGGCATTGGAAGAAGTAAGTTCTGTATGCTGCATCTGTTTACATGATATCAGAGAGAAAGAAGTCGTAAGAAGTAATGAAATATTGTACATGTGCACTTTGAGATAGACTGTGAATGTGCATGTGTGGGCACATATACCCCAGCTTCAACTTCCCATGTTGTCACACATGTTAGCTTGCTGTACATCACCTGGGAACTTCCTGGGCCCAACAACACTTTTCACCTTTTGCCATGCATGAGACTCACCTTTAAATCCCATCTTAGAATGATGCAACCCACATTGTGCATGTATGTGTGCATGTACACATTTGCATACATATCCTCTCACTACACTTTCCCCACTGTAACTCTCAGACCACTGTAACATTTAGCAGCAAGTATAGGCGGTCCTCGGGTTACGTCAGTCCCGATTTACGATGTTTCGTGGTTACGATTGACGTTATAATCGTCGTAACACGAACTTTGTGTTTTTTTTATTACTGTTTATTATTCCTTTTTCATTTCATTATTAAACTATTTTTTTATAAGTTTTTTGATAATTACTGTGTTAGGATAAGATTTATGTACAATATGTACATACGTTCCGACTTAGAGTGAAAATCGGTTTACAACTCGACATAGGAACAGAACAGTGTCGTAAGTCGAGGACTGCCTGTACAGCCATCTAGCATTCTTGCTGCCATGTTAAATTTTCTTGGTAGATGCCAAAAAGTTAGTGCATGAATAGATGGATACTATTCTCATAGAGACATGAAGAGAGTATGTGGTTTTTTTTTTTTTTTTTTTTTTGTTTTTTTTTTTTTTTTTTAAGGACATCACATAGCTTAAATATATTATAAAGTTTATGTGCTTGTGACATAATCATATTTCACAGATTTGCCAAGAACTGAATCACCCTTCTTTGCCAAATGTTAAAAAGTGGCAGGGACATCGAGGAAATTGGAGGTGTGCTGTGTCTCAGGTGGCAGGTAGAATGTTTCGAGTGAGTTGTTATTCATTTGTCAGATGTTTGCTGCGTCTCTGGTGGACGGTAGAATATTTCAAGAAGCTTGTTTTTACTTTCTGAACAACATCTCTTTTTACTCCTATCTCATTTTTGAAATATGAAGGCATGAAAAGTATTTAGCACAAACTAAATTTGATCAAGTCAAGTTGAAAGCTTGTTTGGACATAAAAATAACAAGTAAAGCTATGTCACTCATATCATGGAGTTGACTCATATATATTTTCTGGAAATGTTATATCAGCCTGCTAATTTGATAGTTTCTGTATCGCAGTTGTCTTTTGCCATGTCCCCATCTCATTCCAAAATTATTTTGATTTTGTTCAGGAAAGTAGATATCGTGAAGTTTATTCAGGCTTGCTTGCTAGTAAACAGAAAATTTCTAGCACTTGTACAAAGAAGACCAAAAATTTGTTGTCAGCTATAGTATTTGTCTGTTTCTCTTTCAGACTGTGGAGTACAATGGATTTTTGTATGATATCTCTCAGAAAATTGAGTTAGTAAGTGCCAAGCTTCTTGAGAAAACTAAAAAGAAAGCTCCCTTTGCTCGCATGCCCTATCTTGGGTTTTTTAAGGTAAGGCCCCCTTCAGAATTATTTTTCTTAATCTATTATGCATTTCCCAAAACAAAAAAGCTATTGCTGAATGCCTGTATTTCCAGCCTTGTATGATAAAATACACCATGCCATTTGCTGATGCTTATATTTATTGTATATTTAACCCTGGGTTGGTTTGTAGTCTTTTCCCCCCAGCATATTGAGCTCACCTCCACAAATTTTTTTTCTTGTTATTATTATTTGACTGTTTATATGAAAATGTTAAAGCACAAAAAATAATGTAGCTATGTATGATATGAGCCACCTATAATGAAGACAATGAATGGGAAAAACTGTTTAGAGTGAGAAAAGAATGTACATAATATTTGTAGATACCTTGCTTTGTCGTGGCCCACAAGAGTGTTTACATAGACACTTGTAACAAACCAAAGATTTATAGACGCACAAGTTGGAAAAGGGTTTCATGAATAGTTTATAATTTATGATATGAAGCTGTATGGTAAGATGCAGTAAAAGTTTCTTTGTGTGCAGACACATTTGTAATAAAAAAATAATTAGTGGAGATAATCTAAATAATCACTGAGCTGCATTAAGCTGCACATCACATGATTCAAGAGAAAAGTCTCGAAGGAGATTGTGACTGGACGAGGCTGTTATTTTCATAAAGATATTGCATTATGTTGCCTATCATCTAAACTTTTTAACAATCTTTCTCTCTTTGCCAGGTGAACAAGCAGCTTGACTGTGTGGTTGTAAGCATACATCTAAAGGCAGCAGGTCTGGAAGGAGAAAATTCTGGCCGCACAAGGGAAGAAGTGGCCCTTATGGCTGATGTTCTAGACTGCCTGTCTGACAATATTCCTGGTAGGTAATGCCCACCAGCATCGGACGGTGCACAGACTAAAACCATTTAATTTCAGCAGTGCATTGATCTCGGTAGATACGGATGAGCCTGTATATTTTGTTTGTCCTTTTAGACATTAATCATAATGAAAAGTTGGTAAAGAAAGATGCTTTTGACTAACTACTGACAAAATGGTATTTGGGTGCTCAGAAATTAGTAGTATTTTAACACTACTGTATTTAGGAAAACAATTTCCAGTGTGTCCCTAAGAACACAGAACTAAACACTACTCGTGTAAATTAGCTGATTTCTGACTTTCAGGTGAAAAGGATGTTATCATAGCTGGTGACTTCAACCTGGAGCCCGATGCTGAAGGTAGAGTTACCATGAGATGTATAGATTCGTATCGTAAGTTGGCAATCGTGTATTATTGCTGACTATCATTGTATGTTATTGTTGATAATTGTCATGTACTATTTTCATTGCCATCATTATCTTCAGTCCTTTAATCATAGCTGGCTGTTAGAAAATACTGATGACTGTACCATCAACTCTCAACGCTCTCTAGCCATTTCCCCTTTTCTATGATCTGCTGAGTAAAGTCTGCATACTGTTTCTTCCACTTGCCTCTACCTTCTACCTCTCTGAACTGTTCCCTGTGAGGAAGTGGATAACCAAGTGAACAGAACATTGGCATCTGGAGGCCAGTGGCATATGTACCTGTTAGTTTGATACCCATGTGGCACAATGTACCTCTAGTCATTGCAACGTTCTGATGGTCTCGAGATGTGCTCATATGACATCAGTTTGCATCTTTTAACTGCATTCAAGACTCTCAGAGCGCCCCACCATGATTACCTGTTTAAAAAAGTGCTTTATGTTGGTCAAAAAACACATCCAGTTGGTGCTGAACAAGATAACCTGAACTGTGAACAGTCAATAAACACACAAAAGCCTAGGCTGCCAGGCAGACTTGCATTTCAGAATATTGGTGGGTGCTTTGTGATAAATTGATGAATATTATTTAAACAGAATTCACCAGGCTGAGGGCAAAGGGTTACAAAAACTGCATTGGTACAAATGTTCCAACCAACATCAGCAGAAGTAACACGGATGGCAGCCAGTGCTTTGACAACATCTGGATCAGTAAACAGACTCAGGCTTTGTGGACTGGTCAGTTGTCTTTTATGTGTCTTTAAGGTCAAAATGTGAGGATGTGTTCGGTAAACATATCTGCCTATTTGCATGTATATATGTGTTTATTTATCCACAGCCAAATGATGCTTATCTTTTTTTATGAATACAACTTTATTCATCCACAAGGGCAATTAAAAATAGTGCTCGTACTAGATAATACATAGATATTGACATAATTTCTCTCTCACACACACACACACACCTTCCAGAAACAGTAGATACAGTTGATTACCTTAGATCACCTCAGGCTTGTACAAGATCACAGCTAAAAGAGTTTATCAAGTGAATGGCACATGGAATGAACTGCGGTGATGATTGGTTCTGCATACAGGCATCGCATACCTACAGCCAGACTGCAAGAGTGAAAACTCGCATGCAAACACGTGATCAGACATACAGAAGATGCATGATGCCTTCCTAAGGAGTTGCTGATGACATAAGGCTGCCAAATCCCTCTGCCTTATCCAGGTGATCTTGGAACAGATATTAAATAGGGATACAAGACTGTTCCTGTTCAAGGAAGAGGTTGTGGAACCAAGAGATGAAAGAAAAAGTGATGACACTTTCAATGAAGGACTAATAGAACGAGTGAGGATGACAGAGCTGACAGAGAAAGATCTGAATTTCCATAGTAGGTACAGAGGTTGTTGGCTCTTAGGGAGGATCATGTCAGTCTTGGTGTCCCATTTAAGCTTGCTATCAAAGATGGTACCTAAATATTTATAACAGTCGACTATCTCGATGGCATCATCATCGATAGTGCCAATGACTGCCTCAGGCTTGTTTGTCCAAAAGTTGAAAAATCATATCCTTTGAGGCATTCACGATAAGGAAGTGTTTATCACACCAGTTTACAGAGTCAGAACTCTACTGCAAACATATTCACTATCACATAAGTGACAGCAAGGCAGTCATCAGCAAATTTTATAAGAAATCTCTTATCTGTAGGGCATCTACAGCTGTTAGTATATAGTAGTAGTGGAGACAATCAGCAGCCTTGAGGAACCTTTACAGGTGACAACAGGATCTGAGAGAAGACCCTTAATGGAAACTCTCTGTTGCCTGAAATGTCCTTCGAGTTCATCAACTTTGTTCTGGATGGATTGAACATTAAAAAGCAGAGCAGAAGGTAGAGGTGCAGATTTACATCTGTCTTTAAGATCAAATTTTCTTGGCCTACGCTGAACTCCTCCTCTCCTTCTTCTGCTTTTTTTTGTCGGATTGACGGTCGAGTTGTGACACTTCAAATCTAACACATGTCAATTACACAGCATGACTGCAGTCAAAAAAAATGAAGCGAATAAAAAACAAGAGCACTAGATGTCACACAAACAGAAGAGGCCATCTTTATAGTACTTGGTGATGAAATATCCTGTATGGTGCTAAATTCCTTATGTTTCCAAGCTGCAGTAAGAATGTAATTTTATTTCTATGTTCATTGACTGTCCTTGTTTCAGGTAATTCGGGTGTGGTGCGTGATGGACTGTCTAGTCACTGGATTCCTGATGGATGGAAATGGGGTGGTTTTGTTAGTAATCACTGCCCTGTGTATGTCGAACTTTATACCAACAAAGACTTGGACAAAGGTGATCTGTCTCTTGAAAAAGACAAGGATATACAATTCTTTGTGGGAGGTGACTCCTGAAAAATTAGATGTGCGAGGCCTCCCTGCTCCACCTGCCAGTATGGTGTAGCAGAGGTTCTGTGGATATTACCCTCCACTCTGTAATAAGCTTGGGCAATGACTGTGATTTCCTAGTAGCAAGAGGTTTCCTCAAAACCAGAACTCTTTTTTTGGTGGATTCGCCCTTTGTTTTGTGCAGTGGTGCTAGCACTTTCTATCAATCAGGAAAGACATTTCAGTATATTTGTAGCATTTTTTACCAACGTCAGGACATCTTCGGTGTGATTCTAGTATTTCCCACTAGTGTCACAACAAGTGCAGTGGACAGCCACATCAAGCAACAGAAAAGGTGTGCTTTAACATGCAAATCTTGTGATACATTCGTAAGTGTGGCTGTGAAACTATGGCAAGTGACTTGGATACATTCTCTGAAAGAAATTCAAGTAAATGTGGCACTTAGAATTCTTTCACTTGACGGCGGTCTGTGTCTGTGCACTTCTCGATGTGTTTCCAGAGAAAAGTTAAGTTTTGTCTTGACCTTTAACTTATGTGCCTTTCCTTCTTATTGGATGCTAGGAATGCTAGTGTATGCATGTGTGTTTGCTGTGCACATGCATGTTTGGTGTGCATGTGCATGACATAGTCACATTAGTCTTAGCTTCCTATTACAAGATCAGTTAATTAACAGACTGAAGATGCCTGTTAAGTGTATGGAGATTGTTTCCTCTCTGTATAGTCCTATTACTGCTTGTGACAACACTCAAGTACAAATACAGCCTTGTTTTAAAAATATTAAAAAGTGAAATATGATTTCACCGCTGAATTTATTTTGGAAAGTATGCTTTTTTATTTAAATAACCATTTGATGCACACTAAATCTTCTGAAAACTGTGTATTTTCTAGTGGTTAATTAAACAGGGTCAGAGATGGAGAGAGTTTTTAGTGTGTACTCTTTGTATATCACATTACACTATTCAATCACTGTAAATGTACAGGGAAGAGAAACAAAGGGATTCTGAAATGAAAAAATGTTCCCTAGGAGCTGACTGAATGGAATGACAGCCTTTGTTAAAAACCAACACAGTTTATTGGAAGGGGTGAAGAATATAATGAATTTGGGTGGGGGTTTGGTGAGTTTAAGGTGTAGGATTTGCTGTATTAAAATAACCGAATGTATCCTTTTTCACATGAACATAGCACAAAGGCTACAAGGCTACACTCAGAATGCATACTCCTTGCAACACTGATATCACTCGGACACTTTTCTTTTCAATGTAGCAATTGTAGTATTATTGTTACAGTAAAGGGGCAGAGGACATCTTTAGTCACAATGCACCATAATAGAAACAGACATCTTAGATTTGCAATTGCTGGAGAGTGAAAATTCTTAATATATTGTGTTTTGCTTTAAGTATGACGTCAATAAATTTAAAACTTTTACATACAAATGTGAATAATGAGTACTGTACTCCTGTTTAACCATGTGTTGGCCTGAAGCATCATCTGGAAAACTTGACCAATTTTTTTTCCATTGTGTCTAAAAGAAATCCTCAAATTATACAGCATTTATCAGATTTTGAAATGTTAACAGTAAATTTCCTGAAACCCCACTGTTCTCTATTTGCCATTTGGTTGGGCAGACATCCCAGAATATTAAGCATTTATCAAAAAGGTTACCACCTAGAATATATAAATGATATATTAATATCTGCTGATTTGCAAATATCTCAAGGGGACGATCAGTCACACATGGTTGTTTTGCTTATAAGCAGCTGCTATACTTCAAGCAGCAGTATATGGTTATAGTTACCAGGGTATTTACGATTCACATACATTGCACTGACAATCATTGCAGTTGTAGAGGCAAGATAGAATTTATTGTGAACACTGTTAAAAAATCTGTCTGATGTGTTTATCAGTATGCTTTCTGTGTAAGCTACTTGTATACTTTTTTAATAGCTGTACTTTAATATAGCATGGTTGTATGTAACTGTGGTCAAGATACCATCCCTGTGTAAATCACTAAGTTTTGCATTCAGCTTTTTAATAGACTCATCATGAGCAATTGTTTCAATGGTTTTTAAAAACTCTCATAACATTTACATGAGATGGTGCCTGTAGTAGATTTTGGAGAATGTCAACAGGCAATGTGTGTCAAACAGACCTATTTATTTATACGTTCAGTTTTTATACCTGCCAAGGCAGCAAACAGTAGGAGGCAGCTTCCCAGCTAAAGCTAGTACACATCTTGTCAAATAACCCTGCTAAAATAATAATGGATATTTTTCTTAAATTAGATTTTTTTTATCTTCTGTTTATTTTGTGCTGTGAGGTGAAGCTCCTGCAGAAAGGCCAGTTGCATAAGGATGGTGTGTTGTTAAGTTGTTAAGAGCATCACCTGCATGTATTGCCAGATATCAGGCACTTGTCTAAATGAGATTATAAACTGCCACAAATGCACTGTCAAGAACCTGTATCTTGTTGTCTTCTTTTTTTGGTGTGCAAGTATCTAATCAATAGAGACTAACAATGTGCTTTAATGGTGATCCTAGACAAAAGTTGTCATCCTTACTATAACTTGTACATGCATGCATTCACAATCAAACCAGCAAAGAAAAAAAATGAACAAAATCTGACAGAACCCAGAAATATTTACTCACCATTATCCTCAACTTCCCTTCCCCTCAACTGGGGTAAATTTCACATTATGGCAGCCATAAAAATGTGGCATTATTCTGATACTTTTGTGACATTAATTCAGAGTTAAATTACCAGAATAAGGATCGAAATATAAAGTGCCTAATAAGAATCAATATCAAAAATCTTTGTTTTTGCTGTTTGTTGAAAACTTTATAGAAGTGTGAGACAACAATTTACATCTCTCCACTTTCATTCAACACTTTTGCTTGCAATGTCATCATATACTCAGTAAACAAAAGCATTCTTTAAATTCTGATCATGAAGCAATATGAAAAAACATTTTTGCCAAGAGAACATTTGGCGGCAGCAAGTCTCCAAAAGGCACTAGCTGCAAGCATGAAGCAAGACTGACCATGCAGCATGTAGGGGGGAAACAAGGTAGGTCAGCAACTGTTACATGAATACCTGCCCACTGTGACGACAGACTACCAGTGACCTCATCACATGATTATGAACCCACCCAGCCCACACTCTACCAATGACCTCCAGAGCCGGCACCAGCGGGGGACTGCCCAAGGCCCGCACCTGATGGGAGCCCCGTGCTAATGAGTACAACGTAGGGATGAAAGAGTCTGTAATTTTTTATTGTGCCCCAAAATTCTATTTGCCCAAGGCCCCACATCCCCCTAGCGAGGGCTCTGTGAGCTCATCATATAATCACAAGCCCACCTAGATGACAGACTCTGCCAATGACTATGCTGGTTAGTACATCACATTATCACAAATCAATATGGAGACACCTCACCTCAAAACTAAAACTTTTTTAAAGTGTCCAAACCTGCGAAAGGTAGTGTCATCCAACTGGACAAAAATAAAATTTGGAAATGAAGGATAAAATCCAGTAAGATTTTGTCACAAGTTCCCTAGAAAGCTGAACATGAGCCATTAATAGTTGATACAAAGATTAAGAAAGCAATATCTTCGAGTTACAAAATTTTGCACTGCCTCTTTTTGATAGTCACAAAAGAATGAGAATAACCATGTGTTACAGTATATTGCACTATTTTTGTATCTCATAGAAGATTATATATTTTTGAATGGGGACTTTTTTTAAAGACAGATGGGACTTCAATATGTGGTTACATTTTTCAATAATCACAAAACTTGTACAAGAAATATGAAAGGCATAATGACAGCATATCTGGTCAAAAAAAAAAAAAAAAAAAAACTTACAGGACCTGATGTTAAACTCTAGAAAGATCAGAAGTTCATCACAATTTAACCACCCAAAATATCTGCAAATTTATATGATTATGATGCCAACTGAATGTTTTTAATCATTGGTTTTTATTTTTTTTTGGGGGGGAAGCTGTTCAAACCTTTCTTCCAAAGGCCAACAGAAATCAAAGAAGTATCCATGCAATGATTTGTTGCAAAATTATTAGTTACCAAAGATAGCATCTACTACCAGTTTTGTATCATGCATCTTGGCGATGTATACTGTTTAGATCACCTTAGAGAACTATAGGAAATGAAACCCCTCTGTGAACCAAAGGTAACTCTTCAACAGATGCACTCGATGTATCAAACACTTCCCTTCTCTCCCCTTTCTAAACTCTGTATCACAGACTGCAATGACTGACATGGACCCAATAAATTTGGAGATATGTAAATACTCTGAATGAAGAATAATAAGATAACGCAAAAAAAAAGAGAAGAATTTTTCAACCAAACATTTTAAATAATATAAATTAAATCAATACTCTTAAATAAAATGTTCAATGTGAAATAACTCTGCAATGTGATATGAAGGAACAGCATGAAAATAAATGGTATATTTATTTATGTATATGACCCTGTAGCACAGGCCCAGAAACTAAACTTCTATATAATAATAAACAATAATAAAGAGCACTTGATTTAACACATTTCCCCACTGAGCAGACCCCATCCAGAGAAAAGTTCTGTTTCTCATAACAGCAAAGTTTTCTAGCACTACCTTGCAAGAAGCACTTTTCTCAATAACAAACACTTGTGGTACACACACAGTTAGACACCATCAACCTGAAATAGTTGACAAATTATCTATCTACGTTTTTGTGAATTACGTCGTTCAACAGCAGGTAATAATGTCATGCAAATAACTTTCAACTAAAAGCTAAAATCCAGGCAATATTCAACAACAACCTGCCAATCACAGAAAAAATTTGATTGAAAGTCACAACAGGCTTCAAAAACCAGATCAACTAGGACTTCATTACACTGCTTATGAACCACAAAGAGGCTTGTCATAAATTTTTAAATCATGCCAAGACAGTCTGGTCCAAAATGAAACAAGAATACAGCCCATGTTACAAAACTAATAAGTTTCTTTGTAGTAAGATGAATGCTATAGATGAGCGTTGCTACTGTTTTGCGAGTTAAAACTCGTCTCCTCCATTTGAAGAGGAAGTCTTCCCTCTGCTACCTGCTCCTCCTCTGAATCAGAAGGTGCTGAACGCACCTCCTTGTACCATTTTTTGGTAAGACTGTCCACCTGACTGCGTCCTTCTCGTACTTCCTACAAGACAAAGTATTTGCATTTTTCAGCAAAGAGAAAAAAAATGTCCATGTCATATAAAAAAAAATGTCACCATTAATTTATATTTTTTTATAACAACCAGTTAAGATTTAAGACACTAGAACTTGTCTAACAAGCCTAACTTCACTTACTTTTAAAGCACAGAGCTGAAGTTAGTAAAATCACATTACTGCTTATTTTATTTTTCTTTGGCATTTCCATTATAACTGGAAAAAGCACATTATTCTTATTTCATGGTAGAATCTGCAGTTGATGCTTTGATTCACCCCTTCATAACCTTTATTTACTCTTTATTGCTTATATTTCCCTCTTGAACTTCACTTAGTCATGTTATTTGACATAGTATGAAGAAGAAAAAAAAACAAACTTGTTGAGTAAAGCGGCGTGTAAAGAAGGGTATGAGATATTTAGCATCCAGCTTGAGGAAGCCCTTCAGATGAGGTTTGACAAAGTTCACTTCATACTCCTCTTCTGTCAACTCTGACAGGTGCTCAGAGTCAACAGTCTCCCCCTGTCACATAAAAACACTGCCATGATTGGTGTTCGTATTCTTCCCATGGCAAATAAACATTTCTTCAACTAACAGCATTTTCTTTGATAAAAAACAGTTGTACAGTAATAACTGCAATAGCTGCTTGCTTAGCGCAAGAAGTGCTACAGAAGTGCTACTACTATTATTATTATTATAAAAAAAAAGTAGAATATGGAAAAGACAAGAAAAAATTGTTTTGTTTTCCTTTGTTCTAGCAGACCTTTATTGTAGCCTCACTAATACCGATTTCACTTTTCAGATGACGTTACTATACAGATGATATTACTTTGTCGACTACTTTAGAGCTGTAACTACTGTAATAAGGTATTAGTGTAGAGACATTACTATCATGACTGGCATATATTACTGTACACAAGCTGCTATCTGTAATTATGATACAGACAGTAGTCATGTATAAAGACTAGCATCTGCAATTCTTCTGCAAATGGTAGTACTATAGACCCATGGCTATTCACAGACATATGTTGACAGTCTGCTAAGAAAAAAAATTTTCTCTGATGAAGTGGTAAGATGTCAGGTCTTGGCATGCCTTAGTGAAAGATACATTATGAAAATATATAAACTATATCTATCAAGATGAGGACAGATCATGCTGAGACTCTTGATGTCAACAGTAAGTTTGTTGCTTTAGTTACTTTATTTTTTTTTCTTTTCATTTTTGCCAAAATCGTAAACATCTTATCACTCCCAAGTTTAGATTTAATAAATCAAAAGCACCTTGCAAAGAGTCTGAGATTTTGCATCTCTACCATCATCTGCTATGCAAGTTAACACTCTCGTTTGGAAATTAATGTGAAAACAAATCCAACTGCCAGCTATCCATTCTATTTACACTAGTGTTCTATATGCTGTATAGACACTATAATTACTGTACAGATGGTGGTACTGTACACACACTACACTATAATTACTGTACAGGTGATGGTACTGTACACACACGACACTATATGCATTTATTGTATAGATGATATTAATGTATAGAAACTACTGTTTATTGTACATCTAACACATAAAAGAATGGTGTTGTAAAGACCTTGCCAACTCTAATTAATGTACAGAGTGATACTGTGTAGACAGTACTATCTGTAGTTAATATACAGATGGTGGTATTCTACATACACTGCTACCTATAATTACTGTACAGATGGTGGTACAGCACAGACACTACCAGTAATTACTGTACAGTTTGTGCTATTGTGCAGACACTATTAATTATTTTACAAATGGTGATGCTGTATGGACACTATCTGTAATCACTGTGTGGGTAGTACAAACACACTACCTCTAATCAGTGTACAGATAGTATAGATATGTACATAAGGGGGTACTGTATACACAGTAATCCTAACCCCTACCATTTCTTTTGTCTTGCTCAAGGTGACTTCTTTCTCATGCTTCCTTCTCTTTCTCTTGTCTGTCTTCATTAGCTAGTGATTGGACAGACAAAAAAATGATTATTTCTGTATCTGCAAGGACACTCAGAGAAAGGCATGAAAAAAAAAAATTAAAAGAACAAGAACATAGCACTGAAAGAAAGAATAGTAAATAACATCTGCAACTTCAACACATCATTTTAAAGAATAACCTTAAAATGTATGCTGCATTTATGCCACAATTACTGCTTGCAAAAATCAGTTCACACACTTCTGAAGTACTCTGATGAAATATGCACAATTTAATAAATCATATCATTATACCATACTCCCAGCCCATGAGGAACCTAGGATAACACTGCCTTTGTGTCAGTATGTTCTATTACCAACTCCCCCACTGAAACCAATGGAGTGAAGTACAGCAATCACACAAAGCAACGAAAACTGCACAGACCTTTAAGAGTGGCATGGTGCTGCCACCTAGAATCATCAGAGTAAACAGTACAATGATGAGAGTAGTTGTGACCAGGACATAGCGTTTTTCTGCTGCCAGTTCCAAGTGTAAGCTCAATGCAAAGCAATGGCACCTCGCAGACCTGACCAAAACCATAAAGACTTCCAGCTGGCAGATAAAAACAGTTGATACCCCACTGCCATACCAAATGCCACATAATCACAATAACTACAGTACAAGTCTGATTTATAAGTTTATAGCAAATGTTGTTGACCAATTTCTGATTAATATTAAATACCCTGAATAGATCTAATTATCTGAAATCTGCATAAACACATCAGTTGTGATAGTAACATTTACTTACCTTACTTACGCTTACTTGTCCCTTATCCTTAATTCTTTGTGTGTGTGCATGCACACATGCACTTTTATGCTTGCTTCTCAAGCATAACATATTAAAATTTATTAAGATAACAAATTAGTTATAGTACACTTCTTCTTGACTAAATATTACTTATCAAAGCTTAGCTGGATTAGCATTTCAACAAAAAATATATTTCCTTACCACTGAACCACATGATAAACTGGTTCTTGCGGGTGATCTTGTGCTCACGGAAAAAGTTAAGGAGGAAAGACAAAGGGAATATGTTGACAGCGCGGGCAATCAGTGTCAGTACCTGCAAATGTCACCAACGTATTAACAGCTGCTAGGAAAGGAAAAAATTATCTGAGGCTGAGTAAGACAGAGCAAGATGCTATCAAAATTCAGTTATTAGAGGTCTAGTAAAACTAGCAAGGGATGCTCACCACACTCCAGATGACAAATGCTGGTTTGACGTTGACTCTAAAGCTGAAGATAGCTAGCCCCAGGTAGGCAAACACACAAGTCTCTGAATCACAATCATGACACCCCCACCCCCAGAAATGAGATATATTTAGGTGCACAATTTATGTAGTATATTAATAATGTATCAGCTGGAACATAACATTTATGTACAGCGTTCATTACATAGCATTCAAATAAACTCAGGTGAATAGGCATCATATAACTTCACATAACTGGAGTTTGAGATAATCATCAAAGCATGTGCAGGTACGCAAGTAAACGTACCTTTTCGGTACTAAACTGCACAATGTCTGCTACATAAAAAAATGGAGATTTTTTTATCACATGCTATTCCACCGGTTCCCAGTCACTTAATCCCCAGACACTTCATCCCCGACACTTCATCCCCGACACTTCATCCCCTAGACTTTTAATCCCCAGACACTTCATCCCCAGACACTTAATCCCTAAACTAAATCCTTAACTATAAAAATTATGAAGTCAGCGAAAAATTTAATTGAAATTCAAATTCAAATCATGCTTTTAACTTCAACGTCATTTGAACATCAACAACATTAGTTAAAGTTCATATAAGCTAGTAAATTTAATGTTCTTCAACAAAATGATATGAAAATTGTTCTTGAGTGTTGGGGATGAAGTGTCGGGGATTAAGTGTCTGGGGATGAAGTGTCTGGGGATTAAAAGTCTAGGGGATGAAGTGTCGGGGATGAAGTGTCGGGGATGAAGTGTCTGGAGATTAAGTGACTGGACACCTATTCCACCACCTACCACCAGTCATTAAGCAGTCCAACTGCTTCAGAATGCTTCTGATAATATTGAATGTATATGTGTACACATTTTCTCAGTTTGTTTTCAGTAACTGTCGTTTGCACCAAGCCTTTAAAAATGTTAAGCTTTACATCAATGACAAGCATTTTACATATGACCATTTCCTAAATACATATTTGGAGATTTGTTTAGAGACATCAGGACAGGAAATGACCTACTAAGTCATCTAAATTAGAAATGGAAAAAACGGTAAACACCACAGCTAAAAAACAACTGTAAATACCACAGCAAAAAACAGTAAATACCATAAGTAAAAACAATGGTAAATACCACAAATAAAAGCGATGGTACGGAATGTCTGCTGAACAGTAATCTGTGTGACCGGTGAGAGGTTCAGGTGGGTGTAATGTGACATCACAATGCCACAGAAGAGAATGGCCATGATCCCTGCACAGAAAGTTATTTTCAAGAGTCACCAGCATATTAAAAGCTCATTATCCAAAGCACAATGCTCTGTAAGACTGGCTCTTTCTCTTTTGGATAAATCTCTTTTATCAAAATGAGCAAACAGATCATCCTTCTTGAAAGCAAAGAGTATACAAAAATATTGAAAGCTAATCATAACACTGCAACATTTATAATGGAGAAAGAGAGATTACCTGAAAGGTGAATACCCTCAGCCAGAGCATAAGGTAGATATGAAAACATAAGCACCAGACCAAACTCCAATGATGGGGTTTTGTGCAAGTTCACAAACTTCAGAATCTGTTTACCGGTTAAAGGATGCAAATTCCTTTGTCATGTAACTATGTTACAAATGATGCTGATTTTCTTTTGTCATATATCTTTTAAATGGTGTTAATTGTCCTTTGTCATATAACTATGTATTAAATGGCATTGATTGTCCTTTGTCATATAACCATGCTTTAAACAATGTTGGTTGTCCTTTCCCTTCACTGTACACCCTTAGGGTTAAACTGACATTGCATAAGGATACGACAGCACTGAGCAGTCCAAACAAGACTCCAATGGCAGCAGAAGCAAAAAACATGATGCAGAATCTTGCCACTGCCATGAAAAAGGCTGTTGCACCACTAACAGCTGATGGTTTGCTGAATTCCAGAATGGTGCTGAAACCAGTAAAAGCTCAAAATGAGTATAAACTATGCCTGCCAACTAACACATAAACAAACATTAACTTCATTGGTTCAAAATAATCTTTAAAAATATAACTTAATAAGAAAATAAAAAAGGAAAACAAATCTTCAACTACTTTTTAGTTTAAAAGAGAAACTAGAATCAAGTGCTCAAGACTAAATGAGGTCCAGTCTTTGAAAATGTTTGACAACTTTAAGTGATTCTATTCAAAGCTAATGAAAACACACACACACACAATTTTCTTGCAGAAACTGGCTCACACAAAGTCCACAACCCACCTAAAAGCCTGTTTCATGCTAAACCCAACTTTCTAGAACTACTCTTGGATACATATGGTTGAATTCTTGGAAATTTAGTGGCTAAAAGACTTGAGAGGCAAAAGGGATTTTAGGTGAGCAATTTCTAGGATATCAGCAGTATGCTCTAAAAAAAATTATTTAAGACCACATAGATAATGCTTTCACTGACGTTGTCATTACAATCGATACTGCATCATTCAGGACACTCTCTCCAAACACCAACATGTACAGGATAGGGTCAACATCCAGTGCTTGGAATATAGCCAGTGTCGCCACTGGATCTACTGCAGAGATGAGGGACCCAAAAGCAAAGCTTTCAATCAGTGTCAGCCTGTAGGCAACCTGTGCCTGAAAGCAAGAAATATCCATGAATTTGACTCATCAGGATTTTTACATGCTCATGACATCTTGTATTAACTATCCCACACATGTCACCCAAGGTGGAGAAAAAAGAAAGAGAGAAACCCAGCAATACAGAAAAGATAAAATAGCTTTCTTAACACCAGATCAAGGATTCAACTGTTGTAGCATTTGTACTTTAAGAACACTGTTTTGTATCGACACTGACATCCAGCATCTGAAAGTCTTGCCTAAAAAAACAAGCAGGACATCACAGTTATTATAAACAAAATTTTATTATCTCATAAATACTGTTTCCCCAAAATAAGACTAGCTCTTTAATTTTTGCTCCAAAGGAAGCAAATGGGTTTATTTTCAAGGAAGGCAAGTACAAAAAGCCACATTTATTCTAATACAGTCATGTCATCTTCTTCAGGAACATCATTATAATTTTCAAAACCTTGAATTCTGGCCTGAATTTCAGGAGACTCCATTTCCTGTTGAATCATCATCCATTATAATTTATATTCTTATTTAAGCATTGATGTAATATTATTAATTTATTTATATACTGATATAATTATTAGGTTGACGGAAAAGTCATGATGTATTTTTCTAAGGGCATTTAGTTATGCAAACAACAAAGATCAATGAATGATATATATTGTCTGTTTTGTTCGATAACCTTTTGCCATCTTTCAGTTATCTTCGTAATTCCTCATTTATAGAAAGACTTGTCTTCATCGGCGAAAAAGATACAAGGAGTTTTTAAGAGAGCAAAAACAAGTCATAAGTCTGACAGTACAAGGTCAGGTGAGTATGGTGGGTGTTGCAAAACATCCCATCTAAACTCCAATAGTTGTTGTTGAGATGGATGATCAAACCTGTGTGTGGTCTCACGCTGTTGTGACCGAACACAATTCCTTTAGAAGTAATAAGTGCTAGATGATTCTGGATGATGGATTTTTTTTCAACCATTTGAACTATTGTTGGCACTGACTTTCTTGTTGAGCATTGTAACTGTAAATTTTATGCAACTTTTCACAAGTTTGATGCACATTTTTCCCTATATGAAAGTGAAACAGTAAAATATTGCAAAAATGCAACAACTAGTCTTCCATCATCAACTTGTAAAAAAGTCAACCAAATCTTTTTTTTTTTAATGAAACTAAAACTGTCAGCTGTCAAATGACAGAATAACATAAATGTGAATGACTCTAGTCCTTCCAAAAATGAACTAGCGCTATAAATTGCAAAAATGGTACAATACTTCATAAAATGGCTCCCAATACTTTATAATTTAGGACATTTATCTTGTGTTACAATTCAGAAATTGCCATGACAAAGAGGCATAAAATGGTTGTGCACAATGAAAACCTGAAATCCTTGCACTAAAAATATATAAAAAGATCATTCTTGGGGCATTTCATGTCAAACACTTAGACAAACACTATATTACACCAAAACTTGACTGACTCAGAGTTTATATACCTGCCCAAGAAGATACACTCCACCTCCAATAACCATAGCAGATATAGCTGTGCCAAACACAGCAAACACCAAAATTGACCCAATGTTCTGGAAGAAGTTGCCCTGAAACAGAAAAAAGAAACTATTAAGAGGCATAAAAAAATAAAAAGAAGTAAGAAGAAAATAAGAGGTGGGAAAAGATAATTATCAAACACCTACAACAGCTGGAATAGTTTTTAACTTAAAATAATCTATCTTGACACTGGTGATCATGATAATACAGTCCTAATGATAAGCCCCCCCAAGCAAGTAGACTGGCATGTAGGTGTACTTACCTTGTGCAAGTTGTAACCTGACTCAAAAATAATAGGTGGCAGAAGCACAATGAAGAAAACTGTGGGAGGGAATGCTTCTTCATTCTGTACAGTAAATAACATATATATATATCAACATTAAATATAAAAAAACTAAACGTAAGATAAAAAAAGGATTCCTTTAATAACATAGAACTAATAATATCACCAAAGGTATATCTAATGTATCTAAGGTAATTTTGTTTTCTCTGAAACAATGTTTTTGTTCACAATAGGGAAAATGCTGCCTTATTTTATGGAATATGTTCTATTAAAATAAAACTGATTCTAAAATATCAAGAAATTACAAGCAAAAAGCATGTAATTCTATGTGTGTGAAAGAGAGAGACTGTGTGTGCACCCACCTACAAACAAGATTAATATAAGATCTATTCTTGGTCTATACCTATTGCTGACATTTAACATCTGTCTTGATAAATGAAGACAAAACATCAGATACTAGCTACATCAACAAATTGCTCACCTTCCAGTTTCCAAATTCAAAGACCTTCAGTGCTAGACCTATTAAAGCTCCTGAGGACAGTGAAAATAAATGGGGAAACTGTGAGTGACTACACCAAATGAGAAGGAGAGAGAGATAGCACATTTGTATGTGAGTAAACATTCAGACAGTACTATCACTTTTATCAAACCAATTAAAACCAAGTACAAACTCAGTTGTCTCAATATCCTACAAATAGCTGTTTACAAGAAATAAAAAATGAGAGAAAGGAAGGATTTCTATTTTTGAAAAAGACTTTATGGGCAAAGTGAAGTATTCCACTGATTATAAACAGAAAAAAAAGAACTGGCATTAAACTAAAGAACCAATAAATCATTACATGAAGGTGAATGAACAAATTATGTCGCATTTCTTTTTTAACAAAAATGTGGAGATAGCCATTTAAAACAAAGTAGGTTGAAGTTTACATGCAAATGGTAACAGACAAAATGCATCAAACATCTGGTTTTTATTTTACATTTTTAACTTAAAGCAAATTATTTGGGGCTTAATGAGAATATAAAGAATATATATTTAGGATCTTAAAAACAAAATTAAAGACCACAAGAAACTATCAAAGAAATCAGCTATTTAATGTATTCCTCTGTTTCAGCTTAATGCTGTGCATGTACATCACACTCACCTATAAGTACTATAGCAATGCTATCAGGCAAGTAGTGAAACTTGGTCTGGATAAGCAAGTGTACCAGCAAAATAGAGATAGCTGCATCACACACACACATACAGAGTCAGTAACAAACAATTGGGTAATTGTGTGTAAATTATTAGTGATAAAGTGTTTGTACTTTAGATAATAGAAGAAGCTTCAAAACTGAAAATGAAGTAAACACTTTTTAAATGATAAACATTTCTTTTTTGGTTTTATTAAAACTACATCACTTTTATCATGGTCACAAACACAAAATTCTGTGTAATATTACTGACAGACAAACCCAAAACCAAGACTTCTCAGACTTTAGCCTATAAATTTACTGTGCAATCAGGTTTGTTTTTTTTATAAATTATGTCCAAAAGATTACATGGAACTGAAATGGCTTGCTACTACAGGAGCTGTTTTAAGGTGCATCTAGCATGTCAAAACATATCTAAGTAGTGTAACAGCAAAACAAAAAATGCAATGGAATGGTCAGATCCACTCACCCACCACCAGAAGAATGAAGAAGATGGTCAGGCTACTATGATGCTCTTCCTCAGCAGCACCCTTGCGGGGCAAGTCCTTGACCTCTGCATCTTTATGCTTCTTGATGGGCGGCTCCTTGGTAGTGGTAGTGGTTGTAACATCAGAGGTGATATTAACACCACTCCAGTTTCCCTGGCTGGAGCCCACAGTGGATGATATTAAAATATTATGTTACTCAGCTCTATCAAATGTATCTTACACTTTGGAAATTTTATGAGAAGGTGTCATAGCCTGGTGGTTAATGTATTCTAGGGAGCAGAAGGCAGCTGGTTTAGGCGTGCTCAGGCCTGTGGTCAGAAAATCCCCCCCCCCCCCCCTTCTTGAGGACTTGACTTGGGATGAATTACAATATTAAGATCTTTATCTTAAGGCACAGCAGACATAAATAAGTCTCAGTAAGTAAAGAAGTCCTTTTAAACCCTTATATAAAATGAAACTGTATCATCATGATGCTATCATTTGGATGAAGGCCCTTGGCAGAATATGTTAGTTAATGCAGAACTGACCAACCACCTAGATGAAGTCAGAATCACTACCTCATATTATTTGGAAGCCCAATCACAAGAAGCCATAATGCTGTCATAATGTTGAAAATAGTTGAACACTTCCTAACCATTTCTGTCAAACTGTTCAAAATGTCTAATCACATGCCACAAATGTTAGCAGTCCACAAAGCTGATGGAACAATCGTATTTAAAGCAAGCAGCAAAATAGATGAAACTTGAATAAGGATATCTGATATGCAAATCCGTGTCCCAATGTTGATCGTACCTATAAGTACAATAATAGAACTAACGACAATGATTGCAGCTGTGACACTATTGAACAATATCCGGGGGCGACAGCTCTAATGATATACCCCAGCTTAACTAAAAGAAGTGTAAACACGAATATACATCAATTGTTAGTGGTCTGGGTTGCATGTTCAATTTTTTTATTAAGTGCCATGTTATTTACGTGTTACCAAAGGGACGTTCTAGTGTTTGTGACTGTGTCAGTGTCTGGACTGTGCATGGTGTGTTTCTAGGGACATCCAAATCGTTATATTGTTTGTACATTTATAAACTATGCAGATTTCACCGCAAACTAAACCAGGTTTTACCTTCCATTCGCATGTGTTAATGATGTCACAGGCACACTGTTGTCATTTTCCGGCGATTTTTCGTTCTGGGTTTGTCTCTTTTCCCTTTCGCTACTTCCACATTCACGGGTGATGACATCTCCTAAACAGCCTGAACTGTTTTTAAAAACATTAGGTATCAATAATAAGAGGACAACTAACACCAAAACACTGGGCATTTTTTCGTCACCTGGTCACACAAACCAAACAGAACTTCATCGTTGTTTATATCAACTAAACGTAGCAGTACGTCAATGCAGACAACTCTGAGTAAACATTTCTCGCCAGTAATTCTACATCCGGTAGTAACCGGAATCTGTATTCAACGCGAGATACAAGCTGAATAAACCCTTTTTTTTTTAAGAATAAAACAAACTTACTGGTGTATTTTGTCCTGTTTTGTGGGTGATGTTGGAAATAAAACTAACAAATTTGCTTTGCGAATATCTTGCCGCATAAGTCTTTTCCATCATATCAGCAACAAGAAAAGTAGGGTTCAGTATAAAGTTGTGTAAGCATATGTCTTTAGTTCGTTTCTTATTTCATTATAAAAAGCATTCTTAAAACATTATAAGAAATCACCATTCTTTCTCTCCCATATTTGCCAATATTAGTCATTTATTTACTTCAGTGAGTAAAGTCTCATCTTCTTTTAGTGAGGTTCGGGAAATAAAGATATGTGATGTGGAGAAAGACTTGGAAGTGGACTTTGATTATAAGTATATCCAAAGAGTGGTAGGCACTAGATGGTTGGTATTATTAGAAGGACTTCTAAGTATCTGGAATGAGATATATTTTTAAGATTGTACTAAGCACTTGTGCGTCAACATTTGGAATATGCTAATGTAATTTGGTCTCTTCAAACAAAAAAAAAAACAAAAAAAGAAGACAATACTAGTGGAAATTGTAGGATGTAGGCTTAAAATATTTCATGGTTATGTTGACATTAATATCAATGTCTTCTTCCCTTCACCACAAACTGACATCAGTAGAAATTCTGAAGGACAATTCTTCACTAAAAGTTGTAACGCTAATAAATGTAAATTCTATTTTCACAAAGAGTTCCAACTAATTGGAACTTACTTCCAACTAACATTAAATATGCACCAAATTTAAATAGGTTTAAGAACTCTCTAGGAGATATTCAAAGCTTCATAGAACTGTTTTATAGCTTTGATAAAAAAAATAAATTAAGGTTCAGACCTAACATACATTAATGAGAGTTGTAATAGGGGGACAAAAACAAGGCCATCATGCTTATAGGTGATCAACAGCTAGTCCCTATTGCTACCACTTATGGTTTCTTTAATGACATACAATATAACTGCATTACATAAGATGTTTTTTATATGAATGCTGTCTCTGACTTCAACTGAGTTTTACGTTGAAATTTTGTTTCCAGGTTATCTGCAAAGATGGTACTTTTATTTAAGTCATGGCCAGTTCTTAACACAATGGCAACTTATGGAATTTTGTGGACTGCATCCGACATCAGTCAAGAGTTGTTTATATCAAAGAAAGATCATGTCAATTGGAGCAAGACAGCTCGGATTGCTACCACAGGAACCTTTGTTATTGCGCCAATAGTTTACACTTGGATTCATTTAGCAGAATGGTTGTTACCTGGCAAGGCCTTGACAACTGTGATGAAGAAAGTCATCGCAGACCAGGTCTTTTTTGCTCCTATTGGCATCAGCAGTTTTTACTTAGGTAAAGACATTGGTTAAGTATTATGATATAAAATTCTGAGGATTAGGTTTGTATATTTCATTTGTAGTATAGTTTTAGATTTAGTAAACTGCACTTAGCTGACAAGTCTTGAAAAAACAGGAGATGTTGCTTGATTCTTTAAAACACTTTAAAGGGTGTTTCTTCTCCATTTTCTCTCTTTGTAGATGAAGGGCTGGCTACCTCTAACTCAGCACTACTTTACTTTTCAACACATTAGCCAGAACTTACTGCACTGCAAGAGCAATTTTAATAGAAAAATGAAATGTATAAGAAGACAGTACAATTACCTTAATTATTGCTACATTTGGAGAGAGACAAGTTAAATAATTGTGTGTCTATAGCAACAGGTGTTTTGGAAGGACGAAGGGACTTGACAGAACTGCGTACCAAGTTTAAGAAGACATATCTGGTATGCGGAGGCACAGTTACCATTATTTGCTTTTCCAAGTGTCCTTTCATCCTTTAATTATTTTTGCCATGATAAAGCTAGCAGAATTCTTATCAGCAAAATCACATCATGATAGGTACTGATATTAAAACACATGCTGCACTGCTTGTGAAACTCTCCTCTCCACCAGTATTGTGCTTGTTTAATAGTATTAGTAATATCAGTGATATCAATCAAAAAAAAGTACAGGAAGGACACCTTTACACACTCTCAAATTCTTCAGTGGTCATACAAATGCAGAACATGGTTACAAAATTTACTTTGCATATTGTAATTTACAATGTAAGATATATCAGCCAAGAGTACACAGACCTAAGCTTGTTTCAAATAAAAAGAGAAAATCAGATGCATCTAAAAGGATAAAATCCCAACAAGAGCGAAGCAATGTCAAAGCTTAGTTTTTGCACACAGACATTTGTTGTTGCAGACAGGTATGATGTTCTGGCCAGGTATTCAGATGGTTAACATGCGTTATATACCACAGCCATACAAACCTATTGTGACTGGATGTGCATCATTTGTATGGACAATATTTCTATGCTACATGAAGGAGGTATGGCTATACATGTATTCTAACCTAGTAATATATATATTCCACTGATGCCTTTCACAAATGCTGCACTCCAAAAATTGACCTTTCACCCCATACCCTACTTTCATCACATCATCACTTGAAGTTAAATTGAGATTTGTCTTTTAGATGGATATTTCATTGAACATATGATTGGGAAAAAAAGAAACTTTAATGGGAAAAAAGTGGCATGTGAGAGAGACAAAGAACAGACAAGTGGTTGGAGAACCTAGCTGATCAGCATTGTTTTAAATATACACCAACAATAGTCACTCATGTGGTCAGCACTTCTAAATTCTGATTTAGCATTATCATGGTTCAAATTTATACATGCACTTAATGCACAATGATTCTACATCCTGTATGGAACATGCACTTGATGGAGGAAGAAAAATCTTGATTCAACAATTGGGTAAAATCCAGCCAATCCAACATGTAGCCTTGAGACAGACAGGTTACAGATGTTATTGCAAAAAATATTAATAGTTATCCTTTTTTCCCCCCATGATTTCCACCTCCAGCCTGATGTTCAGAAGGAAGAAATGGCTACACCACTTTTGCAAAAGGATTGATGTTAAAGCAACTCATTATTGCTTCAACCATATGGGCATATTATTCAGAAAGTCCACGAACTAATATCAATCTACGTCCATGGAAAGTGTTATTTTTTTTCTCAAGATAGGGCCATGTAAATGTGAATGTTGCATGCAAAATGCTATGTACACTATAGGTGCTGATACTGTGATACATTATATAAGAGCTCTATGCATTTAGTTTTTGATTATCTCTTCACATTAGTCTGTAAAAAGCATTTGACATTGTCAGAATATTAAAAAGATCTGATATCATCAAGGACAAACCATATTTAAGTATAATCAGTGATTCCATGGATCTCTGCACTACCTAATCTGTGAACTGCATATGGTAATATTTATTTTTGTTGTTTTCCAATGATATTACTTTATATATATTTTGATATTATACATATTTACTCTAGTGCAATAGATGTTCAATCACTGTAAATTATTAAATGAAATTGAGATTGCATTAAATGCAAAAAGATTTATATTCAAGTTCACATTCCATTCCTTACACAATTATGTACTAAGACCCAGATGCACAGCAATTTTCCAGATTACAAGATTTTAAACTTTTATTTTTTGGTTTTATTATTTTCTTTTGTAGATTGATTAATCATGCAATTCTGAGTGGATTCTGCACAAATTGACAAATAACTCTTCAGAATATATTTCTACTACAGCTTCTACTTCTTTTTTTTTTATTTCTGTAAGATGTACTGATGCATGCAAGCCTTATTGATTCTTTTCAGAAAAATATCACACCATCTGTCACTGCAAAAACGGATTTGTAATAGCTGTTTTCAGTGTCAACATCAACTTTGACATCAATAATCTGGGTCAAAGATTTGACTCAGTCTTTTTGAAGAGGTAGGGAAACCCTTAGCTCTTCCTATACAGGTGGCACCTGCTACATCTTGTGTCCATATTGAATGAGTTAAGGATTCACTGCCCCATCCCCACAACATGCACATCGGGAATTAAAACCTATTTCGTCAACTTTTTCTAACAAGAGCAAGCACCTCTCGTAGCATTTTGTACAGGGTAGCTTCAGGACTGAGTGTAGGATTGCATGACAAGTGAAATCTATGCAGATTATTTCAGTCCGATCCAGGATAGTGAGGAAACTGCCAAAAACTCACATGGATTTCAAAGATACACAATTTAGCTGGTCTATGTGGTGCAGCTGATTATTGTAAATGCTGATGTAACAAGACAAGCGCACTTATGACTGTAAACTTTCTTCCTTAGCCAATTAAATTATAACATAATCAGGATTCAGCATCTTCTGGGATAGACAGGCAGAAATCTTATGACCACTCTTCAAGGAATTGTTCAATAGTCTTATAAAGAAGTCGCACAATTTCAACCTGAGAACTGTTTATTTACAAAGATCCAACTTCATGCTTCTGCTTTTTAAATTCCTGAAATAAATTAAAGCTGGCACACTCACAACATGAACCAGTTTTGCCACCACAAAAACACATACGTATATTACCAAGACAACAGAATTCACTCACTGTTCTGGTGCTGAAGCCTTCATAACTCACATGTAGCATTCAGTGATTCCCACAAAACATACTGTGTATATTATACACACATGGACACAATCACATGTACTTGAAGTGCTGCATCTTAAAAGTTTACTTCACAGACCAGAAGTACCAAAGAACATCTTAGTAAGGTTATGCCTTTTGTATTACCATTTCAGGGGTTTTATATACAGCAAAAATACTGATCAAGAAGCAACCCATGAAATGTGAGGAAAAAATCCTCTGTTAAGGATAGAAGATATCAGATGTAGTACTGAGAAACCCATCAAACATCACAGTTGCTTTTACAGATCAAAGCAGAAGCACAGTAACAGATCTTGTCATAACATTTGTTACTAAACATAAGTATTCAAAGATTTAAAAGTAAGTTGTGAGAGAAGAGGAAAATTAGTTTTAACAACAGCAGTAATGTGTTCATGAGGCCAAGCCCAAGAGGTATGTTTAGTGACCTTTAGCCACCTCATGCTTAAAAACAAATCTGTAAGCTATTCTATTTAAGGAAACACTTGAGTGTTGTAAAGAGAATGTAAAGTGCTTTTAAGAGAATAACATGTGCATCATAATTTCAAGGTATCCACTTGAAAAGTCAGCTCATATTAATTACTATTATTAATAACAAGTAACACTGAATTCTGCAAAAGCCAGCAGCAAAAATGGACAAGTAGTTTCATTCTCCACAGATATGATCTCTTTGTCAAACTTTTCTTAATAGATGGGTTCTTTTTCATTTTTTGCGAAGATATCAATTGTTTTTTTAAAGTATGGTGAACCTAGCTATGGCTGGGGCTTCACATTATAAAATCTCATCATCATCATCTAGCCCTAATCCAAGTGCAAGTGTGAAAAACTATTACAGTCACAACAATTAGGGGCACAAGCTGGATGTTAACTCCTAGCAGTCATCTAAACTACTATTTTATCAGGATTGCAGCAGACTGCTAAGCTAAGCCTTCATGCTGTGAACCAGACATTAGATAAGTAATGCCTTTAGGAAGCAAAAGCATCTAGCAAAGAACAGACTAGACATGAAGGTAGCACTATACAGTAATAATTTCCAAATACAAATTGCTGAATAATTTTTTGTCGTAAAAAGTGACTTTAAATGCAGTGCCAATAAGGCTAAAAAGTTGCTTTGATTAATAAATCTATGGCAATCCATTTTACTTGGCCAGAAAATAAAAATGGCAAGCTTTTCAGTACTGAGGCAGTCTCTTCACTCAGATTTATGCTTAAGTGACAAAAAGAAAAAAAAAAATTAAACAGGAATCAGTTTCTAATATCAAGGAAGACACTGTGAACAACCAAAGGCCGACGACAAAAAAGAAGCGAGTGGCAGTCATACCTCCTCAAGGTATAACTTTATCTTATCTTTACTACTCCAATCTCTTATGTAATATATCTGCTGCAGATCTTAATACAATGCTGTAAAAAAGTCAGGAAAATACGCTGTATTCATATCTGGCCAGCAGAAAAGTCTTTTATATAAATCTACAGTGCTGAAATATGAAAACATTGCCTTATTTCCACATTCAATCCAGAGAAGCTGGACCTGACAATGCAACAACTTGCTCATATTTCTCACCTAGAACTTCATATATAGTAACTGAACACCTTTCCATGTTTAAATTGCCTGCTGGGAACTAATAAAGATGGTCATTGTACCTCTAGCCTAATGAACATAAAAACAACTGTTTTCAAAAATGCAAATGGATAAATTCTGGGGACTTTGGCATCTCATGCTGTGAAAAGAACCCAGCACCTTAAAAATCAGATCATAAGTATCACTACCTGATTATTCAGATATAAAAAGCATCCAAAAAGTGCTTCAGAGCCGAGATGTTCAAGTGACCAATGTTTGTTTATTGGTGTTTTATGCCGTACCAGCAACTAGGGCTATATCACGGCAATTCAAGTGACCAAAACTGAAGTTGGTGTTATCAGACTGATCATGTCACTCCCTGCTCCACTTCCTTCACTGCTGACAAACCGGACAGCCTATATTATCAATGTCTCCATCACTGTGACCATGACTACTGTTCTTCCTGTTTCACCATTCAGACTCCATCCCAGCAGCTGATATAATTCAGCTCCACATTTCCTGCACCAGCGGAATCTTTGCACGGGCCAGTTTCTTTGCTTTGAACACTGTTGTCTTAACTGTCCACCAAGCTGCATCTTTAACCAGTTTCAAGTGGCAGCTTAAGCCCCACTTGACTTTTCAACACCTCAAACTATTTCATAGGAACAACATGCTCTACAAGTAATTGAAATCATGGACTGTAAAAGAATATTGTAACAGAGTGAAGAAATTACTACACATGTACACTAGACCAGGTCAAGGCATGATTCAGCACAGCCAAGATAAACAACAATCTGCATGATAAAAATCTGCATTATAAACTATAAACTGATGGCACCTTTAACAATTTTTGATACATAACCTGTTTTTTTTTTAAAATTGTGTCCATGGAGAAAAATATTACAATACTGAAATAAATGTACAAATACATGACCTGGATTAGCTCATATATACCCTGTCCTCTCTCATTCTTTTAAGGCAGGTAAAATGGACAAGAAATTCCCCAATACTCTTACCACTTCATTATAAGCAGCACCTAAATACCATTGTTTGGGTAACAGATATCCTTAAACATTTCAGTTAAAACTAGAGAGCTGCTGCACATGTGCATATACCGAATCTCCTGATTTTTTTTAAATGATGCATTGGAAAACAAGATCAAAGCAGCCCACACAAGCATATGCCACTCTGTATGGTGCAGCTTTCAACAGAGCAGCTGACTTTCAGTTCCACTATATGCTGACACAAGGTTGAATTTTATGTGCTTTGGTTTTGGATTTTCTCGTTTGAATAATGCAGCTGAGCAGAATGCTGCTATGACCACATACTTGGCTCATTTTCACATTAAATTTGCAAACCACTAAAATGACAGCATGCAAGTAAGTAAAACATCATCTCTGCCTCTTTTTTCTTTTTTTATATAGAAAATGTGATGTTTCCTTTAAGCAAAAGGACCCAATTTTTGTATACATTGATACCTCAGATTTTCTCATTTACATTAACTACAAAAGAAAAAGCTCAATGCAAATGAAACTTTCTGTAGTTTTAAAAGGGCAGTTTATGGCTGTCTTTATCGTAAGTTTGCAGGTTTAACCACACAGCACACTGCCATGTTAGAGTACCAGCCTACACAAAAGGCTGTGGTCAGGAAGCATTAAAGATCTTCAAAGATTGAAAAAGAAAACAGTATTAAAAGATTCTGATCGGTCCAGATAATACAGCAATATTACATCACAACAACAATGTACAAAAATTGTGGTAAATGGAAAACAAATGTGTACCTCTTACAAATAATTCCCTTTCTACAGAGATTGTTTAGTGCAGCCAAACCTTATTATACATTACTTATTATACATCTGGCACAAGGCACAGGTTTAGCTGCACTTGTGATACACTTGATCAATGTCCATGGCTTTGGAAGCATTTTACAGCACAGTAAGTTAAAACTATTACTTAATTCGCTCAAAGTGAATGCATTAACAAAAGAGAGGGAGCTCAAATTTAGTTTTGTTATAAATCATCGTTATAATACTTATGAAGCAAGATTTTGTTGTCTGCATGTTCATTCTTCTTTAAACACGCATTGCTATATGTAAACTAAAAAACTAAAAAAAAAATTTTTTTATCACTAACTTTATCTATTCTACATAAGGTTTTACTTTTCAGCTGCACTCATTTGTTTCCTAATTAATCCATTCAGCAAGAACAACCACACAGTGGCCAGCACATTTTTATGACTTGTACATATGTTTACCAAAAGACTAAGAACTCAAGCACCAAAAAAGAAAAACCAAACACACAAGCAATCATAATTTTAGTCTCTAGACACAGACTCATTGTAAGCACCTGATGACAAGAGCCACAAAAATTAAGATTTTTCCCGTTTTTTCCCCCAACACTAGGATATTTTTGCATGAAAATGCACAATATTAACTGCTGTCTGTAACGAGGTCAACAATATACTGAATTGCTATGGGGTTACTCAGAATAGCCATGTGCTCTGCGTTCATGATGACCTTGTGCATTACTGGCTGCTTCTGTTGGCCACTCCAGTCAGCGCAAGCTATGAGACTGCGTTTATTCACCGTTCCATCACCATCATCATTAATGGTCTCAGGGAATGTATCAGGAAACTGGCCTGGACCAAACTTGAGCTTGCCAGGGGTGTCCAGTCCCAAACCATGCAGACAATGCATCTCCACCCCAGGTGGCTTCAAATCTATGGAGCAGAATATTAGATTTGTTAGAACACAAACTCATCTTAAGACTTAACTGCCTGATAGTAAACTATCTTTTCTTTGACCTAAAGGGACCTAAGTTACCCAAATAATTGCCTCACAAGACTGATGTGTAAAGTCAAATTTTATAATGTTGAAACTCCAAAATGATTTGTGTCAACAAAAAATGTCTTAGTAAAACATTTAAAAACAAACATGGAGATTAAATTTATATATTTTTTAAAATCTACATAAAAAGTATTAATTAAAAATAATTTACTAGAGAACTATATCCAGGGGACCTAATCATGCCAAAAGGGAACAAATCAAACAGCCCCTACTTCCACAGGATCCTCAACAAGATAATAATAGAAACTAAAATTTAATAATATAAGATAATAATATAAACTGAAAAGAGAAAACATTGGTGGGTTAACACTCACCCATGATAAGATTTTCTACATCTTGACGCATATAATAGCCATCCATGTAATCTAGATCAGCAAACAAGTCCTTGTAATCTGCTACTGTGTAGTTACGCTTGTCAGTGATGACCAGAACTTCATCTTTGGCCCAGTAACGAGGTGATGGCATCAACCAGGCTGTGCTAGGCATGGATCGCTGCTCTGCCCGCACCCACGATGGGTAGACGATGACCACACCCAAAGAATCACCTAAGGGAAAAAAAAAAGCTTTTTCACTTGTGGTAAAAACTGAAAACATGTTTTGGAAACTTTACATCCCTCATCTGTTCCTTTCCATCTTGTTTCAACAAAAATATGTGCAAAGCTCCTTTTACCTTTGTCCGTAATTTGGGAAATAGCATGATAAAGTGTGCATTAGCATGTGTTTCTTTCTTCATTAAAAATATCTGTGTACAGTGTAATGCTTACAAAGACAGCACAAATGTGCACAACTGCCTTTCTTTCCCCAAAATAAAAACACGTAGAGAGTGGAAATACATGTACAACTATATGCCTGTCTCCCCAACACACACGTAAACATTGTCCAATGATAAGTGTGAGTACCATGCAGCAATCTTTTTTCCTGATCAGAAATCTTCCAGAATTATACTTTTGAATCAGAGGTCAGAGTATCTCAGAGTAAGTGTTGGGCTGAAAGTGATGCTGGGTCCTTTAACTGGACACAGGTGCAGACCTATGTGGCTAGCTAGCAATCTAGAGATCTCCATCTTGCATCTGGCCACAGCTATAGCTACAAAGGACTCATTAAAGCTGCAGGCAATAAACAGAGATAAAGCAAGCCTTTGGGTCATAAAGCTACAAATCCAGGTAAGATCTTTGAAAAGCTGTTGCAGCAAATTTGTCTGCACAAATCTATGAAACCTACCTGAGCACATGAGACGTACAGGTTTGACAGCTCCTGCCCACACGCCAGCTAAAGAGACGAAAGCTTTGATGAACTTATCCTTCCATGCCTGGTCCATGCGATTGAGGAAATATAGCAGCATTGGATTACCCATTGAATGTCCCAGCAACACTATCTGACTGTTGTTATTTTCATAATAGTGTTTTCAATCAGTCGTGTGAGATTTTGGAAAAATTCTCCCAGCTCATCTGCAAGAAATAGCAAAATGTGTCTTCTCTTATCCATGGCAAGCACAATCCCAATGTGTTGTCATGTATATGTTCATAAAGCACACAGACATCAGACTATGCATAAGATTAGGAATAGTCCACTTTCCCCCATATAAGCAAGCTCTGCGACAAACTGTTCCTCAGTTCAAAAACAAGAATCTGTAGAAAGCAATTAAAATCAATAACTAATTTAGTCCAGTCTGTCAAAAAGACATGGTAAAAAATATTTTTTTGGAATAAAAATACCTCATGTTATTAGCAATTAACTCAGTCTGATAAAAGAAATCATGTAAAAATCTCAACTCTACAGGAAACTTACTGTCCTCACAATTTAATTTTCATATCTATATAATCCTTCTCCTAACATTAGATATACAACAGCAGAAGTTAATCACTAGAGACTAAGAAATGTTTAAATGTGGAAGAAATCTAATGTAATTTGAATCTGTAACAATAACTATTATTAACTATAACCAATTCTGTAAATACAATTAGCCTTAAATAATTTTCAAATCTCTTTACATACACAAAAAAACAAATTGTATATATGCTCAAATAGATATGAATCTCCAAATCAAATGATCATGTTCACTTACTGGGTGCTTTTCTGAAGTCAAATGGAGCACCCTTTAGGTCCTTCCCACGTGTAAAGTTGTTGCTTACAAGTGCATCGGCAATGTTTGAAAAGTAAGACACTGAAAAAGAAATTCTCATCATAATTAATCTTCATAATCAACACTGCTTCATAAAAATGCATTGCAAACAACTTTACAAAAATTGTAACCCTTAACAGTAACAGTTATGTGCTTGTAATAGTAAATACATAAAGTTATATCTTAAATACTTAACATGAAAAGACAGTTGATCTCCTCTATTATTTTGAATGCTGCATTTCCAATATCTATAGTATTCCAGTATCAATAGTAGTGAAATATGCAGCTTGACTACATTACTATAGATTGACTATAACAATGTTGTAAAAAGATTTTAAAGATAAGTTATCACCTTCCGGCTCACATTCACCTACCCCAGTGCATACAACAGTGAAGAGTAAGCCTCCTTATTTTGATTTGGCTTCCATTGTTCCATGTCTCTTGCTCTTCCAACATCCTCTTATACTGGCTGATGTCATTCTCCGCGTGATATCAATTTAAACTAACTCAGCTTAACTCTAACCATGACCTACTACTACCACAGAAAATAAAATGCACCACTAAGTACCCACCTGGTGAATAGTGTACTTTTGTATCTGGATCAAGCCACTCCACAGTTTGGGAGTCACCAAAATTCTGAATACGAATGTCAACACCATCAGTATTGTAAGTAGTATGTGTAGTTCTGTTGTAATAAAGCCTGAAAGAAAGAAGAAAGAAAAGTTTGTGACCATGTCTTATCAGGATTTATCCCATGCATATCATATTTATCCCATGGCACACAAAGCCATGGCCTTGGTTTAAATGGAGGTCAGTTTCTGCTACCATACTCTGAAGTTTTGCCCATAGTGTATGGTTACTTTGAAATGTTAACTATTTAAATTGTCAGGAAAAATAATCACAGATGGGAAACAAAAGGGCAAGAATGTTAAGGCTGTATCTGGAGTCAAGTGACCTTGAGTGATGCTCAATGTTTAACATTTTTACATGAAATTCTGAGAAAAAATAATGTCCAGTAAACATCACATGCAAGCCTTGGTAAACCACAAGACATGTATATATCTATAAAAAAAATCCAAGCAGAAACAGTCTTTAAAAAGAAAAATCAGTAATCAACAATGTATGCATATTTAAAAAGCATAGCATCATGTCTGATGATGGATCCTAAATTTCCTTTCAAGGCAACATCTTTTGAACAAGTCTTATAATAAAACTTGCCACCAAAACCAACAGAAGACCTTTGTTGACACCAGGGAACTTTGTAAACAGTACAATCTAGATTGACATTCTTATGAATAAAGTTTGTCGTCAATCACAGTTCCTAAATATTTGTAATCAACAGCACCATCAATGTATAGGTCAGGGATAACAGTGCTCTTGCGTCTGAAATCAATCACCAGCTCTTTTGTTTTCTTTACATTTAGATCAAGATAGTTTCTTGCACCATTTATGAAATTTATCTACTGCATCAACATAGGCAGAGTGTGAGTTTGAGACGTCTAGGAGAGCAGTATCATCAGAGTATTTTATCAAGAGAGACGAATCAGTGCCACGACAGTCATTGGTATAGAGTGAAGATTACAGGCGAGAGACATGTACCCTGAGGGCCCAACAGATGTATTTCTGGAAGAGGAGAGTGCATGCTGGAAACAGACTGTCTGGGAACGTTTTACCAGAAAGTTAACAATCCATAGGATGAGTTTGGGGCTTACATCAAGTTTAAGAAGTTTCAGAGCTAACAGATGGGGCTGTATAGTATTAAATGCAGAAGAGAAGTTGTTAATGTATGTTATTGCGCATGTTAGAGTGAAAGACCCATTGAAGTAAAAGATTATTTAATGCAAAGAAAATTACAATAAAAGGCTACAGCACTCCAGGAATTTACTGTAGAATGAATGACAAAATGGCAAAAATCTTAACTCTGCACAAGTTTCAGGCTGGGGAATTCATGTCAAGCACTGGGTATATGAAAACCATAGAGCCAAAGTGTCCATGACTGATGTGCCTGGGTCAAGAGCAGGCAGGGCCACCAAAGGTAACTGCTTCAAAATGCTGATTGTCACATTTGTAAACAGGGCAGTTTATACAGCACGAATCATAACTGTCATAGCCTTGAATCAGTGTCTGATAAGAATAAGTATTATCTGATTTATCTCTTGTAAGTGAAGCCACTGTATGCAGTATGGCATACTACTGTCTACATTGTCTGCTAGTTAATTGTTTAGAATTTTACATAATTTTTACACGCCGGATGACTTTCAAGAAATGATTGTAAAGAACCCTTACAAGAGAGGATAATTTTTGTCTTCATAGGAATGCGTTGAACTTTTGACTTCATCTGTCATAACTACTCCAGAAATTTTGACTGCATATGCTTACGCCCTACTTGTATACTCCAGGAAGTATAGTGAACAAAGGAAGTATGCAATTGTTCAGCTGACATATGATTGTATTGACTGTAATTTGCTTCTCTGGCGTGCGTTATCATGTCAAGGAAATAAAATGTTATGTTATTAAAAAAATAGTATGGTCTGATTTTAAACTGGCCAGTTACTGATGTCTGTTGTTTATTCATATGCCTCAGAGATGTCTCAGTTAATCTTTTTCAAATGCTGCTTTAATGTTGGATCTTTGACTGTCAAAAGGAGACCAACTGCACCTGATTAATTGCATCTTGAAGATGTATTAGAATGGTCTAATAAACCCCTTTGTTAGCCACCTTTAATATTTTCACATTAGATTTGCACTCTTCTTGTTAGGTAATACTTAAGCTGCAAATGCTGTCTATATTCTTTCTGAAAACAAACTGACTTATCTCCTTCAGCAACACTTAAGTCCACTACTTGTTCAAAAGCATTTCTTGAATCAGCTCACAAACACAGACAGAACTAATTTTTTTTCTTGATTGAAAAAAAAACCCTCCACAAATCCCAAGACAATATTCTCACGCACAACTGACAAAGACAGCACTTCAATTTTGCAGACTTTTTTTCTGCCCACAGACTTGACATTCAACTGAAGGTAGGTCCATGACAGGATGCAGAATACTGAACATGTTATCAGTCTTACTCTGGCTGAAAGATTTTACACCAATTCAACTGCAGTTTCTGTGATGTTAATTTTTGTGATTCTGTCCTTCAGCATTAAAATTTGTTACATTAATCTTATTGTATGAAACATTTTGGTCTGAGACTTCTTCAAGGGCTTACATATTTTACAAAAGCTGCTACATACATTTCTTGTGTAGGCTTTTCACAACTGCTACTTAAACTGCTATAGTAGCACTTATTTTAAAGTGACTCTTCTGCCAGTGAATATCCAGACAATGTTGATTGAAACAGAAGTGATATCCTATCTCCATCAACCAACAGGAATGAAAATGATCTAAAATTGTGTTACAATGTGTGCATGGTTAATCTGAGCCCAAAGTATAAAATTAATAGTCAACTCACCTCATATTGTCCACAAAACATAGTATACTTGGATAGAGTAAGTCCTCCATGTTGAGCCAGATGTTGTAATAGTCTGAGGTGTAAGTTTTACAGAAGTAGTGGGGCGAGCTCTTCTTATTTAGTTTTGCCCACAATTGACTTCCCCCATCTCCTGGCACTAAGGAAGTGAATAAAAACGAATTATGAAAACGAAGAAAAGATGTTTAACAACTGTCACAGCGTACCCTAAACAGTAATATTTATTTAGCAAAGCACATACTACAAATCTATACAATGGTTTTAAGTACATAGTTCAGTGTCACTGAAGTGTATATCCTCAAGCCTGTGGCAGTAGTAGATTTTTCTCTGTAATCTGTTACGTAAGATTAGTATTACAACTACTGATGGTCATAACTGAGCTAAAGGCTGCGAACACTTGACCGTGACATGGTCTAGTTACGGCCTTTAATTGTTACTTTGGGGTAATACGCGTTATCGACGTGGCTTAATGTGTACGTGGATTATTCCAGAGCTATGTATCATCGTTACATAACGCATACAATTTAAGACTGTTATATTTCAGTTAGGAGTTTCTTCAGCTTTAACCTTAGAAGTCGATCACATGATTTATTTTTTACTAAAATAGCAACAAAACCACAGAAACCAACTGCAAACAAATTTCTTACCTAAAATAACTGGATTCTTGGGTTTCGCTGCTTCGGATAACTTGGCTGATAGTATAAATGCAAGAATACACAGTACGTTGTTGACGGAGGCCATCATGGTAACTGGAGGAAAACACTAGAGAAGCACGTGAGTGTTATTTGCGGTTGCGCTCTGTCTGTACAGTGGCGTGATATCGTCATGCCATACACACACTGTCCATGGCTCGCATCCTCACTTGGCTCGACCTGCTGTTGAACAGTTTAGAGATGGCAGTCGCAGTCAGGATAGCGGCGTTACGTCTTCCATTTGCTGAAGTTTTTACTTTTTTAATGGGATTACATTTGTCTACTGCATAACTGACTTCTAACCTAACTTGCACCGAGTCACACCACATTACCCCCTCTATCTGCCCTCCCCACTACGACCACCGGTCATTTCGCCCCACCGCCTGTCAAGTCGTCCTAGTCGCGACCATTTCGTCCCACGTAAGACGAAATTAATGTCTCGGGGCGAAATGACTGGTGGCATCCTCCCACACACAACAACAATTACATTAACATCCTCGCACAGGATCGTTTTGGTTCAAATTTTGATACAACTATATTGACTTAGATCGATCTTTCACTACAACCACACACACACACAGATCATTCTCTATTTTATATATATACACAAGAAAATCAGAAAAAACATAATGGCCGATTTTCGGAAGTAATAATTGTATTAGTTAAACAGCAAAAATGGATTATCCAGCAATGTGCAAGGATTAATGCAGATATTAGCTTAATTTCTTTGCAAGAGCACAGATGTCTCCATGGAACTTCTGTGATTGTAAAGTTCAGAATGAAATAATATACTGTATAGTATTAGAGCACGGATCGACGTACATTCAAAGTACACATGCACGCATTAATGCAACACACAAAGGGTTAGATCGAGCTAGTACAAAGTACGTGTATATTGGAAATACATTAGTTTGCAGGGTATTTGACCGCAAAGATAACTCTGTGAGTGCCAATCATGCATAAATATCCCATGGTACACAACACCAACTAATATCTATATTATATACGTCCCGTGGTACACAAAGCCAAGGCTGTGTATGGTTCAGATGGAAGACAGTTCTTACATATATAGATGCAACGGAGGTTAAAAGTAATCTGTACCTTTTACAAATTATTACAGCTATAATACTGCTATAATATATACTCTATAATAATAGAGAGTACATGTACTTTAGTTATTTCAGCTCTATATATAATTAGACTGTTAATTGTAAATCAATCTTTTATACCTAATGTAAAATGAAACACGAAATGCTTACATATACGGTGATTTCACACTGTGGGAAGCTGGGTAATATGGGGGAGAGAAGGGTAAGGGGTTAGGGTAGGTGTGGAGGAGGGTCGGTACTCAGTGACGCCGAAGATGTTGGTTACTGTTGCTGGTGCCTCTTCCAATTGTTCATTAGTGGTTTGGCTATATTTAGATGAATGAAGCCTATATCTGTTACTGTTAAATTTATTTTAAAAATGTTTTAAACTTCTGATTAGGCTAGGCTAGCAGTTTTATGAACTCCGCCTGAAACCCCTCCCTCCCTGGGTGCCTGCCGGTCCCAAGCCCGGATAAAGGAGGAAGGTTGTGGGGGGAGGGGTTAGTTTGTCTTCTTCATGTTTGTTTGTTTACATGAATCTAGAATTTGCATGTATTAATTGTCACCTTCGTTACTACTAATGACAGTATGGTATGCCATAGATGTGTGGGTGGGTAACCGAGGCAGCTATATAAGTTCAGTGTCAATCTATATTTTTCTGAGACCTCAGTCTGTAATCTCTCTTCAACATGCTGTTAGTATATTGGAGAAGTTGCATAGCCTGTAAATAAATCTGTACACGAACTAGGATTACCCTTTAAATAGGAAGTTGCGTGTTGCTGAAGAAGGAAATCGCAAATAGAAACATACTTTAAACAACCTGCAAGACAGCAGACTATGCAGTGAGGTTCAGCAAAGCAGGGTTTGTTTTTCTTCATCGAAGTTTAGCATCAAGTCCTCAGATAAAGCCACCCTCAACTTTTGCTGCTTCGACAGTATTGTCACTACTCTGGCACCGTTTTCTTACATTTATTGCACGCAACCCGCGCATTAGTGGAACTTTTCAGGCTAAAGGGAGATAATACTAGAGCCTATAGACAGCAAGGAGTGTCGATTTACAATTGTTGTTATCTCCCTTGCAAGCGTCCTTTTCTCATTTATTCATTCGTTCTCTTGATTAGTACAGATCGTCGAGGGGAGCGTATGGATAGACTCGGCAGCTGACTGTGTCCCCACTCTCCCGCCTATTTTGGACGATAGTCAACAACTGGTAAAAGCCACCAAGCTCTTGTGTAAGGAGGACATCAGACAACGAGCAGGGGTTGGGCTTCCTCTTACAGAGGGAAGTGGTCAGAGCAGTCATCAGCTGGAAACATATTATAGGCAGGTGGTCATCAGCTGGAAACATATTATAGGCAGGTGGTCACATGCTGCGATGTCCACGCAAAGAGAGAAGGAAGTGAATGTTTTTTACCAGCAGATAGAGGAGGTTATAAAGGCAGTACCGAAAAGGGTTAGCATCGTTGTACTCTGTGATTGGAACACCAAGGTCGGCCCAGACGGATGCCAGCAATGGGACAGGAATGGTGGCTGTCTGGCCCTGGCGAAACCAACGATCGACATTGCACAGAACCCATGACTCCTCGTAGCCATTACACTATACCTCCATAAGAAATCAAAGACGGTAACTGGTACTGTCCTGCGAGTTCTTGTGATTATCTACCATGTATATTTACACAGAGTCCAGTGACCAACAATCCTTTCAGCATTTCGCAATTATCATAAAGAATATTCTCTTGCACTGAGCTTTACCCAGTCATTAAGGCGAATTGCACACCAGCAGACCTTATTCACAACAAAGTCAGTTGAAAAGTTTTAGACCTTTAATTATCTTTTGATGTGCATTGCCTAGAGGAGAAACAATGGGAGCTTAGTAAGTACTTCTCTCCATAATGGATACACGTGGCTGTCATATGTGCTTTTGGTTAAACAGATTGCAGGCAGGCAATGAGGTCTCATATCCTGTTTCGCTGTTATTGGATGTTGTGCTTGTTTATTAACCGGCATGACTATTCCATTGAAAACTGTGTAGCAGTCCATTTTAAGAACTGAGTAGAAACTCAATAAAAGTGCACTTTGAGATACTTCGTGAGGTGGCGTGGTTTACAAACTGTTATTAACTCCAAGCTTCTCTAACGACTAATAAATATTTGATGGGATCTCAATGTGGTTAGCAGTTTCTTTTTCATGACTAGTGCAAAATATTTCAGTCAAAAGTAGTTCCTTTCTTCTCGTGACTATAGCGATGAAAGACTTGGCTGAGATTACAGTAGTGAAAGGTCTGTAGAATAGTCGAACTCTCCGGAACAAATGCAGATGGGAGGCAAAGCCAATAAATCAAAGCAAATTAAAAAAAATGGCCTCCCCTCTCAGGCAGTAATAACAGTGGCTGCAGGAGGCCAGCTATTAGCTCTCGCGTGGGCTGAATGCGAAGCATTTCTATTCAGTTGCTCGTTTTCTTCCAGAACAGGTCTGATGCAAACAGTCGGACGTCCACCCATCCAGGCCTTTATGCACCCACTCATCAACAATGGAGGCAGGCAAGCTCACACAAGCACACGCTATTTGCATGTAGACAGCATGCACGCATCGACTTCTTGTTCACACACATGCATGAGCCACAGTCGCACGCACATGTCCATCAGTCAAGCGAAGACAATAAGGGTCTTCATAGGCTTTAATAACAGCGGGCTTACAGCAATAACACAGAAATAGCTGGTAGCACATCAGCTATAGTGTACAGAATAATATACAACTATAGTGTACAGCCTTCTATATATATGATCATGGTTATCACAGTTTTTGTCACGTGGAACTAGACTGCAGTGCCAGACAAACTGTACAGAGCTAGACACACTGCACCACACTGGTGTAGGAGACAGTCTCCTGCCTGAACACTGCTCACACTCAGCCTCGCTTTACCGACGCTTTGCTTTAACGCTTTCACGGCATCCTCGACAAGCACACCTGTCGCCTGCCATTTTCTTTTCTAAACATAATTGATACACCTGAGGTAAGGCAGACGAATAAGCACAAGCTATCGTCGTCGCAAGCTCGCCGCCCACACCAACGCTCAAGTACACAGTATGGACACAGTGCACAGCTGATGCTGTCGGGTGGATGGTCACGTGCTGTGTACAGGATCGGCAACACGTGACTTTGTCTGTCGTAACACGTGCAGGCTGAATGAAAAAAATGATTTAAATATTATATGTACACACCTACCTTGTAATGAACGGTCTCTATTACTTAATCCGCTGGTGTACACCGGTTGTGTGTGAGTTCCTGTGTACAGTCACAACGATTATCGTTGGTGCCAACGTGGCCGTAAAGGTCAGTGAACTGTCAAAACAGTTAGTGTGACACAGGATCTAATGCTGAATGTGGAGCAGAATATAAAAAAAGAAATAAAAACAAATGAAAGAAAAACAAACAAAACCGGTCAATCAAAGCAACTAACCAAAGCATCGCCGCTACACAGCCTAAGACAGACAACACTCGCGAGTGACGTTCATCACCGTGGGGGGCTAGTGACGTTTGTCAGCCGTGGGGGCTAGTGACGTTTGTCAGCCGCGGGGAGCTAGTGACGTTTGTCAGCCGTGGGGGCTAGTGACGTTTGTCAGCCGTGGGGGCTAGTGACGTTTGTCAGTGACGTTTGTCAGACTCTGAAGAGCGCCACACACGGCGGTAATTGGCAATCAAGGAAGGGAGACAAATCTTTACCTTCACCGTCATTGACCTATCACGTGACCTATCTTCACTCGGGGTGTAGTGCATGTCAGGTGTTAGACTGGACTTAAAGACTAAGGTTTTGGGAATAATTTCCAAAAAAATCTGGTGAGTATTGTAGGTCGCCGGTCTCAAGTGGCGAGAGGACTGTCAGTCCACTGAGCAAAGCCGGGGGCACAGCGGGTAGACACTCATCTTGTGCCAGGACAACGAGCATCGACAGATCCTGGGTTCAGAACTTTTCTCGGGACACACGTTCTTCTCCCTGGACCGTCGAGAGCTTTCTCCAACTACCTTTTTCTCCTCTTACATCGCACTTTTCCCGCTTCCCTGAAATCCCCAATAGATGGAGGCACACTCCTGTCAAGGAACTCAAACTCAACAAATCGTCTGTATAATGTATTGTAGTTGATAGCGGTCAGTCTTTGATGGAGACCTCAATACACACAATAATTATCATCAAGCTAATAATTATCAAGATTTTGACGAACAAAGTGAAGGACTAAAATATGAGACAGTTTCTAGTACTTGACCCAAACATTTTGTCAACATCACCCCACTCAAAAACACACACTTGTGAACGATGTTCTGCGTCGACGATTGATCAAATTATATATATAAAAACAAGAAACCAACAAAACACTTTAACAGCAAAAATTTCGGGAAATTCTAAAATTAGAATCACACTAGTGTAGGTGTGGTTGTCGCCGTGTTTTGCATGCTCACGGTACTGTGTTTCATGATGTGGACGACAATTTAACAAATAAAACTGATACTAACACAATTCAGGTCCGCTGGACCATGGTGAGTTTCCTTGACACACCTTAGCTTTAACTCCTAGAATCAACACACACATTTTCACACACACACACACCGAGAGCTGTAGCTTGTACATGGATGTGAAAGTTCCACCCTTTTGAAAAGCGGAAAATTGAAAAGGGGAAGTAAGCCTGGTGTCCCACAGATGGCAAAAAGCAGACGACACCTACAAACCTCCATGTGGTCTGCAAAGACAGCGACAACAAGGAGGATGGCCAGAGCTCGGCTACAAGTCGCCATACAAAGACAATGGTAGAAGGGTATCTGGGGAGGTGAAGGGTGGTCTTTGACATGCCAGAGTGAAGTGGCGCAGAGTTACGCATCTTTCCACTAGGAACGATGAACCACACCAGGAAGTCACGCAGCTAGTCGTGACCACTGAGTATTCTCAGTAGGAAATGATTGTAAAGTTACGTGAGCGAGCAAACTTTCACAATGACAGCCACCAGTCTACACACATCCTCTACCATCTACCATCCTCTACCATCGTCTGCCCACGTGACGTGAAGGTAAAAACATCTGAAGTTTCAAAAACTTCCGCCAGCCCCTCCCCTGCCATGAACACAATCGTTAATATCACGATATATCACAAAGCATCGCTTCTCCCTTTCTCCATCAGAAAAGGTGAAAATACTATTTCCTCCACAATCAAATGTTAACACTCTGTAGACACTCAGTGGACGTTTGTCGATGTGTTTCAGGAACGTGAACTGTGCCAATGTGTTCCACCAACAACATGCAACATATTTTAGCTAAACCGACATTTGAACGGTCAACAACGAGCACTGGCTGATAACTTCACAACATATTGCAGGCGCCAGTATCAAAGTATAAATGTGAAATTTTATTTTTGAGAGATGAGAATCACATTTGCATGGAGTAGCTTCCACCTGTATGGTCCAGCCTGCGTCTGCTGGACTGGAACCTTGTGACATTCCCTCCCTTCCACCCGAACACTGCACTAGAAGTAATGGCAGTTGTTGGTGTGTGTGGATGTGTGACAGGTTGTGAGGACAGACCTTCACGATGTTCTTTGTACACAGGTTCTTTCGTACACAGGTGGTCACAGACATTGAGGACAGACAGACAGACAGACTTTAGTTGGCCATGAGTATATTGCTCTGTGGACTGAGCACAGAACTCAGTGTCTCTTTGAGACTGATGAGCAGGAAAATATGAACAGCGTAAAGTGTACAAGTATAATATGAACAGTGTACAAGTATAATATGAACAATGTACATGTATAGTATGAACAGTGTAATGTATAATATGGACAAGGGATCACAAGAAATGTGCAGTGAGGTGTCGCAAGCTAGTCAGCATGCATGGTGACACAGGACATTCACTTTGACATGTTTCAAACAGTCAACTGCACGGACACAGGTAGTTGAGCCTTTAGAAATCAGCGGCAAGAAGCGGGCTTTACTAGCGCCCCCGTCCCTACTGTCTTCCCCCTTCCTGTCTACATATATATATATACACACACAGCACAGAAAACATGGCGGAGAAACACGAGACTGAAATGCTGACAATCTATTAAAAAACCTTTACACTTTGACTGCTTTTGGATTTTCAGCAACAAGAAACTTGGCCAGAAGAAGGGAAAGAAGAGTTTAAAAATGTTTACAAAACAATACAGTTAAAACCAGATCGGAGACGTAAACAATAAACAAGGGGTGGATCATACACCCGGGATACGAAACAATCTTGTGATGCATGTAAATGGCCAACCCACCTCATCTTCTTATCATCATTCTCCTTCTCGTCTTTCATTGTCCATCCTCGCCTATCTATGAAATGTATAAAGAGACAAAACGAGGCAGCACCAACAGCAACATCCAAACCGAAAGTCTCGTCGTGTTGTCACGTGACAAGAAACTCTCATCCAATCCATTTTCTCGATTGGGCGAAATTTTCTTTTTCTCTTTTGTATTTAGCCTGTTAATAAGTTCTTTCTGAGTTCTACTGTTCTAAGATCGAATTGTTCTTCTCGTTTGGTGTCCTGCAAATAGCAACGGTTACTATGTACATATGCATTCTTCACCTCAATGACAGCAGCCCGACAGCCTGATGATACCCGTTACAATTTCACAAGCTACGGGTCCCACTTAGACGATGACTTATCTTGGTGTGGGCATGGATATTAGTAAAAGTTCTCTTGTCTTAATTCGTCTTATCGTTATTATTATTACTTTTTTTTCATTAACGAGTGGAAGTAAACAAGCATGTTGCTTTTCGCAGTGTTTGTTAGAGCGACACAAGTCTCGGGAAGTTCTCCAGTCGAGGACTGTGCTAACTGATTCAGAACGAACACGCTCCCACCCAAACAAACATAATAAAACGACGAAAAAAAACCTCCTGGCGATAAAGGAGCGACAGTGGTGACAAGGGCCTGCCTCTTGACTGTCGTCTGCTGAATGGAGGTGGGAGGGTTAACAACCCGTCTGTTGGAGCTGAATCGGAGACCACTGAAGACTTTGGTGTCTTGTCCATTGCTGGACTCGCTAACTGTCGGTGTCCAGTCAGCCATCCGGTCAGCCATTGTCCACCTGCTGAACTTCTGAATGTCTGGCGTCGGTGATTCACCGGTAAGGGTGACGTTCGTCTGAAACCGCAGACAGAATGGAGAACTGTTGTAGAAGACTTGGGGCACACAGCTACAGGATCCTGTGAAAAAAATGGAATGCCACCTCCCTCACTCCTCACAACGACAGCTGCACGTGGAGGCGTACGGTGGGAGCCTTGTGTGTCTTGTGTCTTGTGGTCTGCTGACACGCTGTGATGTCACGTGACGCAAGCGGGTGCCACCGGATCTCTTCTGGCTTTCTGTCCATCCGGTTTTGTTTTTTCTTTTTGGAGTTTTTTTTTTTGGATTTTGTCTGAAAAATAATGTTAAACATCTCGTCAAACACAAACAAGAAAACAATGTAAAAGTACATGAAATATTTCATAAAATGTGATTATTAGAGGACAGTAGACAAAGTGAGTAACAAGAACACATCTTACTTGTCAAAACACTTTTTAACACCCACGGGCGAGGGAGTAGCCATCTTTGACACGTCACCTATAGGGCTGAGCCAGTTAAGGACATACTTTGGTTGTCTGAACTAGATTCAGATCATTGGTTGGTTAATTGAGTAGAAAAGCGCTTCCACCCTGCGATGATTTCGTATTATAGTGTAGAGGTGAGCGGGGAGGAATCTTAGTACCCGAGGAAAACCCCTGGCACCCAACCCTGCCAACAGGTGTGACGTACAGAAAGTGTCCCGAGACGAGATTGAACCCAGGGCCTCTCGCTGCAGTGGTGACAAGCGAGTGTTTGAACCACTGCACTACCGGGCGCTGCATGAGGCTCAGACCAAGAAGGGTGACCTCTCTCGACCCCGCTCTAAGTAGGTCATGTCAAGTGCATCCTCTCCTCTGTAATCAGGTCACAAGGAGCCCAGATCCTCACAAAAACATTTCAACTGATTTTCTGCCTTGTGTTCATCTACACAAAGTCATCAACACAGGTGCATGGTTCCCGCAAGCATGCAACAATCAAGATCATGCGACAAGCAAAGCAACCAGAGAAGCTGCAGATGATTATGCATCGTCAGCATCATAGATGACATGATGACAGGAAACACACGCACGTTCCGAGGGGACGAGAGGAGCCAGACAGACAGAAGGATGAGCGCAGATAAAAAATTTGATAGAAGAAATAAACAGACAAGCAAGTTATAGGACCAACTATGTGATAGAAAAAAATTGTTTGTAGCCACGGTAAAAATCGTTAGAGCATTTACAACCCATATAGATATATGTATATTATATTTCATACCGTGATCTTACAGAAATAACAAGCCATAACAAGTATTATTCGATCGGGGTGGACAGAGAAGATGTAATACAGAATCTGACTGAAATAACAACTGGCGAGATACTAGTTGAAGGTCTCTATGTAGTATTCACAATATTTATATTAATATTGTAATTTATATTAGTATTGTGATTTATATTAGTATTTTATATTAGTATTGTGATTTATATTAGTATTTTATATTAGTATTGTGATTTATATTAATATTGTAATTTATATTAGTATTGTAATTTATATTAGTATTGTGATTTATATTAGTATTTTATATTAGTATTGTGATTTATATTAGTATTTTATATTAGTATTGTGATTTATATTAGTATTTTATTGATTTATATTAATATTGTAATTTATATTAATATTGTAATTTATATTAGTATTGTGATTTATATTAATATTGTAATTTATATTAGTATTGTGATTTATATTAATATTGTAATTTATATTAATATTGTGATTTATATTAATATTGTGAGATATATATCTGTCCCGTCACGTGCTCGTGTGATAACCGGACATTCCCCACCCAGCTTTCATTCAAATGCTCTGATCATCACAGCAGACGGACGCAGGCTTTTACCCGCAGAAGCGCATGATGGCGGCGGCCTTGACAAGATCTCATCACGTGATGTTTACAGCTAGCACGCGCGAACAGTGACGTCAGCAAGTCCTCCACTGGTCAATAGCACGTGCTTCCTGGATCACGTCATTGACTGACGTCAGGAGCCAAAAGCGTTGTGCAGGGCAGGTGGTGGTTACTGTGTTCATGTCTCTCGCTGTCGACCACGTGACGTGAACACTAGCGATATAATTACATATAGTGTGTGTATGTATGGGAGAGGGGTACGCGCGCGTGTGTGTGTGTGTGTGTGCGCGCGCGTGCAGTTTTCGTTAAAGCTCAGTGAAAATATGTAAGACCTCTTCGTGGAAATGTCGAAATGCTATTTTCGTTCCTTGCAGACCAGACTGCGTCACACCGTGTCTCCCTTGGTTACCGATGTATTCAATATTTAGTGAGCTGCAAACATGTTATCGCTAGATAATCAAAAGATGTCCGCTCACACTGAGAAACACAAATTAAACAAATCAATTTATATTTTCCCACAAGAAAACCATTTGAATTGTAGATTTGTTTTCCAGCGGCCATTAATGCCCTCGCGTGTCCGTTACTGTGGTCGTGGTGTAGTGGTCGTCTGCATGCTTGGCTGACTTCTGTCATGTGATCAGCCGGCGGTAACGTTGCTCTCATCAGCTGTGGAGTTCAAGATCCTCCGGCATCTGAGTGTAAGCGAGAATTTATTGTTTTGTGTGATGTAGCCTGGACAGCAGCACGTGCGCCTGCAGACAAACACATCTGCTTCCCCCCCACCCTGCTGTACAAACAACAACAACAACAACAGCATAAAGAAATCCATTGTTTGCTCCAGTGTTATTACCACACTCACTGTTCGCCACCCGGTGCGGTTATAAAGCCCTCGGCATCTCCCTCCCTCATACATCCGCCATGGATTAAACTTTGCACTTTACTCTCGCTCTCTTATCTGATCGACCCAGTGACCCACTTGGAGGGAGAAGCGCAGGGGAAGAAGGAGGGTATGTACCGGGGACAACTATTACTTACTGGGTTATGAACAGTTAATTATAAAAGTGCTGACTATGACCGATAACCGCCACTGCGACTAAAACTTGACAAAGCCTGCTAGCTGGATTGAGTGAAAAGTGGAGGCACGAGCACTTCATGTAAACCATTTCTTGTTCTTCCTTAACTTCGGTGATTCAATGGATTAATTCTGTCCACCACATTAACCGAAAATCGGTGTAGGTCAAGGAGATGAGTTCTGTAATCAGACGGTTATTCCTCTTTTTCAGTTGTACCTGACGGCACGAGGAAAACCCAGGTGCTATAATTAGATGCGCTGATGACGCACGTGTAAGTAAAACGCGGTGCTCACAACAGTTTGTTTACGCCGAGGGTTTCCTCTGGCTAAATATAGCACAGCACGTAGCCTCGCCAACAACCAATCGACGACAAGGGATTATTGTGACGTTTGTTGCAGGAGTGGCGCGCATGCGCAGTGAGCTGGAGGTCTCCCGTACAGAGGTTGAAAAAAAAACCTGGCTGACGAGGGCCGCGCTTCACAAGATGTTAGCGGAGACGAAGACCTTGAGGTGCGGGGATCTCTGGTCGAAGGTCAGGCGTGCGTCAGCATTGCGTAAGTAGTTTGCAACCTACTAAAGTGCAGCCGCCACACAGGTGAAGGGCGCGAGGCACAGAGGGCAGGCGACATCGTTCACCTCGACAGATTAAAATAGAGAGAAAAAAACTCGGACAACCGTCAGGTGAGACCGGCTATGGAAATATTCGAGTCAGCAGTTTGGAGAGAACTAGCTGAGGGTGGTTCAAACAGCACTGCACCCTGCCACAGGGTTCACGCACTTCCCCGCCACCCGGTACTTGAAACGGGTACCGTTCTCTGGACGTGGCATGAATAAGACAACTACATCCACTGGGCACCGAGTGACCTCTGAGAGTAGCGACAGTCTGTCCCTGGCGAGACTATAATTAACATTTTAACCACTCGGACCTGTTTGTTAACCCTCGCACCTCTATTTTCAGTCCCACTCACAGCGCGTGTCGCAAACTTCAGGCTTTCTTCCACTGACAACATTTCCCACAAACATGTCACATGTCACATGTCACGTATGGCAGACGCTTTGCGGGACGTTTACCCAAATATTTTCAGAATTCTAGAATATGTCTAAGAAAAGCTCTGAAACCTGCATTCTTAAAATGATTTCTGAGAGAACCTTGTACTAATTTCTTTGCTTTTTTTTAAGCGACGTTAATTAAGCTTCGACATTTCTAAATCATTAATTAATGTTGCAACTGTAGCGACATCCTGACTGAAAATTACACTGACTAGACACAGATGATCGTGGCTGTAGTGCCACATTAAGCAGCAGAGGGTTGAGTTGTATTAGTTTCTGAATTGTTTACAGTTATATTTTACAGTTTTTCTCGAGTTTGGTGAAATAAAGATTGCACTACATGACTACACCTTGCCTTTTGCCCATTGTGTGTACTTTGGGTGGTGCCACCCCTTCAGCCTTCACACCAGCTTGGAAACAAGAAATGTTGGTGTATGGAAATAACTTGTAAAATAAGTGATCTTCTCTGTCTTCAGTCAGTATATATGTACAGCATTTTGTATGACCAGGATAACTTGCTTGCTTCCTTCACTTTTTCACAACTGGTCAGAGGTAATGAATGCAGAAAGGAGAAGTTCCAGGTACATCCTGCCTTCCCACAGGCAACAGGACAGTGGTGTTTAGTAGTATGATAGTGTTGCTTAAACCCATGTCGACACACAGGCAATACCATGGTGAGAAAGTTAACAGTCACACCAGTCAAGGCACCAGGACACATTTGTGCAGATGAAGCTGCTGGAAAGCCAGTTCAAGCAGCAGTTGAGCAAGACAAGACATGTTCTGCCTCTTCCTCACTGTACCTGACATTATAACTGGCCATTCAAGAATCAGCATTACAACTGCCAGGTGCAATAAGGAAGGAGGTATCACATGTCAGGTGTCAGCAGAGTTCAAATGTCTCCAAGGCTGATACAAAAGATGCATTCTGAAGGAATTTCCATGCACCACCACTGGGTCATCTCTGTTGGATCACAACAGTTATCACAAAGTTGTCTTGAACCAACAAGTAGCCCTGAGGTTATCTGGGACTGTAGTCCACAAGCAGATCCATTCATAACTATTTGAGCTATTTTTTTTTCTAAAAAGAAAAAGCTTTGTGCCATTTACATCAGGAGGAAAAATCTATTACATTTTGTCTGCGTACTTTTAATTTTACTAATTATTGATTCAGAACTCAGTTTGGAATACCTGCTTTCATACTCATGGGTTTTGTGATTGCATGACAGGAAGTGGTCGAATTGTCCACCTGGTTGTCGGGGCAAGGTTTGTGTCTGCCTCGCTCCTACTCCCTGTGGTTATAATGGCTACAGTGTGTCTCCATCTACTTATCTTGTAGCAACTCACCCAGGAGACCTCGACAAGTGTGAGTCAAGTGCAGCCTGCAGTTGTTTTTCTACACAAGCTGTAACAATGGGGCTGGGACTGGGGTCTGGGAGAAGTTAAGAAACCTGAAAGCGATAAAACACAGACTTTATCTTTCTAGATAAATTGTGAAAGCCCGCACGTGTGAACCAAATGGTGTCGCCTGCACTTTCACTTCAGGACACAGCTTGCTGCATCTCACCTCAAAACATGATTATCTTCACTACCCAGCATCAAGCAACGATCGCCACCCCTCCCACCACCTGCCTCCACATCCTGTATGCGACCTTCACCCTCCGAGGGCTGCTCCACTTCTTGGACTGTTGTTGGCGGACATGTCTGTTGCCTTGACCTGCATGCTAGCTCATCGTCAGATTGTTTACTGTTTACAGTCAAACAAACTTAGTGGTTGTTAGCCCGATACAGACAGAATACAGACAGGCAGGAAATTCCAGATTGTGTCGGATCTTCGTGGACTTGGAGCACGGATATCGGGGAGTGAAGCGTCGACAGGTCGATAGATCGATCCCTCCGCTAGACACCCACAGAGGGGGCAGAGTGGGGGAGGGAACAGCTACAGAGCTCGTTTGTCGTCTAGGCAACGGATCCAAGAGAAGGTTCGTCCTTCAGATGCTAGAGCAAGGAAGCAACCTACAGTCAAAATACTCAGACACGCGCGCACGCGCACACACACGATCACGTGCCTCGTCAGGAACTTCTTAACAGAACAAATATTTTGCTACATTCAATTTCCATATTACCTGTGCCCTAAATATTTGGGTTTACACAATCGCAACATCAAAGCTGGCAAACGAAATCACATTCTAGAAGCAGTTTTCCAGTTTACAGAGGTCAAGGGGCAGCAAGCACGTGACCAACGTCACAGCCTCGGTCCTAAGCTGCGCGCGCAGAGTTAAAAATAGCCTTCACCATGGCTGTGCCTTACAGTGCTAGCCAAGACAAAAACAAAATAAAATTCACGTGTAGGGACTATTCCAACAGCTGTAGGGGTGGGGGGAACAATGGCAAGTAGAAAATCACGATTTCACGTTTTCTTCACCTCTTTCCTTCTGTTCTTTCTGTCCTCCCTCCCTTCCGTTTCTCCTCGCTTACCTTCTTTACCACTAAACAATTAGAAATGTTCTCTGGTTCTACTCAGTAAAAAGAGAAAAAAAAAAAAAACCCTACGCGGACTCTGTGAACCAAGGATTCTGGAGAAGAAGGTATAAAGATAAATTATAATTGCCACCTTCCCCTCGCTGGCTGCACCGAGTGACTCTAACGACCGTTCTGATCATAATGACAGGCCGAGCTGGCAGGTCACGTGACTAATTAATGGCGCCAGGGAATAAAGCGCCGCTCCACTCACCCCACCCCACACCCCAGCCACCCCTAGAAGTGGCGAACAATCACGAGAGGGAGTTGTGTGTGTGTGTGTGGGGGATATGTTTGTATGTTTGTTTACACTAGTGAAGGCAACATCAAGAGACTGTTGGTCCCACGTGCAGACAGCATTAAGGTGCGCGAGACAAGAGTGGAAGCTAGGACAGTCACGTGGCAATCAAGGTGTTAGAGCGGGTACCGTTGGGTGCAAATTTTATTTCTAAAAATCTGAGAGATCTCCCCTTTGTGAAATAAAAATGTCGCCTACAAACGTCACCACCCACAGAGGTCAAATGTGTGACATCACGGTTGTCAAAAGATAATTAGCATATTTCTCTCTCTCGGTTAGAGGGGAGAGAGGAGGAGGAGGTAGGATTGCCCCCATCTGGCCACCGGACAGTGTAGCCGATCAGCCTGTTTCTTGTTGAAAATGTACAGCAGCTACAATTATTTTGTTTTCGATTGTTCCTGCTATTGTAAGTTCCAGTCATCCATCTAGTCATCTCTTCTTGCTTTCAATGATGAATTTCGAGTTTTCAGTACAGAGAAAGCATGAAACTCCTCCATCTCACTTCAGCTAGCACCAGCAACCATCCATCATGAGCCCCTGAAGTAACCAGTGTGGAAGGATTTCTAGGTCCGATGAGGCAATAATGGCATCAACACCAAAAACAAATCAGTTTCAGCAGAACATCACTTTGAAATGCAGCGATGTTAGCATTTTAACTAATTTTTTTTTAATTAAACGGGGAAGCTTGTCGTTAATAACAGTGACTGACACCTAGACACCTTTACATGTGGAATATCTCTCGTCCTGCCAGTGTACACCAGGCACGAGCTTTGGAGACCGGGGTCGATCTGTAACTTGCTGTGACCTTTGACATTAAGACCTGTGCACCAGGATCAGACGATAAGACTTCCTGCTCGGCGCCATCTTCTTGCAGGCCCCGGACCAGGGGCCAGCTGGCAACTAGGGAACCGCGATCCTCGCTGCCATCTACTTAAGGGTGATGCCACACGATGAAAAATAGTTTGGCAGACGACTTTGCCAGTGTTTGCTAATCAGTGTTTGCAAAACACAAGGAAAGCTTCTGTAAAGGAAGGATTTGTCCTGCCAAACGGATAAACTTCTTTTTACGGAAATATTTTCTGTGCTCGATCGTAGTGTCCCTCCATATTACAGAATGGTGTCCTCATTTTAATTCCCTAGCGATCCCATGCTTTGGCGGCCATTTTGTTGACAGCAAACCTTATTCTTGAAAACAAAACTTTCTAAGGAGAGAAACTGTTTGTCAAGGACCTATGGGAGTCTGGCAGACGGCGATGGGAAAACAACAGAAACTGTTCAACAGAAAGTTGCATCGTGTGGCAGCCCCTTTATTTCTGAAGGTTTGTGCTTTGTCAGACTTGGAGCTGTCTGGCTGCCCGAGGCTGAAGCCACTTACTGCGCCTCTCCTACCTGTCGCACCTGTCGCACCTGAGGAGGATCAAACAAGCGGCAGCTGACCCCATGGGGTCAAATGTCACTGATCCGAAAATGGCTGGGATGTCCAACACACTCGGTGCATCATCTACTTTTTTCTGTATGTTCATGTTGTTCACAGCCAGGTGACTCCCGCTAGAGGTCGCTTCTGCTGCGAGACAGTCCCAGTGCTTGGAATAACCGCAATACTGGAATCATCATTCGTTTCCAGTTCACGGTATTCACTTCTTCGTGGAATCATTAGCCCTCAGCATATCATTATTATCCACACCTGTGATGGCAGAACAGGGGAGGAGACCTTCAGGTGTAGTGATGGCGGAAAACGGAACTTCAGGCTTAGTATTATGGGAACAGAACTTCCAGCTCAGCCATGCAGGGGGACTGGGAGGTAGTGACAGGGAAATGGAGAAATAAATTATGTCTGTGGGCCTGGGGATGAGGGGAGTAGTGTTTCGGTCTGTTGATACAGGGAAGTAGATCTTCCGGCTTAACGATAAGTAGTGGTCGAGCTGAGTGAAATGGGAGGTAGGACCGAGCTTAGTGACACTGAGTAGATTTCAGGCTCAGAGATAAGGGGAAGTCATTTTCGGGCTTTGTGATTTAAGGAAGTAGAACCACCGGTACCTTTTTCTCCATCTTTCCTTTAATCGCATCCTGTGCGGACGAGTGTTGGACGAACATAACGCAACAGAATATCCGGCTTCAACCTTCTCTGTAATGCTTATTGTCCTCTCCACTTCTCCAACCGACAGACCCAGGGTCTCACAACGTTGGCCATGGTTTACTTTAGGTCTCTGAGTTCTTCTTTTCCCTGCTCTGGCTTCAGTCTTCATATTTATCCCTTCTATAATTCTGTTATTCATTAGCTTGACTACTCCCCATCCTCAACCACTCCCTTCACCTCGCCACTCACCCTCCCCTCCTCTGAGCGAGAGGTACGTGCGCGTGTGCAGGTACACACATACAGGTACATATCACACGATGGGTGTGGCCGGACACAAACCTCCGGTGGGTCAAGCCTGGATTCACACGAAAAGATGTTTTTTTAAGCTCCCCTAGCTTGTCGGATATCCGGCCACCATGATTGTATGAAACGAGATAATGATGCATTCTTTAGCTAATGCTGTTGATCAGTTACACCTGTTCCTCCCTCCCTCGCTCACTCCACCACTGTGTGTGTGCGTTCGTGCGTGCACTGTATGTGTGGGCGGGTAGAGTACATGCCAATACCTTTGTAGCACCCATCGATCATCGCACCTATGGTTTCAACTGTTCTTTTGTAAGTGTTGTCTAGACATCTACCTTCATCAGTCATGTCCTGGTGTAACATCCTCCCGCCAGGCGGCGCTCGACAGTCGAGATCCCAACAAGGGTAGATATATCTAGCCCATATATCTAGCCTTCTGATCCCATCAAACGAGCCGACAAGGGCAACCAAGGTGAGCAGGTAAGTACAGAGACATTCAGGTGAAGCAGTCAGCAAGCCAACCGCCGAGATCAATGTAAGCCAGCGACAGTAAGAATAATCAGTGTCAGACATGTAACCAGTGACTGTAGGACGAATTCATGACAGTGTGATAACCAGTCAGTGAACCAGAGCCATCAGCACACATCCTACGGTTGTCTCTTGGCACAGCATTCCATGTGTTCCGACCTTACCGCATGGTTAAAGAAGATTTGGCTTAGAGAACTACTTAATACATGTATCCCCTCCCTTAGAGCTTATTTAATAAAATTGAGGTTAAGCTGCCATAATTTCCTATTCAACATTAAACTACAGTGATATGTCTAGAGATTTAAGAACATGTCCACTGTGTGGTTTAAACGAGGTAGGTAGCGAATTTAATTGTATCTGTGTGTGTGCTCACCCTTTCTTTCTGTTACAGTTGGTAAAGAAGCGTGAACATTAGAAATGTCAAGATATACTGTAATATACATCCACAAGCTGTGACACAAACATATTTTTATTACTGGAACGAGCCCTCAACAGTGATGTTGGGATGACTGCCTGTACATCTCGCCATGGTGTGACTGATAGATCATAACAACATACAAAGCAACAAATAACAGGCAACACTTTTATTACAATGTTTACGACCAGACACACACACACATACACATATACACACACACATACATATAAACATACACATACACATACACACACACATACACATACACACACACATACACACACACACATACACAAGAAAGCGTGGAGAAATGTTGCTAGCAGTAAGAGGTGTCTGCCTCGTTTATCATTTAAGAACAAAAAATATTGTTTTTTCACAAAGAAGTGAGTCAGCTCATAGTAACAGTTACTTCAAAGTAATTATTTAAAACCCTTATCATTGCTAAATTAGGCTTACAGGGATACTCAAGGCTGTGATAAGACTGTGGTGGCGACGGTCAACAATTGGAAAAATTATATTTAGTTACGATTACAGAGCACGAGAGCAATCAGAAATAAATAAGTCGTTTCTCACTTTATCACCACTCATCAGCACTATTTATGTTGCCGATGTTTATAAAAATCGAAAAATAAAATCCAGGGAAATCACCGTTGTGTCCTTCCGCCGAGTACCCTCGATATCTTGCCGAAACAAAAGATCCTCAGTGTACATGGATACCTACATGTGGCTTTGGCTTAACCAGTGGGTGAGCTGGGATCAGATGTTAATTAAGAAAATCTGTGTACCATGTGACAACATCTGTGTACCATGTGACAACATCTGTGTACCATGTGACAACATCTGTGTACCATGTGACAACGATTTTGGCCTTTTTCTGTGTACAGGGATATTTATAGCCTTCCAAACGGAAGAGAGAGTATTAGGGGGAGGGGGGAGGACTCTCCCAGATGTGAGAAAATAGTATTTTGTAGAACTGGTAATCGAGAACACCTACTAACAATGAAGAGGTGGACACTGGAGTGGTTCACCCGGCACGAAATTCTGTGTAGGACCGTCAGCGTATCTTGGAAGGTAGTCAACGCTGAGGAGGACAGGGAAGAGAACTGGTTGACTAACATCAACAATGGACTGGACACACCATGGAAAACTTGCTACCGCCACTCGACAGGTCACGTGGCGACCCTCGTCAGCCTCCGCGTCTATCAAGTTTCCCCCAACGACCAACACCTAGGCGTGAGCTGGTAGTCAAGGGATCAATGAACAGATGATTGAACTTGTACTGCACTTTAAAGAGTGCACATTACTAAAAAGAGAATAAAAGACCTTTAAGCACGAGCAAAGCCACTGTAGACACCGGACGCAGGCAGGACTGTGGAACAAGCAACTTTGTGTAACTTTATCTCTCCCCACACTTCACCTGCTTCTCTTTCTTTCGTTAACTTCGTGCTGCCTGAATGTAACCAGTGACCGGTGAAAATTGTGCCTGTTGAGTCTAGACAAGCTGTCTACACTGTCTACGTGCATTGTGCACTCACTGTTGGTGAGACGTTGGCAGACGAAGACTTTCTCTCGATGGTGAGTTGCTGTTGGCGGGCACACCCAATCGAATAAATGTCGAAATCGCGAAACGTCACACAGAGACGTTACAGGTTCTGAAACTTGAGAGATTTCCATTAACGTATCGGCCAAGCATCGTGCGCCAAAAGCATGCGCAGTGGCGAAGAAAGCGCTGCACTTCCGGGTCCGCTTTGGCGATCTACGCGAAAGTAACGAAGACGTACCTAACCGACACACGTTAATTTTTTTTTTTAATCGAAACAAATTTTTCCAGATTCCCTTTTATTTTCTACGTTCTTCGATTCTTCTTTTCTGTAGTTTTTTTTTAGTTTCTTGCTGTTCATCTGTGCCAATGCAGCACCATTCTTACCTCCCTTGATTATCATGCCTGTCGTTTGTTAACGGCCCCCCGCGTGCCCTCCCAGTGCGCAGTCCGTTAGAGGAGCATTGTGTAGTTTGTATGCCTCACGTCGGCTCTAAAAATAAACAAACAAAAAGAAAGTCTGTCTGCAAGTTCCACCTACGCCGTGGCCCGCAGTCTCCCAGCAGCGCGAGCCACGTTCCTGTCAATGACGTCACGCACCTGCCAGTAGACGGCGCTCACCGTTCTCATGGCGGGGAGCCGGTGCTGGGAAATAAATCTTGCTCGTGAAACTTTACAAAGCGGGGAGACCTCTTTCTTTAACTTTTTAAAACTTTTCGCCTGCGAAGGGATTTGCATGTGGCACCTGTCTGCAGGGCCGGCCACTCTGCCGACAGACGCTCGGTTGTTGGCTCAGTCCACCGGTCCCCCTCCCTGCGAGTGGTTTACCAACAGAGCCCTCCCGGTGCCCTTGACCTGTCTGTGGGAAGGTCGTTGTCCTCGGGTGCACGCGGGGGGCGACCCTGATGGCACGCAGGTGGCTGGTGTTCACGCCAGTGTGTTTGTGGGTCTGTAACTCTATGCTTCCCATGTTTCACACCTGCACAGGTCGGCGAGCAGTCGCGGGCAGCAGAAGTTCAACTGTCAGAAACTCATGCCAAAAATCTCTGTGACAAATAAAATAACGCATTAAAATGTTTACATCCTGCTGCTCTTTAAGACAGCAGCTTCATTTGCAGGTGCAGGGTATCCACCTCACACCTCGCTCACAAGGCCGCCATCTTCAAACAGCCAGACAGCCGTTAGTACAGTGGATGGACAGCCGTCCAGCACCAACTGGATGGATTCAGAATGGTTGACGATGATGATTATTATAAATCGTCTTTTGTAAGGTTTTTGTCTCCTTTGGCAAGCACTTTTGACAACTACTAATGAGTGAACTGGAGTGAAATTAGCGCAAGCTTTGAGGCACTGAGTTCAAATCCCTCTCGAAGTTCGTTCTCTGGATTTGACCCCTGCTCTGCCCCTCCTGTTCTAACCCCGGTCGAGGGTTATCTCTCGGTGCCTCATTATGCCCCTCCTTCATCATCTCGTTCCCCACTCGGGGTAAACACATTGCTATGGAAAACAAAACTAACCTGAGCACCAAGCAACAGCACAACAACAGCAACAATATTGCGCAACATAAACTAAACTGGACATCACAACAACAACAACAACAACAATGTGCCATGCAGCCAAGCCAAAGCCAGGGCTTTACAAACGATACTAAATGAGTAGATATGTAACAGCGAAGGGAGTGTCGGTGTTCGCGACCGCGGTTATCTCCGCCCAGCTTGTTGTGCAAGATGTTCCATCTCTCCCTCGCTGCCTTACCTTCCCCTCGCCTCCAGAGTAGGGCCACGTATCAACAGCTAGATCGACAGGAAAAATATCATTGTGCGACACTGGTATGGAACCGACCTCCTCCTGCTTTCAGATACCTGTACTCTAACTTCAGCCATCCTTCAACCATCAGCACTCGATTTTCGGATACAAGTCACGTGCAGCTTTACGTAGCTGTACAGCACCAGGCCACAGTTTTTGCCGGGCTAATGCCGAGAAAAGCTGTACACAACGTTGCTAGGCGACAGCAAGCTAAATCTGTCTCGTCTTTGAGTGCACCGAGTGCCCCCAGACACCACGTGGGTTTTATTGTAATGACCGTTTCTTTGTAACGATTTTTTTTCCTCATTAGCGTTTCTTCAAGCTCCAAAAATCGTGATAATTATCCTTAGTTTGGTACAGAAATTCCCAAGCTGGTGGCATGAGAGACAGAGAGAGACAGACAGAGAGACAGAGACAGAGAGACAGAGAGACAGAGAGCCATGTCTACATCAGGCCTTAGAGAAGGTAGAGCTCCACCCACTGTTTCAACAGCCTTTCCCCTCCCTGATAAGTTCGGTTCAAGTATCTTCTAGAAAGCTGCGGTGTGGTCACGTGAGTTGTTGTCCTAGCAACAGACCCGAAGACACACCTTCTGTTCCACAGTCTCAAGAACTGGCCGCCAGGCCACAAAGATGCTTCTTCTTTCTATTTATAGTATCACTTTTCTATTTATAGTAATGTTAACTTTCGTCAAAACTCCTCAAAGCAGACGATTCTCTGTTTGTGTGCCGTGTTTGTGACGAATATTAGTAAACAAAACCTATTTATAAACACACAAACTTTTCATACACCCATGCAGACATCCATTGGTGTTAAAACAATTTACTGAACGTGTTTGTGCGGAACATGCTCGACGAATGAAGAAACCTCTGATGAAGACTCCTTCCCACAAGGAGAGAAAATGATGTGGAGGCGATAAAACTGGACAAGTTTTTTTTTTTTTCTCTCTCTCTCTTCAATAATGTATGCACGCCTGCATCGCTCCTCGTGATAAGATAGGGCTACTCATCCGGTTACAGAGTGTAAGGCGTGGGCGGAGTGGGAGGAAATTTCTGGGGAAGAACTATTTTCAGAGCTGGCCGTTTCCTGGCTTTCGCAACCAGTTCACCCTCCACACGGACTGTAGTCACTGCTGCTTATTATTATTGTTTATTTCTACAACACCGCCATTAGTTAATTACCATCAATAGGTAGCCTCTGAAGGAAGACATGAACGATCTTCAGACAAGGGTCATGGAACCGCCTTGACCTCCGCATGTTACACAGTGCACGTGCAGGACTGCACAAGCACAGGAGAGACCAAAGGCGGTGATAAAACCATGATAAAGATATTACAAGTAGGTATAACAACGCTGATGCCAACCCATGGACGCCCTCGCCAGCCCAATGTTTGTGGCAAAGTTTTGCTGACAGTACCCAGCATCCTGCAGATAATTAGTGGCTTCACCAACCTCCATGACATGTCTGATCAGTGGACCGAGTGGCGATATTACTCAACTTGCACTCCAAGACCGTGTCTGGCACTTTTGACACTGGGAGGAGGATTTCTACAGAAGTTGTACAGCGTGAAGGTGTCTGTGCCATATTTTCTTAAGGTTATTCACATTGAAACAACCTCCTCAGCTCATGTGACTTTTCCTGTATTTCAGTTTCACGAAAAGAACTTCGATTTATTTAGGGCCTGATGAAAGAGGAACCATGTTCCGTGTGGCACCACATCGAGTTGCCGAAACTGCACTGATAGGGTACTTTTTCCCCAGTGATCTCCCCCTTAAGACACACAACACAGGTGTTCAATCATCTGCCACTATAAAAAAGCGCATTTAGACAAAGTAAAAATAAATGTGAATAAATACCGGCAACACCTTTATACCTCTATCACAAAATAGCAAAGAAAACGAGTTTGCCCAAGTGATGGCCCTTGTCATGACAGGCTGTCAGCGCTCACTACACTTGCGGACCAGATAAAACAGCAACATGAAGTGTCACTTACCGTTTCAGAAAAAAATAAACGGAATGAATTCTCACAGCTCTCAAACAGAACCAAACACACACAAGGTAATTCAACTTTCACATTCAAAAACACTTGTCAACTCGGCACACAGCCAAAGTTCAAAGAAAAATCAAACCACAAACAGTTAGGAAGGATGTTAAGAAACCTACCTTGGATTACTGGGCTGGCAGGCTCGGTGGAGCGGGAGGTCACGTGACAGATGTCCTGTAGTCATGTCGATGAACCACTCGTTGGGAGACTGGTTCACTTCAGACGCCTGTTCCAGGAAGACTGGTTCAGTGTAGACCTCAGGTTCTGGCACAGCTGTTACGCCGTACATGGCGGTTGTAGCACGACTGGCGCACCGTAGGTTACATAGCGAGACACTCACTTGCTTCCCCCGATGGCGCGGGTTCTACAATGACTGCTTCACTGTAAATGTCGGGTCAACCAAAGTTTTATTGGCCTCACAGCAGCACAGCAGCACATTAGCAAAGCCCGGCAGGCCTTCATCTAGAACTTTCTACAAGGCGGCCATGAGGTTCACACTCAAGTCACGACCTGACGATGTCATCGCGACCCACAGTCGCTCACAGCACCGCTGTCCTCATCGTCTCTGTTAGTGTGGTAATGGGTGGTCTGATGATATCCATCACCTCCTTTCTATCCACATCCATGAAGTTTCCAGAAGCTTCGTTATTTGCTGCGCCGGCGCCATTGTCGTCAGTAGAGGGTGCACACAGGAACTGCATCTCGTGCTACTAAGGACTGTTGCCAAGGTGACAGCTATTCCGAGGTCCGTGTGCGTTCACAGCATGAAGCATGTACCCCACTGGTCACTGAGCGCTTCAGGTGCCATGGTTACAACCCCTGGGCAAGATGTGAAACCCTAAAGGGCAAGTCTCATCTCTAGTTCTCAGCCGTGCCCATCTCGCAGACATTTTGTTACTTCATGCATGTTGCTTTATCCCAGGATATCTATCCACTGCTTTATAACTACAGCCCCTGGGGTAATCCAGCATCCGCGGGGTCTGGACACTACTCCATAACCACGGAGGCAAGACTTTGCCCTGGTTTCCACATTTTGCCCTAAGGCAACTACTCACAGCCTTTGATTGGTTAATTCAAATCATTTAGCTAAGCTGTTTACATTTTGTAATCCTGAGAAATGAACACTTTAGTTAACCATCTACCTTGTCATGAATCTGTGCTCGGGTCCCGGGTACATGGCCGTTCTGCTTGGCTGCTAGCGGCTCATATTTTAAAATCACTTGACTGACAGCAAGCACGACTGTGCACCCGACCCCAGGCCACCCGATAACAAGCCGCAGCACTTAAACAGCCTCTAACCGTGTTTGACAGTTACACTTCAACTGACCCTCGGATCTACCCTGACAATGCATCAGGTAACTCAATATGGCTGAAGGTGTACACAATGCTGTCGCAAGGATTATTGTTTATTCAGGGTACAAACAGCCTACAGCGGTTATGATTTCAACACCCACGAGATTAAAAAATATTACTTAGGTTACACTTAATAGGTTATTTACATTTTACATTTGTTTGCTTTCGTTATTTAAGCTTTTTATAATATCCTTTCATTTCCTCTTTTCAGTCGTTCTTAGGAAACATTCAAAACTGATTTTGTGAAATATTTCTTTGGTGGAAAGATAACATCTTCAAGTCTGCTTCATCAACCAGACCCTTACATCCTCCTCATGTACTAAATATCACATATCCTTCAGTATATTTCTTTTCCCTTGATATCAACACACAGAAAATAGTGATTATGGACAGATTTTCCTCTAAAACATTCATCTCAGTTCATCCCAGGTGGAAAAAGCTCGTTACAGCAGAGTACCTGTCTTCAAACAACCTGACAACAAAGCCTGTTGACAAACACCGATGACAGGTCACAGAGGACATTGTTTGAGGTTCTGTGTCACAATGCGGGTGTAACTGCAGAATTCGCCTAAAAATGTGGATAAATAATTTGAATAGAGGAACCTGAGAGTCCTGAGAAGACAAAGTCATCAGACCGTGTCTTGTTGAGAAGTCCGGGTGCAGGGTATCTTAAAGCACATTTTAAAAAAAACTTTAGGGTGGAGGGAGGAGACGGAGGCGCATGATGCAGTCCTGAGAAATGTCAAAACATGTGATACTGCTGTTTCAGTTACTGATGCTATGGCTGTTGTACATACATATCAGGGCTTCTGCTAAGGCTAAATTCTTTGGGTCCCAGGGACCCCTTCTTCAGATTTTTAAGGGTCCCTGTTCTTCGCCCAAATTTGAAGGGACCCCATTGACGAAAATTGAAGGGGTCCTCCGAACTTTTAATGCGTACTGTACGCAATGTTTTGCGTAAGCAGAAGCCCTGCATGTACAGCAATACAGTGAAGACCTGTCTACAAGCGACTACACAAGCGGTCCAACCCTGCAAGCATCTGATGTGCGCACAGTGCGTGCGTGCACGTGCTTTCATGGCAGACATCACAAAAACGGATTTGTCCATGGCGACTATTCAACTCTAACAAAATACAATTCTAGTTTCTTATTGAGGAACAAGTTGAACAAATCTTTAACATTGAACAACACTGGTGTCGTGGCGGAAACAAAAGAAGTAGTCTGTTAAAACAGTTTACTTTGATAAAGTAGGATACAAATGTCTGTACCTGAGTGACATCTGGGCTGCCAGCAGGTGCTTTGGTCTTCTAACGATAATTACATCAAACACTGGAGTGGGGGGACATCTTTGCGGGGAAAAAACCTATTGAGACCTCTTGAAGATAATTTTTGAGATAATTAGAAGTTTATAGGAATATATAACTTATATTTTTATATCTCATATAATTTTGTATTTATATCTTTCAACAAAATATACAGCGAGCTCCACACTTGAGAAAAGTTTATGTATACATGTATACATCAGGCATATCACGCACATGTAGGTGTGCGTGCGTGATCTCAGTCCCGACAGCCTGTGGTCTGCACTAGTGTGACGTCACACCTGTTGGTGTTTACCGCCTGGGAGCGATGTGGACCCAGCGATGCTTCACCCTTTCATTTATCGAAAGCCTGTCAAAGAATGATGCGTGTCTATGACCTGTTAAAGGCTGAACCGGTTTTTCTTATCCAAGTTTAATTTTTGCCCCTGCTAAAATAAAAGTATTGAGCCTCGACACAAAGTATTACAAATGTTGCAATGTTTAGAACTTGAAGCAAACAACGCAGACAAACTATTTTTATCGTTTTCCGATGGCTGCACTATGGATTAATGGATTAAACACTCCTAATTATCAGGGTTTTTAATCTGCTTGGAAATGACCTTTGCTAAAATCTTCTTTGGATTTCCTGAGGCACAAGCCTCGGCAAACGACAAGACTCAGCCGTAAAACCCACCCCACCCACACCCTCCTCACACACAGAAATCTCAATCTAGGTGACAAAAATTTCATGTACTTACATTACAACATACTCTTAATTAAGAGATACGCGACTACAAACATCACCAACCACAATGAGGTCAAAATCGTGACGTCACGTTTGTACACAGACACGCCTAATTAGCATATGATGCCAGCTCTCCCATTGGTTGTAGTCTTGACAACGTCAACGTATCCATGTGCTGATGTACAACTCTGAAGTGCTGCCGACTTGTCCTGTGGAGTATGGCGATGTTTGTAGGCGCGCATGTCGAGAACATAGGGAATCTTCACCCAGGCTTGAGGAGTCTCAGAGATATACCCAGTCATTGGGTGGAAAATGTACCCGACTAAACTTTTAAACTCATCGGCTTTCTAATACTAAACTTGTGTTTACACCAGATGGTGTGACTGTCGGGGTGGAGTAGAGGGGGCGGCTAGTGGGGTGGGTTGGTGGACTGTATGGCAGGTCCTCATGATGGGGCAGTTGTACCGGGTTTTTCGCCTTTCGAAGATATAAATGTTTGAAATTCTTGTCTGCTACCTAGCCGCAATGTGTCTTTCGCCAACAGATATCAAACTAAACAAAATTTTGATAAATAAATCATAGAGGAAAAGTACTCTCTCTATCTCACACACATACACACACCTGAAAGCTAAATCTCATCATTAGTCTAAGCCCCTCTACCTACAATTATTGACTGGAACCTGCTCTTGTCTCTGCCACACCCTCCTGTGTTGAGGGGGCGACAGAACCCAGTAGCCTCAGACCGGGATTAATGTCGGCTCATGATGACCTCTGACCGGCCATACTTGACCATCGGTGTATGGGCTACTGAACTGCGAGACAGAGAGCTTGGACTGTTCTTTGACTGCTCCTTGACTGTGTACCACACGAAAGATCGCTTTTCGCTCTCCGATTCTATTTGAAGAGACGCAATATTTGAGGGACTGAATACCTGATGGGAGGTAGATAGTGTAGACTACAGCGCTCACAGTCAGTACACCGCTAACACTTGGCACAACAGACAGGACACTGGTTGAAGGATGTATTCTATACAACTGTACAACCATCAGTCTAACAAAACGTCTACAGGTTGTCTACACAAGACAAAACTGTTTAACAGATCACATCCATCCCGAAAAAAAGCAACTGCGGTCTGCAGCGCAGTGAGCACAGTCGAAACTGCTGGCAAGTTCTGTGACCTAGTTTGGCGCTGCACGGTCTTGGCTTGACCTACATTCGGTGACTCAACCCATATACATGCCGTGTGTCTCAAAGTATACTTCTCGCAGATAACAAAATCCACCACATGACCGCCCCCTCCCTCACCCAGCACCAACCACCAAAAAATTGTAAACATACTGCATCCAGCGAGGTCCTGCCACTGGTGTACATACATACAGTATATACACTCGGCAACAAAGTCTTACAATGGCTGCTCGTGACAGGAAGTCCACAACATAAATACATACAGTACATTCGATGAACCGTGACATTGAACTGCTAACAGCTGTTTGTACAACAGGAAGTTCGGTATAACTTGTGAGTTATTCACACATTGCACACCAGTTAAAAAACAATCACAGTTACACAGCTGCAACACAGCTGTAACACAGCTGCACCGGATACCACAGACTAGTCTCGCCATCAGCCAGTATATCGACAGCTGTCCTACACTGCCCGCCATATTCGGCATGAGTAATGCCTTGTACAGCTGCACCACGTGCTCTACAGGTTGACTCAGATGTACAAAATATTTCAACCATGTAACCACGCGCGTGTTCACCTGACAAGTGAATACCTGTACAACAGCCTGCAGACGTACGCAGATGTGAATTGTGAAGTTAATAAACAATTTGAAGAAGTGAAGTGTGAACGGTGTGGGCAGCTGTACAAAGGGTGGGCGGCGGGTAGGTACTGACAGCTGTGGGTACACAGGTCAGCTCTGTACTGCACAGTAAGATGCACAGCTGCACGCTTGGCTGACCCCCGGCCTCGCCACACGTCACAACTGTCACCAACTGCCAACACAGCACCGACACCTGCTCGGCACAGTGCCAGAGTTGTCTGTGTCTGTGCTGTGTTGCGAACAGCAACAGTCGCAACCATCATGCAGTTGCATGCGTTTGTTTGTCACAAAAGAATCTGTTTACAGTCTACATCCTCTGTCTGTATCTACCTGCTTCAGCTGGAAATAGTCTGGCATCCACAGCAACGCCAGGTTCACAATATTCTGCTACAGAGGATCAGACAAAGCTTCAGAGACTGTGAACACACTGACAGACAGCTGACAGGAGTGAAATACACTTTTAAAGTCCAACTTCCCCGCGAATAGAGAGGATGATCAAAAGTCACTGAGTACCCATAAAGTGTCAGTCGGGTATATTTTCTTTCTACATATTCTTAGTTTTGTTTTCTTAACTCCAGCATTCCCGGTGCTTATAGATACACGCTTCCTTGGTTTGTTAGGTTGCTTTATTGTTGTTTTTACTTTCATTTTATTATTTACTAACAAATGTTTACTTGTGGTGTTGCTGCATGCTGTGATTGGCTCCTTGATGTCGAGGACCGTGTCGGTCTGTTCTCAACAAGTCTCGTCACTCATCGCCAAAGCGGAAGGAAAACTCGTGTCGGCCTCGTGCACAGACTTGGTGGCGATCCAAAGTGTCTGAAATATTCTGAGGGTCTGACCTGGAGACTGGCAGTCGGTGCCAGGGGCCAGTGTGTGTGTGTGTGCACGGATTGACCTCATGAACTATTTTGTTTTCGTTTTGTAAGTAGGCGGTCAGTGACTTTCGAACATCAACAAAATCACAAACATGCTTCAGGTGTCTGGATTGTTATTCACTCGCTGGTAAATACACTCTGGTTATCACATTAAAACAATTATTGGAAATAATAATATTAGTAACAAGAGACCGAGTAAGATCACATAAACACCTAGGTACATGAAACTATGTATATATATGTATACAGTACATAGTAAGACTAAATATAATCATGCTTGTAACAAAGGTAAGCCAAGAAAGTAGAACTGAGGTCTATCAGACAACTCCAACAAGAGAAAGCACACAACTCAACACTACACTTTGAGCTGGCCGACACAGGTGTGCAGGTAAGTACCCAACATGGCGCCTGCCTCACCAGTTCACGTCCAGTGACATTCCGCGATCACAGTCACGCATGGGTGCGCCTCGCGGCTCCATGGCAACACCAGAGAAGTGATCAAAGACCAGGCGGCGCCGCTCAAGGAATGGCAAGTTCAGTTCTCTCAGAAAGCAGGAGGAAAGGGGGCGGTGAGTGGTGCTCACTGTCAATTCCTTGCTCACTCCGGACTCCGGACGATGACATAAACAATGCTGATAAACAACAGTTTGTAAACATTTCTCCTACACCTCTACAACACGATCAAGACAATAAACTTGTTGATATCACAGGAAGGGAAAGACTCTAGCATCTGAGCTCTTTGGTGTCTGTGTAACAAGATGGTGGCTGTAACAAGATGGTGACTGTGTAACAAGATGGTGTCTGTGTAACAAGATGGTGGCTGTAACAAGAGACAGGCTTGGCTGCGAGCTATGATAGTAATCTATCAAGTTCTATAGCTCTGTAAACAACAACAAACTTATTATTTATTGCGTTCATCTTAACAGAACTAAAGACAGCGTGTACCTACGATAAGCGTGTATGTGTGTGTGTATGTGTGTGTATGTGTATGTGTGTGTGTGATCTCGACATAATGTGTCAACAACACGAACACACAAATTTTTACCTGTGGCATTCTTTCCTGCAGTAACAAATATCTACACTTTGCACATATTTTGGCAAAATAGTTTACAACGTCCTGTGCCATCTTCGATAGGTCACGAATCAGGGGTCAGGCTGGGACGGTTTCATTCCTGATTCAAAACACGAAAAGCACTCGTCCACCGATCACCCAGCTGATGGCAAGTCTTGGTCTCACAGGTCAAAGGTCTTTCTTCACAGCAATTTCCCCCTTTTGCCTCCTTCCACATCTTCTTCAGTTCTGTACCCTGTGACACGTGTTGATGTTCGTTCTGTAGTAAACACAGGCTCGTGCAGACCGAAACCGTTTAGCTAAACCAAAAGAAAACAAACACAGCTTGTAACGCATGTTCCTGGTGACGAACACCGACGCAGGCCACGCGCTAGGTAGGTAGAGAAGCCCGGATTATGATCACGCATCACAGCTCTGGTATCTGCCAACAAACACCGGCAGCATCACGCACACACGCACGAAGAAAGCGGTTCGGATGAGCCCACGTGACCCTCCACGTCACAGGAAATGGATCCACGAGTTTTCCGCCTCCGTGGGAAGAGTCTTGGCGAAGCACTCAAAGACGTAGTTGTTGCCGAAGTTGCTGTCCCAGTAGTCACAACCGTTGGCGTTGAAGGAGACGGCAAACTCCAGGCGAGAGCCCACCGTCATGTCGGGGGGCGGGACGATGGTGAAGCTGAAGCGGTCGGTGGCGCCGTCGTTGGAGCCCATGACGTATGACGTGGTGATGTCGTGGAACGTCGTCCACCCGTTGGTGGTGAAGCGCACGCGAACATTTTTGTGGAAAGCGATGTTGGCCACCCGCACGACCCCGGTGATGGTGGTGCCGGTGATGGCCACGGCGTTCTCCAGGCAGACCTTGTCGCGCATCACGCGCTGCACGAAGGTGTCGCTGCAGCCCGGCTGCTCGAAGCACGGCATCAGGTGCTTGGTGCCCATGTCCTTGCGGTCAAGCCTCAGCCCGGCCTGCAGGTCAGCCATGGCCGAGGCCGGGATCTTGGGGGGCGACTCCAGGTTGAGGATGTGACGCACGGACTCCAGATCGAGGCCCATGGCATCCGCGAAGCGCACTACTTTCTTACGCCGCGGAGTCCCTGGCGGGGTCTTCTTGCTCTTGAGGGACGTGGACTTGCGCAGTTCCGTGCGCGTGAAGTTGAACTCGCGGTCTTGATACACGGGGCTCTCCGGGGACAGGAGGTCGAAAATGTTGCACGAGGCGGAGTAGTCGTCAGAAGGAATCGAAGGCGTGTCGTCGATGATGTCGCCAAGGTCTTGCTCCGACCTGGCCGCGGAGGCTTGCTCGCTGCAGTCCTCCAGGTCATCGACAGTGATCTGGAGGTCGGTGGTGACTGCGGCCTGCCCGCTGCTGTCCTCCGGGTCAGCGAAAGGCGAAGCAGCCTCGAGGTCGCTGGCGACCTGCTGTACGGCCTCTTCTAGCGAGGACAGCACCTCGTCGCTCCTTGCCGCATCGTCTTCCAGACAGTCCGCCTCCTCGGGACTGTAGTACAGCGAATCCCCCGACACGCATGTGTCGTCGCTGGCCTCACTGATGGTCGACTTGCCGTTAACGCCGTCGTCTACCTCCAGATCGTCCATCATGTTGACAAAAATGCCCTCCTCGCTGGTCAAGTCCGAGTCGGGGGACTCCACCGCCAGGCTGTTTAAATAATCATGGGGATGGTCTCGTTCGTCCGGGGTAACACTCCGATCCACTTTCAGTTGCATAAGCGGGTAGGAAGAACTGATAATAGGGGACGGAGGGAGGGTCATGGTGTTCTCAACACTCACGTTCGCGCTTTCCGGACCGCCCTTTGACCCTAGTGTCATCGCCATGGCTTCCCCTAGGCTGTCCGCCATGGCGCAGCTGGTACACGGTTGATGGAGTTTCAGTTCCGGTCTGTCGTGTCCTTGCAACGACTCAGATTGTAGTGCTAGCGTCTGTTCCAGCAGCAGCTGTTCGGCGCGAGCAGCGGCGCCGTGACTGCGGTAATGTTCCTCTACATCAGTCTGCAGCAACTGCCGCTCACGCTTGGAGTTGTGCACGTACGCAGAACTGACACTGAAACGGTCCAAGTAACTCTCGCCAGAATACGACAGATTCCGTGGCAAACAGATTAACACATCCTCTTCGCCTTCTGCGTCCGCTTTAGCACACGAGCATGGGCAGAAGTACATCCTTCGCGTCTCCGGTGCAACACACTACACCAACACCACCACCAACACCAGCACCGACACGCTCCGAAACGAGGGCCACGTCTGAGGCCGATGAGATGAGAGAAGAATCGCACTCTGTATGCTGTTGCTGCAGTCGGCGTGAGATGACAGGATCAGTGACGGCCATAATGTTCACTCACTGTCTCTCTACTCACCGGCTCGTGCACGGGGCAGGCGGGTGTTAGTGTTGACGAGGGCTGGTGGCCAGCACCTCTCAGCATGGTGAAGACCGGAGCGGCACCCGAGCTGTAGCCGACTGAAAGCGTAGATATATATAAGCAATACTGCAGCAGGTCGTTATTTTTAGTCGAGGGTTGAAGCTTCTAGTAGCGTCAGAGTCTCGCTCTCACACACACACACGCACACACGCAGCCTTCGCCGTCATTGACGCACTAACTTCCGTGACCTAGACCTCGGTGAACGCCAGCTCAAGGTCGTGTACTGACGCTGCTCTTTTCTCAACTGCACGCGCTTTGTCCGTCTCTTTGGCTTGTATCACGTGATATTTTCGTTGTATTTTGTTGCTGTCGTGGTTTCACTCCCCATCGATCGCAGGCAAACGAGTAAACTGAAGATAATCCAGCCGAACGCCACAATAACAATGTCACGGAAGGTGAGTCGCTGACGTCCTCACTGTGTTAACCACGTGACGAAAACATGACCCAGAGGTTATGGGACCGACCAATCAAACAACGATAAACAAAGCCACATGTCGGCTGCTCGTGGTGGCTGCGGATCTCGCATGTTTCTGTCCCATTTCCCGCAATGTCGCGCTGGAACAATAGGGGACTAGCATGTCGCTCTGGGTACACAGGCATTGTATGCTTTCCTCGTGTGCCCCGCGCACTTCTACAACAGAGGATTAAATTTCGATGGAAACATGTCTGGCTAGTGGCAAGGGCACGTGAGTTTCTGTCACAGGGACTAGACCCATGGCCGACTGGATCTACGCATGCACTGTATTGGTTTTACTGGAACATTCTTTGATGATCGTTGGGAATTAACTACCCTAACCAGTTCCCAGACTTATAGCACACAATATGAGTATTGTTAAAAGTGGGCGATCGGGTGCATTGTGGTTTTATCGGATTTCACACACGCGCGCCCGCACGTGTCCTGGGAGTTATCTACCTTTCGCAACTCTCGGGCGTGTATGTCAGCAATAGACTACACGGAGGGGTTGAGGAGAGGAGTAGGATGTTTTGTCATAGGATATATAACTATCATAATTAGTTTTAGCCTTGATGAGCGCATTGAAGACTTATTTGTTTCAGAAATTCCTTTCCTAGCTGTCTTCTACCATTCTGGTTTTTATTATCTTGCTGGATCAGAAGCTTGTGGTGATGGTGTTTATCTTCCTATTTTGTCTATCAGTGTGTTTGTCTGAGAGGACGGGTTGTAGTTCTTTGTGCATGTTGTCACAAAATCGATCGGCTTTCTCTCCCTCTTACTGCCGAAACCATTTTGCTTTGTTGCAATCTCAGTCGTTTGACTTGTCACTATTGACTTGATCTTTTGTCATCGCTGATATTTGTCTGTCCGCTAAATGACGACGGTTCCTCGCCACAGCCTGATGATATCTTTGTACATAGGCGGTCTAGCTGCTCAGAGGCAAAACGTTTACCATCATCTTCAGTGACGGTTGTGGGATCGAATTTAATCTCCAGGACCTGTATAGAGCCGAACTACCACACCACTATATATAGCTACTGACTCATCGAAAAACGCCACCGACTAAATCCCATTATAATCCTTGAAATCGCCGTTACCAGCGATGACGTCATTCAACGGCTGCAGTGCCGCTGCCGTCCCCCATATTTACCCCTCTTTTTTCCTTTTTGGAAAAGGATAGGCTCATCACACGCTGTGGATGCGCTGGCAGATAACAACTGACTAGCATTACAGCTTTAAGAAAATTACAGGTGTCAGCTGTTCTTCGTCAACGGCAAGATCAAAAACTTTACTGAAGTTAGGAAGATAAATGTTTGACACAAAATTATCATCCCAGCCAAAGAATTGGAAGTTCATATAAACATTCATGCAAATAAACAACAAAAATGACCTGAGCTATCAAGTGCAACAATTTTAACATGAGCACCTGATGATTTATTCCTGATTTTGCACAACACTGTTATTAATGAAGTGATCAATACAAATTTTGTGACAGAGGATCATACAAGTAGGCACACACCATAGCACTGCCTGTTTTTTTTAGTTTTTTTTTAACAATGCCCATTGTCTTAAAAATTGGTAGCCTAATGATGATAAGATACAATGACTAAGTAAGAATCTCAATGATCCAGTAATAAAACATGTTAATGGAAAAAATTCTTCTTCAGTAACTTAACCTTTCCCTGTTACAGTGTGATCATTTGTTTAGATTCTGGTTGATCATATTAATTATCATTATATTTAATGCTTTCAAAAATACTTGTGTGAAATTTAATACTTCAATGAAGAACATTTTATTTAACTATTTAATTTTCAATCAGATATTTTGCAGAATGCTGTCTGCGCACACAGTTTTAACAAAGTATTATATTACAGTGTGCATGTACATAAGAAATTATTTTGATAACATAGACATGTGCGCTAAGGACTTGCTCTCGCATGCACACATCCACCCCCATACACACATGAAAGGAACAACAGAAAACTTTAATATACAGTGACTACACATTCTGGGTTATCACATCCATGTTAATGTTTACTAATCATACACAGTTTGCACACAAAATGAATTTGTTTTAACTAAAGCAATAAGAAAAACTATACCAAGTACTTTCTATACCATCTTTCATGACTGATGAATGCAGTAAATCTACCATCAGATCCATATGTAATGCTAAAGATCAAAATCCCTTTACTGAACAAGGTCTTTTACCTTTTCGCCAATATTTTAACTAAACCTAAAGCTTATGCAATCTACTGTCACATCACTACAGTAAATAAAAAGTAATGCATACTTTGGTTTGAGATTTGGTGATAAGAAAGGACCACAGCTTTGTAAGTTTTATGTTTCACAAAGTATTCACAGTTGTTTATTGATATTAGCATTTGCTACATTGCAAATGCTTTGCACCGCAGTCTTTAATATTCCACAGAAATAGGAGAACATCCAGAAACAAGCCTTCAACAGGCGACTCAAACGTCCAGTGGAATAAGGGAGATAATCTTTACATCATCTATCTTTCGATGACCCGGAGAGTTTTTGAGATTCAATAACAAGTTTCCCCTCGCTATACATTTGGCCAATCACCACCTGTGATAAATCAACACCACTTTTTGATATAACAGACACAAATGGTGTAATCTAAAAGTTTATGACTTTGATAACTATGTTCGATTTAAGCGCTCTGAAACTGAAACTTAAATACAAAGTAAAACAACCAATAACAATAGTACTGATACAAGACCAAAAAGAATTTAGATAGGTAGTTACCTAACACTGATCAGAGCTTATTTGTTGAATCACAGCAGTATCTCTAGATAGTGACTTCCATATTTCACTAAAATCTACCTACAAACCACATCATCAATCCGATTAAACCTAGGTTAGAAGATTTCATATTGTGACCTGTGATAGCTTGCAATTTTATTAGAAATCTGTTCAGTTTGGGTAACTGTACACATTCAAATAAGAGTTAAAATAAGAACTCTTTACAAGGCAAGATGGTAAGATACCAGCTACTAACCTGCCTTTGTATAACTCTCAGGTTTTCCTCTGCTTCTTTAATAAGCTCCTGAATATGTACTAAGTCTGTAATCTTCTTGTTGTTTTGAAACTCATCCCTAGTTTTCCTCAATGCATACATCCTGAAAAAGAGACAGTAGCATTACTGTGAGTAATGTGAATGTCAAATGACATAATATTTCCAGATTTATTAATCGTGACATGACAATGCAGGATGATAATATTAAAAAGGAATAAAATTCCTTAGAGACTTAAACGTTTTTCATAGTACACAATGGTACCACCAATAACATACCTTTAAAATGTTCACGGACGGCTGGTGTATGCCGTCCGTGAACATTTTAAAGGTTTTGTCTAATGCTTTCTCCCAGCATGTCGGCATAAGTGACGTAAGGTCACTCGTCAGAAAAATAAGCTGTGTACTGAATTAATGGATTCGATTCCTCCTGTTACCCTTCACTAAATTTTTATATTCGACATATCTTAGTATAGTTTTATTTTTACATCAAGTGCGGTGGTGGCAAGAGAGTTTTTCACATGCAAACATCGTTGTGCGCAAGTTAGTAAAGACGGTTCTAAGTTCCCTTGTAATTTGCAAGACCTGCAAAAGTCGCACTAAGAACTGATTTGAAACAATATGGAAATTCTTTTGCGCACAAACCTATAGTTGTAGTCGGGAAATTTTTTCCCTTCTCGCAGCAGGTTTTTAGTACAGCGTCAGTACTTGCGATCTTGCGGATGTCATGATGGTGTGTCTGGAAACCGACTGTCGTAAAACGTAAAAGGTTACCATACAAATTAGAAATTAGACTTTGTTATTAAAGATTATATGACAAGCAAAAATCATTTCTACTAATTCAGACCTTTATTATATAGATAATATTAACTTGTCTTGAAGAACATAAAATATTGCTGGTATGCGACAACTACATTTTCACTTTTGTAAACATGGCGGCGCCCTTGAACTCAGGTAGAAACCCAACAAATTAACCTGATGCCATTAGGAAATCAGTGTTCAAAAGTTGTTGAAAGATCGATAAGGAATTAGTTGTAATTCTCCACTGTACATGGAAACTTTATCGACATGATATTCAGGTAAGTTTTCATAAATAACAAAATAGCACGATACTGTACATGTACGTTAATGTTAGTATAGCCTGCATTTTGATCAGTATCCACCTGCTGCTGCTAGTCTGGAACGTAGTACTCGACTTTATGGGACATATTTATCACCTTCTACACAGTGCTTGATCATTTATTAGCACTTGAGATATGGTTGCAAATTTTACATTTTTATGATAATTCTTCAGTATTAAAGTTGTGTTTAAACTTAAATTGTGCGCAGATATATTGTCTTGACTTGACAAGAGGTACAGTACCAGGCCAAAGTTTAGAGCTGATACTAAAAAGCTAAAATATCATCTAATCCATTAATCACACAACTCTACTCTCAGTTCCTCTCTTTTTTAGTTTGCTTAGCTCCGCTCCTGATTAGGAATAGGCTCGTACCTAATGCTTATGTTTAAGCACCAGATTTTTGTAACTGTTCCGTCTGCTTCTGATATCAGCATGGTGTCTTGCGCCATCGAGTTATATATTTTTACATTTTTTATTTTCTTTAGTAGTGAATGGCAAACATTTGGAAGTTTTTTCCTTTGTTTGGTTGCTGTTTTTGTTTGTTTGTTAAGAACGTTCATAGTCTATAAGTTAACTGAAGGAACGCTGGCCAGTTTACTGGACTGCAATTTTGTACTGTGTGGTATAAATCAGGCACTTCTCACCTTTTCATCAATTGCATATAAGATTCTTTACTTAATTGTTTTGGAATGGATAGTAAGCTGGGATTTGATTTAGGCTGGTTCATCTCCAACAGAGCTCAAGGAATTTTTCCGTGCAGTCTTGGCCATGGGATCAGGCAGTATTTTTTGCGAACCATTGCCAGCCAGACATCAGGCAAAACTAGCCCAGCAGCTGTCTTATTAGGTGACTCAGTCAAAGTAGATGGAGTCACTTACCCTACTGACAGTTTGACCAACATATCCCCTAGGGTTCTGTCTAAGGTAAGTAAATGCACCATAATAAATTTATAATTTTTGTATTAAAGCTTATTAGTCTTTATTATGTCCATCAGTCCTTTACTCTCCCTAACAGAGTGAGGAATGGCTGAGCTGGATTTTACATTTTGTTTTAGGCATGGTTTACAGGGCTGGCTGCTTTGCTATGATATAGCCTTAATTGTTGGCTTAGTGTAAAACACCAGTTACCCTCTTCACTTCCTTTAGTCATCCAGGCTTTCTTGTTCTCCAGGTGGGGCAGAATCTTCACAGAGAGCATGGCAATCCTTTATACCTTATCCGCAAACGGATTGAGAACTATTTCTACAAAAACTTTGTGAATCGCAGAGGCAACCCAATTTTTTCCATCTATGACAACATTAGTCCTGTGGTAACACTTGAACAGAACTTTGACAGTCTCCTGGTGCCAGAAGCACATGTGAGTCGGGCTCCATCAGAGAGCTACTATATCAATTCTGACTACATGCTACGAGCACACACATCGGCACATCAGCGAGACTTGATACGGTCAGGACTGAATGCTTTTCTGGTGATTGGTGATGTATACCGCAGAGATGCTATTGATGCCACACATTATCCTGTCTTTCATCAAGTGGAAGGAGTACGACTTTTCTCCCAAAATGAGGTACTAATAAAAGTTTTAACCTTTCATTAAAGGGAAATCATAACTGACTGCAATATTCAGCCATGACTTTGATGAAGATGCAATTCATTGCAAGGCTAAGTAACAAAATAATTGCTGTGTTCTTGAAGGAGAGGTTTCACTACAAATAATGAGTAGATAAGTCATTTATTCTTAATAATGTTTGTGTTGACAGTTTTTGAAATGTAGTATTGTTATAAATAACTACATTTAGTACTAAATACCCAGAAGTCTGCTAGTTTAAAGATTTTATATTTGTAATCCATTTTTGTATATTTATTTTTAATTATAGATATTTAGTCCTAGAGACCAAGAATTATTATTAAGATTTTATAATTGTGATGCATCTTTTGTGTTTTTTTCAAAGTGTAGGTATTTTTCTGCTGGTTATATATGTTCACAGACAAACAGGAGAAAAAGACATTTTCTGTGAAAATAAAAAATATCATAATGTGATGATAATACGATTTATATTAGACAAGTAATTGTCCATAGCACAGTTTCCATTGACTTCAGTATAGCTGATGTTAACTTTGAACTAGGTACATGTCATGAGGTGTACGACCTTTGATCATTACCTAGTGCTCAGTTCTTTGTATGTGCTGAGTAGTTAAAAGGTTTCAAAATCATTTTGTCACAGCAGCTGTTTACTAAGGTTCGGGACTCAACAAACCTCAGCATATTTGAAACTGAAGGCAAGCGGATGCCAGACAAACAAGAGGATCATAGCATGGAAGCTGCCAAACTGCTGGAGCACAGTCTGAAGAATACACTCATGGGTCTCGCCCTGCACCTTTTTGGAAGAGGTTGGGTTTATCCAGTCATTTATAAATCTTCTATATATTAACATCTTCATGGACAAATCTTATATCAGTCCTACATTGATAAATGTGTTAATATGCAGAGCCTATGCTGGTATCCCTTTTCTTTTTTTTTTTAGTGATAGCCTAGGGTAGCTTTTCTATTGGAACCACGATATTGTGCTACTTATTATGGACAATGTAGTTGGCATCTACATTTAGACATTCTTAGCTATGATATTGCGATCAGTAAACATTAAGAAACCAGTTTCCCTTTTCTGGAACCAATTTGATGATGTTAATAATTGTTACACGCTGCATTATATTATGTATCCTCACTTCGCTCTGCCAGCATGCTATGAACGTCTCTTATTGCATGCTGCACAACACAGAAATACCCAGGCATAGTTTCGTAAGTTATTCACTCTTTTGGTCTGCTTTTGTTGCCCTCCGTTTTTGTGTGATGATTGGAGAATTTTGATGTTGTGCTGTCACAGCAGGCTTCATGCACAGTTGAGGTGATTCTAACATAGCTGACATTATGCATCTCAGGTAGGATGATCTTGCAGTGATCGTTGGCATGATCCACTAACGAAAGTCAAGTGGATGGAATGATATTTCTGTCTGCAAAGGTTGGACCAAAGCACCTGGGATTGTGATTTGAGCTTCTGTAATAATGTCACGATAACTTTCACTTACTTTTTGAAGCAGAACTTTTTATCAAATGTACTCTGCAATGGCAGGACTGTGGCATGTGTTCACCTTCTTAGCAGGAGTGGTCAGACTATAGGGGCATGCACTATCGTCCATTATTATTGTTATGTCTGTGTGTTTTTGTTTTTTGTGGTGGACTTTGAGCTTGCCTTTGATGATAGGTAAAGCCTTTCTCAGTCAACTTTATTTATATTTTGCTGTGCCTTGTGTATGCATATTTCTCTGTATGTGTATTCATGGAGGTGCGTGTGATTCCTGATTTAAAAAAGTGTGCTTTGAGTCTGAGTAATGCTGGTAAAAGGTGCTATATAAATATGCTTATTATTAGTAGTAGTAGCAGTATTCTGCATCCCAGACAGGATGAAAATAATCATGATAAATACAAATTTGTCAACAGACACAGAGGCACGATGGGTGGATGCCTACTTTCCATTTACACACCCCTCATGGGAGTTGGAGATCAAACACCAGGGAGAATGGCTTGAAGTTCTTGGCTGTGGTGTAGTGGAGCAGAAAATTTTGCAGTCAGGTACATGTATATTCTGTATATACTGTGCACATTATCACGATATGTTTGGATTAATAATCTTTAAAAACGGTATAGTACTTGCTAATCCAGCAGGTAGGAACTTGTACATCAATTGTTATGTAGCTATTATCACTAAACTTTCTGCTATTTCAGCTGGAATTCAAGACCAGGTAGGATGGGCATTTGGTTTGGGTTTAGAAAGACTGGCCATGAAGCTCTACTCCATTCCTGATATTCGTCTGTTTTGGAGCAAAGATTCTGGATTTTTATCCCAGTTTGATGTTTCTGACCCTGATACACCCATTAGATACAAGGTAAGAGTCTTTAGTGAATTCGTGATTAATAACATGACTACCACCACTGTTAACACCCGTTGAAGAATACTCTCTCCATTTTCTGAGATTTAAAAATCTCATACTTTTTTATGCTCTTGCTTGTTTTATACAGGAACGAAAAGAAGAAATGCTAACTTGTCTTTTTTCTTTTTTGTACTATAAGCTGTGTGACTTTGAAGTATGATAAATGCACCTGCCTGATGTCTTAGAAGAGACCTTTGATCAATCTTTACAATACTATTACCTTAAAACTTACGATGTCATACCATTGCTCTGCAGTTGTTGTATTCTATTGTATTTTATTGTAGAAATTTTTGACACTCATGTACTTGACATTTCTGCTACTCCTATTTTGTTTAATTTCCCTATTCACTTGCCCTGTAAAACAGAAATCACAAGGCCAGAGGAAATAGAACTACTCTGTGCTTTATACCCAACTCCTAAAATAATACTTGTGCCTACAATTTAAACTCATATGGATAGCTTCCTAAATCTACATAACATTTATAATGCGTGAGACTGTGTAACAAACGTGAACATAAAGTTGTTGTTTTTTAATCTCCAGCCTATCAGTGTATATCCCCAGTGCATCAATGATATCTCCTTCTGGTTGCCAGCATCTACAGACACAGCTTTCTGCGTCAATGACTTTTATGAACTTGTGCGTAATATTGGTGGTGATCTTGTGGAGCAAGTTTATCTCATTGACGAGTTCTTCCATCCTAAAAAGCAGCGTGCTAGCCACTGCTACCGCATTGTTTATCGTCATCTAGAACGAACACTGACCCAAGAGGAAGTGAATGTGATTCATGCAAAAATAGAGGAAGAAGCTAAGAGACTATTCCGAGTGGAAGTGCGGTGAATGCAGTGATGGAGAGAGTGCATCATTTGTGAATATTTATTTTGTTACGGTCTTCATGTTTCAGTTCTCCTGTCTTTAAAGGCAGGCTTGGGTAGATCTGTAGTGAACAGATATATTCAGGTAAAAGGTGCTGATGTATGATGCTTAAATGTATATTTTGTGCATGTGAGCACAAAATAATATACAGTTCAACGTAATTCTCTCAAAAGAGAAATTCACACATAGTTTGCTATCAGAATGGAAAATGTAAATCACAAATAATTGTATACAAAGTAGTATATCAAAATCAGCATCCATTCAACTAAAGTGATATCATGGACTTGTATAAATCAATATGCAACCTGTCTCTGCTGCCACCACAAACATTTTTCAATCCAGCAAAAGAACACTAGATGTATGTGTTAGTGTGCAATCCAAAACAGTTCCCAGAGGTCCTTGGTTCCAAATACAAAATTTCCATTCACTTTACCAGCTTGCTCACAAAATCGCAATGAATTATTTTCCAAGGTGCCTGTTTGGTATGGTAATCATCCTCTTCACCGTCTAACCCCAGAACTAATGCTGATAATAGACTGATCTTGGCCCATTCCTGCCTCTCTTCAAAACTCAAATATAAAAAACTCTTGGTCAAGTGTCTTCTCAGTTTAACAACACATGTACACACACAGACACAGATTTAAGCTTTACAGAAACGTGCCAGTCAAAGTGGCATGGTAAGTTAAATGCTTCTGCCATATGTATAGAATCTGTTTGTGTTTATTGCCATATGTAAAGGTATTTTAACTATACTTGCGTTAAAAAAAAAAACCCCGAAACTATTTGCCCTCTGACTTATATATATGTGTTGAGCACATTTTACAAAATTTAACTAGACTGATTAAAAACAGCAAAGTGAATGATAGAGGGGGTATGTATATAAAGACAATGCTTTTTTCCCAAAGATTCAGAGCACTACAAGATGAAAAGATAAATAAAGTGAATGCCACCTATACATTGCAACTGTTTACATTAATTCAAGAAATGGGAAAACAATCAGCAGAGATGCCTGTTGAAGGAAAAAAGCATTGGGTAACTTGCTGAATGAATCTCATTGAAACCGCCTATACTAAAAAATCGTGTAGGTATTAGACATGTTGTTTTTGTATGCCAAGTCTTCCCCCTTGCTGCTGACATGCCTGTTTCCACAGAACTGTGGTAGACTGCACTCGGACAGTCATGTAGTCGTGGCACATTGTATTCATCAAAGCTTATCAAGCTCAACTGTTGTTTTTAAACAAGAATTTTGGGCATGGGAAATATTATTCTTTTCAAGTAAAGATCAAGTTTGTCTTCATCCACAATAAATAATCAACAATGATGCTTGTCGAGGAAGTGCTTTATTAGTGACATGTTTTGATAAATGTTCTTAACGTGATTTACTTTCCTTTCTACCTTTTACATCTTGTCTTTCAGCGTCTTACGAAACAGCTACTCCACGACCATGCCATCTCATAATTCACATCAAACTGATTTCACTCAGCTTGCAATAATAAAAATATAAATGTACCATTGTATATAGTGCAACATAGTGTGGGAAGGTACTCTCAACACAAGATAATAAACGGGGGCAATAATTGTGACCAAGCACCTACGATAAAGAGTAAAGACGCAGACAGAACGGTGTAACACACAAGACAGATGAGAGGGAAAGCAGTCTACTGGGGCCGTAGTCATGAAGCAAGGGTAAGTCGTTACCCTTCTGAAAAATTAGAAACATGAAGGAAAATGTCTTCGTAGATACGACTCACTAAGTGGACATTGCTAAATGTTACTGTATTCCAGGACATTGTTTCCTAACTTATAAAAATGTTTATTACAGATGTAAAGCAACATCCGCGGAGTCTGGAGGTTTTATAACTGTGGAGACAAGACACTTGCCCTCGAGTTATTCAGGACAACGAGGTACTTTCGCTTCGTGAATACAGGGTACCAACCATCAAAGACTGATCACCAGAAGCTACAAAAAATAAGAGTAAGGGGTTAGTAGGTAAACTGTGTTGACCCTTATAAAGAGTAGGTTCACGAAATATGTGCGTGGCTCTAAGGACTCGACTGTAGCATGGTACTTATAAAAGCAGATGTAACCTATCCCTGGTACTTGGTGTGACGGGAACAAACTCCAGAATTATAAGGAAAGCAAACATCAGCTTTGAAGAAAACTCTGACCGACATATCTCCGATGGCAGACTTCACGAAAACATTTTTAAACGAAGACTGGCGCCTGTTTGCTCAGTACTCACGGAGGGTCATGTTTCACTTACTCTCATCTTCACAAAACACAGTAGACCAGCCATCAAACCAGCTTCATGACTACGAAAAGACAAGATGGGAAACTTGGGTGAGATTTCCTTCTGGAGAAAGAACTTTACAGCTGTGTGCAAGCAACGAATATGAAATGCGATTTCCATTAAAAGGTTAATGGCTATAAGATTTTTATGTCTATAGGACAGTCACGATGATGAACAGGTCAAGAGTTTCATCAGAGACTTGTATGTAGGGACATTGTTCGAGGACATGAGCTTCATATTCAGGGAGGAACAGATATTTTAAATGCACATTAAACTTGTCTGACCAATGGTGCCATCTTAGGACTACAATGTTAAATCGCAAGTTCAGTTTGTTTTCTGCCAGGTTGGTGTTTTTTTATTTCTTTGACACAAGGACTTTCACCACTGCGTCTTTGAAAGTTTTGGAGCTTTATATATATGTTACAGCCAAAGTGGGAAGTGTCCGACCAAATCGCAAGATGGCCAATGTCCATTCTTGATTCGGGGTGGGCGTGCAGAAATGATCAGTGGTGTGAACTGAGAAAACTTGTCATTGCACCACCTCTGCTTTTTTTTTTTTTCGTTTGATGTTGCTTGTATGAGAGATGGCGAATGAGTTTTCTGTAACACCTGGTCTGCTTGTGAGGTGAGTGGCACACTACTGACTGAGCATTTGAAGGTCTTCGTTATCAGGCTGCTGCCAACAGTGTTTCCCGAGTCCACCACGAGTGAACGATGGCGACTACACGCCAGTGAACGCTGAGTGTTCAGTGCACGGGGGCGGGGCCTCACTTCAGGTGGGGGGCAGCTTGGTTTCTTATGACCGGGTAAAGTCCACTCCAAGATATAATTTGTTTAAAAATGAGCGAATCTGTAGACACGCCTATTGGCACACACAGAAAAGGGTAATGAAGGGTCAAAATCGTGACGTCACGTGTGTACACAGACACAAGTCTAATTAGTATTAGATACAAGCTCTCCAATTGGCTGAAGCCTTAATAGATTGAATGCTCCGTGTTGTTCATCTTTCTGTGCTTGGAGATGAGATCGTGTTGAAATCATCGGAGGATGAAAAGTCCCGTGTAAATTCTGTTATTAAACACATCCTGTAAAACATTTTTCCACATGAACAGGCGGGATTCAAATTGATCCTACTCTTTTCGAGATTCTAAGCAGTTTTATTTTGCCTTATAATCCCTTTAAGTCGATAGAAACCAAAAATTTTCCCTCAATTCCTTTAACTCGATGAAGGAGAGTCGTTTCCACCTCACAGGGCATCACTCAGGATGTACATGATCCTCGGTTTGCACGGCCCACACTGCACGTGCTGGTGTCAGCAAGACGGTCAGTCTGACCCTGCCCTGCCCTCAGGAACACATAGAACAGGTCAGACCCTGTCCTGCCCACACAGACAATAGGTCTAAGACCCTGGTCTGCCCACACAGAGAACAGGTCTTAGACCCTGCCCTGCCCACACAGGAAGACAGAGAACAGGTGTCACAGCTCTTCCAGTTCAGGTTTCCATGAGCACTGACCACACGTCATCGCCCAAACGCCGCCCTGGATTTTTTTCATAAACAAAATCGCCAACCTTTGACCCCAATCTTTATTGGTGACATTATTATTATTTTTTTTACCTACTTAATAAGGTAACATAATGGAAATAATTGCAAACAAAAGCAGTTACATGCTAAATTTCTCCTTGTGGGAGTAAGACCAGTGATGCTAAACTCTAGAGCAGCGAGATAAACAAACAACAAACACAGTTTGCGAACTACAAAAACAAAGGAGAAATCCAGAGATCGTGAAGAAAACATTGACGGGTTGTATTTACGAAAAAGGAATGTATTTCGTCCGAAGGAGGGTGTGCAAGAGGTACCCTGCTCTTATCAGCTTCTATTTTGAATCCTATCCTGAAGTCGTTTTCTTTAATTGTCACGTGACCCTGAATGTTTCAGCCGTCAATCACTGTGTTTGCCAATCTAGTGGGCGGGGCCGAGACGCAGGAACTATTTTGTCAATCAGTTGGCCGAGCCTCGGGTACTTGCAAAGTCCTCGAACGCCGGCACCTTTCACGTTAGTTACCAGTATCTGTGTACGTGTCTGCGTGTCCAGCGAGCTACCCAGGAATTTTTCGTGGCCCACTTCTTTTTCCTACGTGCACCCGAGGCGGGTGGTGCGGGTGGGCACCGGGTAGGTTCCTATAAAAGACAGCAAGGTGAGCATCAGTGACGGTGCAGTGTTCTTTGATCACACCCGACACAGCTCTAGAAACCCTGTCTCCATCATGCCCAGTGCTGCAACAGGTGAAAGCAATAAGGATGAGCAGGTAAAATATATTAGTCAAGACCAAAGTTGTTTTATGTCCTCTGGTACTCCATCTCTCTCTCTCTCTGTCTATCTTCCTGTATGTCTGTGACACTTTTTATTTCACACTGAAAAAAAAAACCAACTAAAAACGCTGTAAAGTACAGATGCGTGTTTATTATTTTTTTTAAATTATTGACATTTTTAATATGATAGAAACAAATCAGGTACATGTATACGATCCTCAAATTTGAGGAAAATTATAATTTTTAGATATTTGAGATTTTGGTCTATTGTAAGTGCTCAGCATGTCAACTATCCACTCTCCAAGTAGTTTTTATATTTTAAACCATGTAGCAATATGTCACTCAAGACTGACTGATCTGAACGCTTTTAAAATTGTTTGTTTGGGCGCCATGCTTGATCGTTTCCATGGCAACCGCTTGCGTGACACGTGTCAAAACAGTATTTTTGAAGTTTCAACCAAGGGAAAAACTAATGATAGCAATCTTATTTAATCTTAGCCTTTGTATTTTTTGGCCTTAGTTTGTTACTGGCCTCTGCCTGTGAATGGAACCAGGCTTTGTAGAGGAAAAGTACTGTACCTGTGCCTGTGTACCCGGACAGAGCTACACTTTGCAGGCTTTAGCTCTATGGTCCAGTGTCCAGTAAGTGGTCAAGCACCAAAGTAGAATTTGCTCAAAAACATTGGCTTAGGACCGAAGTATTCAAGCATGGAGCACTCACTGGGGCGAGATGGTCTTGGGGCGAAGTGACCGGCCCCAATTTTTTGTTTATCAAGGGCTGAAGATTTAAAAAAAAATTGTAGCTCAAAATGGAAGGGCTCAGAACTAACTGTTGTACCCGACTTCACAATTCCCTTGACACACCCGTGTGGGGTAGAAAACGTGTTGTACCCGCCTCCCCCTGTAGGGTTCTCTGCTGACACCCAACGTGACTTGCTCAAAGAACTCAGTCGCATCCTGTTGTCTGTTCAAACATCGCACCTCCCCTCCCCCTGCCCCTCTTCCCAATGTTGTAACGCTCTGGAGGGTGTGGGAAGGAACCAGTAGTTGGGGTGAAGGAGAGAGCAAAAGAATTAGGGATGGCTCCGTCCGGGACAGGAGAGACAGAGACCAGCTGTTGACAAGAGCCTGTAGGTGGGCGCATGAACTTTGCCATGGATCATGTCTGAACGCAGGCGGTAACGGGAACTTTACGTCACATCCGGCGGCAACACATGCCAGATGCTCCTCCCATACGTTGTTATTGAAAACAAACAGATTCCTCGTTGACTTGTTTGTATTATTTGTGAGGAAGATGATTGCTGAAAGGCGTTTTCGTGTTGGAGTGCCATGAAGGCAACGAGGGTAATGCAGCCACCTGTGTGTTCGTCTCTTTTCTCCTCCATCTTTCCATTAAGTGGACAGGTGCAGGGACAGACAGGCAGCAGACCAGACACCCAAAGCCAGGGTTGGGGGAATTGTTGGGGGTTTGTTGTTGTTGCTGTTGTGTCTTTTTTTTTTATAAACTGACACAGGCAAAGGCTGCACGCGATGTCGGTCTCTAGGACCCTCCTTTTTTCTCTCTCTCCTAGATTATCTTACTTTGCCCTGTCACCTTCATTTACCTTGCATCACGGAGTCACAAGTTCAATGTCCGCCAGGAAACATTTTTCTTATTTTTCCCATCAGCTCCACTGGCAAAGTCACCTACACACATTTCACACATACGGTGATAGTGTTACCAGCAAAGTGTCACACAATGTGTGAAATGCTCGCAGCGACACCTACAGTCTGTTGTTGTAACTGTACCTACAGTTCGTTGTTTGTGATGATACTGTAGTGAGTGTAGTCCGTTGTTCCCGGACAGAAGGCTTTTTACATTGAGTAAATATACATAGAACATCTGACTAAGTTTTATATAAAAATTGTTTATAAACATCACTGAACTTCATCAAAACAACTTCTGTGTCTGTCCGGTTAAGAACGGACTTTTTTGTGTCGTTGATGATCCGATGTCAGTTTGGTTATTTGACGATTCGATCATCGTACGAGTTGATTAGACCTTTGACCATCCGACAACGTCTATGATCGAGTTTTAATGTCTCGTTTGTTTTTTGTATACTTTAGAGAAAAACAAGAGGCCATTTGTGTTTTGGACTGAACCGAGTACCCATCACTCTCTTCTCCTTGGCCTGCGCGTGCTTGTGTGTGTTTATGTTGCTGAGACTATGACTAACCTGTCTGACATCTTGGTTTTAGTCGATTATGGCGCGTTGCAGACATTAACGTGTTTTGCCTTTCTGTCGAGAGCACTTGTCTGAATGTAAACTAATGACCGAGAGCAACAAAAGTAAACAGTCGACACGGCCAAGACATAAGCAAACCGCGAGAGAGAGAGGAGTGAGGGAGGAATGGCGAAGGGTCGAGGACCTTACATGTTCTGGGGTCAGGTGCACAACAGGTTGCTAAGGGACTGGGTACATGGCAGTTAGATAAATATCTTCTATTTTGTGAGCATTTTAGTCTCTAATTTCTCAAAATCTTTTCCTCCTCTAAACCAAAAATTGCAAAAACTATTTTGCTGAGCTTTATGTCAACCAACCTTCTATCGCCTAGCGAGTGTACCTGGGCCCAGGTGGCTTGTATTTACATCCAGTGCAGTAGATTACCTTAAAGGTTATCGCCCAAGGTGTTTGTTTTCATCCACACCATGTTAGATAGAAACCACGGTCAAGTCCGGCTCAGGGTCACGTGGGATCCTAGCTCAGGGACAGTTACTTGTTTATGTAATAAGAATATCGTGTGTGTTTGTGGACTTTCAAACTCCGCAGGTAAAATAACAGCCGCTATCTTTCAATAAATAGAACACTTAAAATAGTCGTCAAAAACAGGTTTTTAAAGACAGGCACGTTTCTGGAGATTAATAGATAAATATCTGTGGGCGGAGCTAAGACTTCTTGACAAAACCTTGCAATAATTGAACAAAAGTGCTTACAGTTTGTTTTTTCCTTTAGAAGGGACCTTCGGGGCAATGTAAACATCCCTAAATACATGCATACATCGACACACACACGCACGCACAGGTACACCTACACTTTCTCTCTCTCTTTCTCTCTGGGGGTCGAGGCACTGTACCCGAGTCTCATTAGAAAAAAAAATTTGTGAAAGTTAGGAATCAGTCTCAGCGGAATCCTCTTGTCATTCAGGCCAGCCAGGCGGTGACAGATGACTATGCTCTCGACCCGAACGATCAGTCCGCCAAGTTTGGCGAGGATGATGGAGAGCCATGGAAAGGTGAGTGTCTGGAAGATCGGGGTGCGAGTGAGCAGAGTTCAGTGGCATCCAGAGGCAGGCTGTCCTGGGTGACAGCAACTATCAACTATTCGATCATTTCTAGAATTTCTAAAACATTCCAAGAATCTGTAATCGATGTTCCAGAAGTTTTAGGAAGTTTCTATAAATAGGTCTTAAATGATGTTTTGGAAAGTAATGGTTCTACCCGAGAATGACCATAATCCTCCTTGTCTATTCCACCATCACCACCACCATCACCACCACCATCACCACCACCACCACCACCACCACCACCACCACCACCACCACCACACAAAATTAATTCAAAGTACAAAGTCATGTCAAGAGTGCATGTTGTCACAGATTTGTCGTTGGCGAAGAAAGTCTGGCGGGTATTGTGGGTGTTCCTCCGCTTGGGTCTGCTGCTTGGATGTCTTTACCTGTTCATCTGCTCGCTGGGGCTTCTGGAGGATTCCTTCCAGCTGCTGGGAGGTAAGACAGCCTCGCTTTAGACTCCAACCACTTCCGCCTTTCTTGTCTTCTGGTTGTCATGGCACTGACAGCCGTTAGATACTAGCAGGTGAAAGACAGTGCCTTTAGCATCTATATTTTGTACATGTTGGTTTATGTTACTTTAGGATTGTGTGTGTGTGTCCAGGTGCAAGACTTAGCGTTATAGATATATCGACCCACAGATCAGAAAGAATTAATGAACAGACCTCGACTGGCTCTGCTTGAAGCCAATAGCCGACACTGTCTCAATATTAGCCATGCCCTGTAATTTTCACAAACTGTTAACATTACCTGTTCACACCCCTTGAACTTCAGTTCTTGGAAGTTTTGAGTTTGAGGAGGTAGGTGTCAATCTGTTTACACTCCATGTTAGTTTACATCTCAATTTAAGGGGTAAAAGGGCTGCATGGTAGTCAGTTCTATTACAGCCCTCGCACAGGGTCTTCCCAGCAGTTAAACATCAGTGTTCCAACCAGATGAGCTTCCATTAATATCCAGAAAACACCTTTTCAGGTAAGACTGCCGGTAAGACGTTCCAGAATGACAAGCTGTTGTCGAACCCCGTGGCGGGGCTCATGATCGGTGTCCTGGCAACAGTCCTCGTCCAGAGCTCCTCAACATCCACATCGATCGTCATCACAATGGTCGGCTCAGGAAGTGAGTGAACTCGGCTAATGATTGTGAATTTTTGCAGCTGGGACTGTGGGTTAATGATGTTGTGATTTGTATATAATATATAAGTATACAATATAATATATATATATTATAGAGAGAGAGACTCAGTCGTCCCTTGACCACCACCTGTGGTTGGGGGATCACAAGGACAGACGCGGCAGCAGACAGGGCCACCACTCTCGCCTATTTTGAGCGATAGTCAGCAGGTCTTGTACGGGACGACCAGTCCAGTCTTTGACAGTCAGTTCTTCCTCTGACCACCGCGGCGTTGGCCACCATCCAAGGAGACTTGAATGATAGTCCGGTCACATTATGTTACACATTATATATATAGATACACAGATAATTTAAATGCTAATTAAAATTTTTATTTATTTTTACACATATTTTATCTTTTTCATTTATAGTTATTTCCATCAAGATAGCTATACCGATCATCATGGGAGCTAACATAGGGACATCCGTCACCAACACGCTTGTCTCCCTTGCACAGGCATCGGACAGAAATGAGTTTCGTCGCGCATTTGCTGGAGCCACAGTAAGAGATGCTCATACTCAGGGGATATAGATATGTGCTTTATTTATACACGTGTGTGCGTGCATGTGTGTGTGTGTGTGTGCCATTGGCGGGTACATTCAACTGGCTGACTGTGCAGGTGCATGATATGTTCAACTGGCTGACTGTGCTGGTGCTGCTGCCCCTCGAGGTGGTGTCCGGCTACCTTCAGTGGCTGACCGGCCTCATCGTGGACACCATACCCACAGATTATTCGCAGGACAAGACACCGGACATGCTGAAGGCCATCACCAAACCACTCACCGAACTTATCGTTAAGGTTGATGTCTGCTAGAACTGCTTTATACTTCAAACACCGAACGAAAGGAGTGCGTGCGTGCGCGTGAAGGGTGGGCTGGGCACTTTAAAAAGATACCAATTTGTTTACCAACAAAATCTGTTGACAGGTTGACAAGAATGTGATCGAAAAAATGGCGCAGCTAAACAGTTCCTCAGAAGATATCGGTAACGTGCTGCTGCGGTGGTGCGCCAAGAAAACTGTCGTGGAGAACATCACCAGAGAACACGAGGACACGCTGGCCATCGACTGCCGCAGCGTCCTGTCGGCTCGCTCGCCCCCTGACCTCCTGCCCTGGTGTCAGCAGGTTGCGAGTCACAAGATGCTCAACCTCAGCGATGTCAAGGTGGATCTGAAGTGGGAGTACACTGACCTGGACAATGTCACCCATCTGTTTAAAAGATGTGAGTGGCTAGCTGTGACAAATTCTTGTATCTTTGCCTGGTACCTGTTCCACAATTGTCTTTGTCTTGTGTAACTAAACTCTTCATTCTCACTTCCTGTTCTATTCAATATTTTTGTGCCCGATTATATTCCCGGATGTAGTTGCATGGATTTTACGTTGTCTGCTAAATCCACATAATTTAAATATTCTACTTATTTTTCTTTTTTATTCCGTTTATCTCTTGCCAGGTTCGTCGTCACCGACATCCATACAACACTGTACATGAAAATCTCACCTCCTGTGTTGGAAATTACTCATTCTATTGACCAGTGATGGCCTTGTTGTGACAAATATTCCTTCCTACATAAATACACACACATATATATATACACCTACATATACAAATATAAGCATGTTTATGAATCAAGCACACAGTTACTTGTCTCGTGAACATGGACACCTGTTACCCTTGGTTACCAATTATCCAACTGTTGTCAAGTAAATTAATGAGACAAAGTTCCTCCCCATGTCTTGGTCTCGTGCAGGTGACAACCTGTTTGCACAGAGCGACCTGAGCGACACGGCGGCGGGTGCGGTGCTGCTGGTGTGCTCGCTGCTCGTCATCTTCTTGGCGCTGTACGGCATCGTCAAGGCGCTGCACTCGCTGCTGCACGGCTCCATCGCCAAGCTCGTCCGCCGCATCATCAACGCCGAGCTGCCGGGCCGCGCCGCCTACTTCACCGGTACCTGGCCATCCTCTTCGGCACGGGTATGACCATGATCCTGCAGAGCAGCTCCGTCTTCACTCCACCCTCACCCGCTGGTGGGCGTGGCATCGTGTCGGTGGAGCGCATGTACCCTCTCACCCTGGGCTCCAACATCGGCACCACGGTGACGGGGATCCTAGCCGCCCTGTCGCAGGAGGGCGATCACCTGATCAACGCCCTGCACGTGGCCCTCTGTCACCTCTTCTTTAACATCACGGGTATCGTCCTTTTCTACCCGCTTCCATTCATGCGCCTACCTGTGGACTTGGCCAAGTCGCTAGGCAACACCACCGCCAAACATCGCTGGTTCGCCATCCTCTACATTCTCCTCCTCTTTATCGTCTTCCCCGCCGCCGTCTTTGGTCTGTCCGTCGCGGGATGGGTCTACCTGGGCTCCATCGGCGGCACCTTCTTTGTCATCTTCGTCGCAATCGTCGCCATCAACGTCATCCAGAGGAAGCGACGCGGCTGCCTGCCGCCGGTCCTGCGCACTTGGGACTTCCTGCCGCACTGGCTGCACTCCCTCAAACCTATCGACATCGTCATCGCTAAAGTCTTCAACTGTCGCTGCTGCCAGCGGCTGCAGGAGGCCGACAAGGGAGAAAGAAGTCCCGACAAGGAGGTGGAGATAACTGTCGAGGTAAAGTGCGATGACCAAAAGGCGCCGGCCGCAGCCAACGGACACGTCAACGAAGGGGCGGACTTCGAGGAGCATCGTTTGTGATAAAGTTTACTTCGTCCGCCGCAACAACAACAACAACAACAACAACAACAACAACAACAACAACAACAACAACAACAACAACAACAACAACAACAACAACAACACAAAATTTGTAAAGCACTCCTAAGGAGTATGCTCTTAGCGCTGTATAGACTGTCTATACAGACCTCTGACCCAGCAGAGACAGCAGAAGACAGCTTCTCTGAAGTTAGGGAATAGAAGTGAACGGAGGGCAGAGTGGTTAACACTGGCGTTCGAACCCAGAGGCGCACAGGCCCGACACCCTGTGGTGCAATGAATTTTTCCAGCTACTAGCAACGAGTAAATGGCCCGACAGCCTGTATGGGGAAAAGGTAATCCTGGTCCCAAGAAAATTGTCCCTAACACCTCCAGCACAGAAGTTTAGGAGACTGTAATTATAGCTAATGAAACTGTAATTAAGCGGCAGACTCTTCCTCTTTCAATGTTTATTATCTGTAACTTGTAAATAAAAGGAGAGGGAGGGGTAGAAGAAGTAGGAACCACGAACAATTATAACTGTGAACTGAGAGTCAAGTCTCCCTAACTCTACTATAGTAAACTCTTACTAGTGCGTGAATAGAGTGAACAACGAATAAAATAACTGCTATAAACATTCGCCGACTGTGGGTACGAGCGTACGTTCAACGTTGGCGGGTAAAGGGAGGTAATCCCCTACGCAATGAAAGTCTCAACACTCCTGGATTGCCTCCCATGAATAGAAAATCCCCGAGTGAAAAAAAGAATGAAGTGGGGGGGGGGGGTTTGTCCTTCTAGTATGTAGACAGTACAATATCAGTGGCACTGACACGCTTGTGATAGTAAATAACAAATTGTGAAAATACTTGCAGTGATTTCAGATCACTCGGCTCCTCGAGTTACTGTGTTGTTAATAAACAGACAATGTGCGGTAGTCTTTCAATTTGATAATAATCGTAAAAATATTTTTTATAATGACTTAAAATAGACTTCAGGGTAGATATTTTTGTCTTTTCATATTTGAATGCTTGAGAAATGTGGATACGATGTGTTCTAAGGGAAGCAGCTGCAAGATGTTATATCTGTGATTCATGTCGCACAGGCATCTCGACTATTGAAACAAAATACAAAATACATCGGCGCTCGAACATGTAGGAAAGAACTGAAATCATTCAAATATGCTGGTCACGTGTTTTTTAACGTACGGTATATATGTACAGATGCGCAAACACACAGACACTCGCACACCGCCACACAGAGCTAAGAACGGTATAATCTCACCAAAAGCACACTAAGATGTTCCTCTACAATACAGCTTTGATTGCGGTCACCGGGTAGGTAACCTGCAGTCCACCGGTTGATGCTAACTGACAAAGGTGAGGTCTCGGCATCAAGGGGAGGAACACTACTCATGTTTTCTTTGTTCTCACTCCGTTCCTTTCGTCATCATCAGCCCCCCAGGGGGCACTTAGGACCCAATCAGTAACAGATTCTCACCTACAAGCGGCGCCGCTGACGGGCAGCGAGGTGTGACAATCTCGTTTGTCCCCCGGTCGCCTGCTGGCTTTCCTCATCCCCCCCCCCCATGACGTCATCAAACGGTCAATAGTGTCCGATCATTCATTAGTCTTTCATTGACTTTCTTCATTGTTGTTTAGTTGGATTAGTGATATATATATATTAGTGATAACAATCAAGATGGCTATGACCAATGTCCAACCATATCATGTCATCAGCTGACACCGGCATCGAGTTGATGTCATTGGAGGAGGAAAGAGTTCTGTGTAACCTCTCTTGTTAAACACAACATCCTATAAAACATTCAACTTTTTCCACATGAACAGACACGATAATAGATAATTTTCAAAGTGATCCTACTCTTTACGAGATTCTAAGCAGTTTTATTTTGCCTTTACAATCCCTTTAACGAGTATCTTTTCATCTGGTTACAATCAGCACCAATATTACATCATGACAAACCCTCGTCTGCCTCACACCTCGCCGTTTTTTTCTCACTCGCTTATTACTGAATTCGGGTGCAGATGTGGCGCTCGTATGTACTGATAAACAATTGACAGGGGCTCGTGGGAACAATCGAAAACAAAAGTATGAAAGTCGTCTTCTTGGAAGTTGCCGCTGTCGTAGCGGGACGACAGTTTGTGGTGATGACAAGGTGTGCACGTGACAGGGTCAAGGTAAGACCGTCTCGTGAGGGTAGAATGAGGGAACTGTCAGAGGCTCACTCAGGGTCTTGTGTCCTTTACCCTTTCAATATATCAGGGAGCAGGGCTCCGGTGCATAGGCGGTCTTAACTCGAGTTAAGACAGCAGTTAAGCCAAGCACGCTGTCTTAACCTAAGACGCCTGTTAAGCGCGGTGAATGGGCGGTCTCAACTCGCTAAGCAAGCGGTCTTAGTCTTAAAATTTAAGACTGGTCCCCCCCAGGCTTAACTCCTTGCTTAGCCGCGACACGCTGCTTACGCATGACCGTACGGCGGCTGTCGTAGTAACAGTGGCGCTTGATCGTGTTGTTTACTGAGTTGCCCATTGACAGATACAGATTTTTCACTACTTAGGGATCGATCAAATCCATTTGAAATGTATGACGTCGATTTGATTCATCGTTTTCGATTCCGTCGAGCGAACATAACTTAGTGGAAAATGATTTCGACCATCATTTTCAACGAAAAGACTCTATTCCGCCTTTGTTGCAGGTAAGACCATAGTCACCACCACTATATAAATATATAATTAATAAGTGTAATTGACAGCATTACGTTAAAAATAGTTAATAATGTTAGAATGACTTCAAAATATAATTACATAATAAAACAATGGCGTATAACTTAAGACGGTGTTGACGACAGTGGGTGATGTTTGTTGTTATTATTGCTGCTCTCAGGTAAACATGAGACAACAAAACCAATACATTTTTGGAAAGGATAAAACTTGAACTTTGCAATAAAAGTAATGAAAAATTTCTACTTTCACTCTGGTGACAGCAATAATCCAAGAAAATTCACAGTTTGCTATACTTGGCTCATATGAGCAGAGGCACAATTCTGGCCCATCCACTGTGCTCCAAGTATTGTTTTAGAGTATTATTAACCTTAACATTATTAAAAAATTGATGTCATTGTATTTAAGTAAAACAACACAGAATAAAGTAGCAGAACACCCAGAATCTCTGATATAGTTTGATTTAATACATGTTTATCAATTTGACAGGCAGTTCCTTGCAGTATGTCTCAAGTTGTAAGCATGTGGCTCAAGAGGTAAATAATCATAATAGGTTAATGTTCACATCGTCCTTTTTAACTAAAAATGGACAGTTTCGTTGAGATGTGAGTACTAAAATATCTAAATCATTGAGGTCAATAATGTTTCCTATGTCTTTTGCAGGTGATGGTGGCATTACAATTTTATGCAACAAGGCATAATGCAAGTTGTAGTGGCTGACACTTTTGGCATTGACATGGGATGAATATGGGAGACAGTGGCTACCTGCTGACTGATTGGCTTAGTATCCCCCTTTTTTAAAATGCAGACACTAGACCAAGGAAAAGTTCAACTGTGCCCACAGCTCAACAAGTGACACCATTGAGAGAACCAATGATGTTCTCAAAAATTGGTTCCATTTTCTTCAGGAACAACTATGATAAATACTGTCTTTGCTTTGTCAGGTTTAAAATGCACAAGTTTTGCTTGTGGGCTGGTTAGTATGCATCTTTACTCCATGTTATAATATATTGCACCCTTTTGTTTGCATCATGGTTTAGAAATACATAAACTCCTCCCCTTTAATATCCAATGCTCCAGAATATATTGTGTGACTTCAGATATATCCCTGCCAAAGCAGCAAAAATCATCAGGTGTTCCATAGTGCTGTCATAATTTCTAACTGAATGGTCACAACATTTATTATTCAATTTGACTTTGGCTGAATAGCAGCATCCGCCTCAACCAGTTGGTCAACACTGAGCAGCCGGCATTACCAATTCATTTTCCATCTGTTTTTCCATGTAGTATTTGTTACCTCAGCCTGCGCCAGATTTATTTTGATTTCCATCAATTGCGATTCTTTTTTAACATGATCAAGTTCACTGTCCAGGAAATACAAAGTTTTTCTTTCTTTAATCTTTGTTGTGGATTCTTTTGTATCATCAGGTATTTTGTTTTCTTCAGATGACTCAGTTGACAGATGGAATACTGGCTGCTTGGTACATCACCTTGGTGTGTTTTATCTGACAGTCAAAAAGATTTTTTTCAGAAATGTGCAACTGTCTATGCATAAGCCACTTTGACATCTTTGAATATTGCTCTCTGGCTCTCAGTGGTGTTGATGCTGCATGAAAGAAATATTTTTTAGAAATTGATTCATGACAATTTGACAAGGGAGCACTGAGTATTTACCATTGCATTAGCCATTAGGTTATGTAAAGGTATTGCTTGAATTACTCTTCTGTGTAAGGTTTCTATATAAATAGATTATTATCTTGCTTGTTATTCTTTGTGATGCCAAGTAACTATAAAAAGCAGTAATGTTAATATTTACTACATGCTGCTGGTGGGATTGTGAAGGACATGTTTTTCTCTTTAGAGTTAATATTTAGCACTTTTCACTGGACCCAGGTATAGCTATTTCAGAACTTGATAACATGCAACTGGTAAAGAATGTAGACACTGCACATCCATGTCACTCAGAAGCTGATCAGTGTCTACTGGAATCTAAACTGTAGAACACTGGTACTGTAACATGTATTAGACTAATTGTAGTTAAAACTGGTCAAATGTCCAAATTGACTGTGGATGTAAAGACAAACCTGCTGTGTACACCTCCCAAATTATGTCATAGTCTGTGTTTGGCACTTGAATTAAACAATTTATAATTTTAAGCCAGCTTTGGAAGTAAAGTACAAAAACATTGGCGCTTTTCCTTAATATTTTATGTTTTGTTCAAACTTACCATCAGGAATATCTGTGATATAAAGTACATTTTTAAAATTTCCCATTTGAAAACATTGTCTGAAATGTTCAATTCCTTCTTGCTTGTTATGCAAGAAAATAATACATATGCTTATACTTCTAACAAAAGCATTTCCATTATTGAATTAGAAGATGGAACTGGGGTGTTCTACATAAGTACACATATTGCACCTCCTACATATGTCAATATTATTTTATTACTCTCCCCTATCATAAAAGACTTCTTGAGGAACCAGTGTAAATGATTCACCACCTGTCACAAAAACTAAATGAGAAATGTACCTAGACATTTTAAATAAATGTATTTCGGATGGAAATATTTATTTTCTAAACCGGCTGTTGTGTGCTGACTATATCGGCTTTGCATTTGCATTCTCTCGGTATCTAGATCTTTTTCTGCGGATGACACAGACGTGTAAAAAATAAGTCTACACAGGTAAACAAAATGACTAACCTTCGATGTTTATGCGTCCATCAGTTGTCTGCAATCATCTAAAATATTTATCACTTTCTCTGTTTATCACGGGTGTTTCTGGTGGTTGCCCCCGCCCGTTGGTGGATGTTTTTGACGACTGCGAGATGAAATTGTGGAAGATTTTAAATTGTTTCATTTCTTTCTTATTTCATTTTTTTCTTCTTCTGGTAAAGCCTCTTCTTCTCCCTGGTAACCTCCTCGATTAAGACTAATAGTTCACTGTCGCACATCTCTCCTTCGTTTCAACCATGGTATGCAGACGAATTTCGCGGCTCGGCACCATTGCTGTAGCGCAGTTTTCATTGGTGGAATATACGGTTGGCAAGGCCGCTCCCGTGATTATATTTTGAAGTCATTCTAACATTATTAAATATTTTTAACGTAATGCTGTCAATTACACTTATTAATTATATATTTATATAGTGGTGGTGACTATGGTCTTACCTGCAGCAAAGTCGGAGTAGAGTCTTTTCGTTGAAAATGATGGTCGAAATCATTTTCCACTGTTATGTTCGCTCGACGGAATCGAAAACGATGAAACAAATCGACGTCATACATTTCAAATGGATTTGATGGATCGCTGAAGTAGTGAAAAATCTGTATCTGTCAATGGTACACGCAGGGCAACTCAGTAAACAACACGATCAAGCGCCACTGTTACTACGAAAGCCGCCGTACGGTCATGCGTAAGCAGCGTGTCGCGGTTAAGCAAGGAGTTAAGCCTGGGGGGGACCAGTCTTAAATTTTAAGACTAAGACCGCTTGCTTAGCGAGTTGAGACCGCCCATGCACCGCGCTTAACAGGCGTCTTAGGTTAAGACAGCGTGCTTGGCTTAACTGCTGTCTTAACTCGAGTTAAGACCGCCTATGCACCGGAGCCCTGGTTACTACAATAATATTTTTATCTTAGGTAAAAAAAATGCTTACCTCAGTTTGTGCATAGGTGCATTCATAGTAAGTGTAGCAACACATGGACTTGTTTACATCCTAGATTATTGTCTTCATGATTACTTTCTTTGTAAATGTATCTCAGGTAACAATTAACAGTTTACCAAAAAAATTTCAGAAAGTGAAAATACATTAACAAATACATTAACAATTGTTATCTTTAAACTAAGGGAAAGATGAGTTTTGGCGATTCAAACAACTCATGTCTCTCTACAATCGAACATATCAACGTTTATCTCTCGTAGTTCGACTTTCTAACGAGAATATCTGTCAATACTGGTAATACAGTAATACAGGAATACTGTAAGACAGTTTAACGGTGCCAGAGAGCACATAGTCACAATCAACCTCAGTAATAGTCTCACCCTCCAGAATCCGTAACTACAACAACCTAAAATGACAGGAAAGTCTCTTAGGTTCTCTCATATAAATAACTCAATCCCCGTTATTTCTTATTTACCCGAAATGTTCTATCACGTGATTTTCAAAATATATAATGTTCTGACTTTTTACATTTTTTAAGCAATTCAGTCTCAATCTCCTACAGTCGTAATAAGAACCTGATATATTATGAAGACTATAAATGGCGAAGCGACACCGTGTTCGTAGTGAACAAAAATATCCTCACCAGCTTATGGTTACCGCCACCCGGCTATGTGACCTTTACCCTTATCACGTGCCAATATAATCTCCAAAGTCTGTTGCCCTTGTTATTATGGCTGTCATAACTTCCTAGAAAAAAGACAAATTCACTATTTTCACTTCGCACACAGTTCGTTGTCCCTCCTTTCACTAAAATGTCTTTCGTTTTTCTTTTGATCGAAGAACATCCGTCTCCATGCCATAGTAAGAACTAACACATGTTCATAATGTTTATGGGTTAGTTGTTCAGAGTTTACCTTGTAAAGAATCTCATTAATAAGATGAGGTAGATATCTTATTGTGAGGCATTGTTCAATATTAATCCATCTCATTAGCATTAGTATATATTTTAAGTTCTCAACAGAGTGAGGAGAAGCATACAAAGGAAAGCGATGTCTGATGGACTTGTAACTAACGGTGTCAGGTCAGAAATGTAGTCGCTGTAGCCATGGTGACATATTTATCATAGAGGTATTGGCACTGTACATATAGCTCCAGGCTTCTGCTGTTTTGACAATGTTTACACTCTAGACTTGCAGAAAACCAGTTCTAAGACAACAGTTTGCATGTAGACTACTGCAGCTGGAATAACGTTCGACAACTCCTGATGGTGCGAGACGCGACAGGTGACAACCTCCGACTACAACAGGCATGTACACCACGGCACTGACAACAGCACCTGCACAGGGCTAGCAGACGTTCTGTGTCAAGGTCACTGTAGAAAACAACAACACAAACATCTACTTTCATTTACTTTCTTCTTGGAAGGGACATTACCTGTCCTTGGCAATCGATTATCTCCCTTTAAGGTCGTGCTGGAAATTCTATTTTAAGAACCAGCACACCTGTGGGTGGGATTTTACTAGATTTTTCCTGTGATGATGTCACGTGGTCTTCCAGGAAACACCTGTAACTGTCATAAAAACGCTCAGGTGGTCGTTTGACACTTGCAGTAGAGAGCGCAGGCTGCTGACATCATTGCACCTCAGGACTAGTGATTACCTGTTCAGTCTCCAGGTGAGCTTATATTTGCACACAATCGCTGGTCGTAGCTAACGTTTCTTTCTATGGCAATTAATGTAACTATATAAATGTTGAAAATCACATCAATTTAAGACACTGCAAATAAAAATGACACAAATTAGCAGAAAAGTTCAAATAAAAAATAGAAGTAAAATCTCTGTCTTGTCTCCCAGAACTGTGTACAAAAGTCAAATAACTACCAGAGTGGAGGCTTGCTTCCTTGTGTTTGTTAAACTAGTCAGAGCACGTTTCAATGAGTTAATTATACTATAAAAAGTTTGCATCATCTAGTTTCATTGCAAAGATGATTAATCAGGCGCAGAATTTGGGAACTTTTGAAGTTTGTTGATGATGTTGCCATCATGTTGGTGGGACGGTGAGACAAGGGAGGGAGACAATCATCAAGGATTCAGAAAACAAAAGTATAGACATGTACGGACGGTTTGAAAGGAGAGACAGATAAGACTTAGCTGGGGAAGCTCAAACTATGAGGTCTTCTGCAGATGTTAGAACTACATTTTACAAACTTATTGCATGTCACAGGAAGCCAAGGGTCTGACAAACATAACATCAGTGGAGCCTAACCCAGGTGTGAACTGAGGAGTCGTGGTTGACATTTTATGAATTAAAAAAAACTTCTCTTTCATCATCGTTTAGCTATGGTCTGAACAACTATCCACAAATTAACATATATTCTTCGATACTGCGATGTGATTTTAACCTGTTTCCTATGAAAACATTGTTGTCTATCAATAGATTCTCTCTTCAAACTTTCCAGTATCTCTACTGACCTAGAAATTCTCTCACCTGGTAGCCGTGTGGTTGAAACTCTGAATGCATTTCTTTAAGAAATCTTTCGAAACAATATTATAAACAATATTTAGGACAAAGAGTGCGATCTATCTTGTCGTGATGCTGTTAGTTCACATTATTGTTTTCATCCTTTCAATTAAACGGCAAAGCAGACTTAGAGAAGGATACTTCATTATCTCACTCACCTGTGTCACAGTTGCAGGTGAAAATGCCGACAGTTTTTAACCAACAGAGAGCAGGTGAAAGTCTGGACGAATTTTCAGAAAGATGTGTTTCAACAACAGAATCGGAGAGGAGGAGGTCAGTGAAACAAAACATTTAGACTGCGAAGAAATGCTAATGAAATTTTGTTATTTATTCCACTTTTAATATTTGATTGTTCATGGAGAAGACAGCAATCCTTTTCTTCTCATATCATATTTCTGTTGCGTTTTGTTCTGTTTTGTCCACAAACTTCCTGAACATATCCACAAAGATTCCTAACTAAGATGTGCAAACAGGGTGTACCTCGGTTTCTGTCACCTGTTGGGTGTGTGACCATGACCTCCATGACACGCACCAGGTGCACTCGCAGAAGTCAGCACTGAGTGCAAAGTAATCTCATAAATATTTATAAATATCACAATGATTTATTTCAAATGATTATGTACACACGCATACACACGTTTAATTATTTATTTCACAGATTGTTGGAAGAAGTCGACAGATTTGTCAGATATCTTCATGATCAGCCTTTCTCATATCCATACTCTGTCAAAGAGGTGATCAAGGTGAGACACTCACTTTTCTGTCCTTCTTTAAGTTTTGTCTGTGATGTGCTTACCTGGCAAAGTGTATGTTGTTGTGCTAGTGCCAAGATAAATAGTCACTGGGCAGCGACCTTAGTCTCAGCACTAAACACAGTAAAAACTTTGTCACACCTTCGTCGTGATAAGCTCACAGTGGAAAACACATGTTCCTCCTAGGTAACCACATCTTTAGTGGGTACAACTGTCATCGAGCTGAAAGTCGGTCTGATCAACATTTATTTCTTCTTTCAACAACCGTATGTTCACGAGTAGAATCATCTTTGTGAAATTTGTAAGTCATCGCACGGTTGTAAACTTACTAAGAGTGATCATTGGACAGTTAGGCTCACCATTTCCTTTCCAGTCTTTTCTGTCTTTAATTCAGAGGATGCGTAGTAATTTTCATGGATGATATATATATATCATCGTAATTATTTAAAGTCATTTCTATTTACGGAATGTTATCAGAGTGGCTCACTGGGCAAGGGCACTGCAGTGCGAAATCTGGCTGACATCGACCTTGTCGTCTTCGTCAACGGCCTGAGCAGCATCGACGAGTTGCAGAGAGCGAGGCCCCAGCTACTGGCTGGTCTGAGGGAGAAAGTCAGACAGTCAGCCAGGATCCAGCCAGCATCCAGCAGCAGCTTTTCCTTGACCTACAACTGGAACGACATCGAAGTGGACATCCTCCCAGCTGTTGATGTCTTGTCACGTGAGCATTGTCTTCTCGATGTGTTTATTTGTCTGTTGAAATTGATTTTGTTTTACACGTGTCGTACATCTGTTCTTATATCACATTATCATGTAACTGTTTTTTTCATGTTTTCGAATGCACTCTGCTGCAGTGTACGGGTCAAAGAGCAAGGTCTATGAGGTCATGGGACGGTGCGGCTCCACAGGACATGCAGCTCAGCAGTTCTCAGCTTCTCTGGCACCTCTACAGGTGGGAACTGTTCTGTGTGAACACTTTAGTGCATGTGAAGTAGCATTCATCTACGTAGATGGGGATCTTTTTCTTCTTCCACTCTCTCTCTCTCTCTTAGTCACTCTCATACATTTATATAAGTATATTTTTATTTTCATTGCTCTCTTTCTTTTCTTTTCTCTTTCTCCATCTGTCTGGAATCTATTACCCGCAACAATTCATCTACATCAATATCTTTCATTCGATTTCTCGCCTTCAGCGGGACTTCGTGAAGGATGTCCCGGAGCATGTCAAGAAGGTGATTCGCCTCGTGAAGTTGTGGAAGAAGGTGAGGACAATAAATAAATAAGTACTGACCAATAGTCAGTTATATCTATCACTATCACTATCATCTGTGCTAAACAATGGTCAATCAACATGACCACTAACACCAGCTCCTAAAGTTTTACCAGAAACTAAAAGTGGCCTGTCACTCCTGTGGACAATAAAGTTAATGTGTGTGTGTGTGTGCATGTTCATCAGGAAAACCATCTGGACATCCGGTCCTACAGTCTGGAGCTACTAACCATCTATGTCTGGCAAGCAGCTGGTAGGGGAAACCCGGGCACTGACTACCTCTTTCGAGAGGTGATGAGGCAGCTGTCTACCTGTGGTACCCTCCGTGTGGCCTTTGATGCTAACTACAACAGCTCCACCTACACCAGGTAGCGGCTTCTGGGAATAAATATGTCAATGCCTTCTGTTAATTTGAAATTAGCAAGTAAAAAGCTTAATGCCTTTAGTTATCAGTTTTGTTATTATTTCGCCCAAATATTAGGCAAAGGTACATACAAAATTTACAGCCCACGTCAAGTACTGACATCTTTGTTCTGTCAACAACCGGCAATTGTTCCTCAAATATTTATCAGTTGTTAGTAGCAAGCTTCGTATGGTCTGCTTCTGTGAAATACAGAAGATAAAATTAAAAACTTTTCCGTTTGATATAATATATTACCAAGAATTTTAATTACTAATTACTCGTTGTTAAAATGACTTCTTGTGCGCATAAATGTTGATTGGTGATTCTTTGTGTGTATGTGTGCTCGCGCATGGGTGAGTGTGTTTACCGCTACGTGTAGCTTTTCAATAATTGTTTTTCATGTTTTAGAAGCATGTCACAGCCTTACATTCTGGACCCAGCTAACCCCTACATGAACACACTCCACGGAACGTCCATTGGCAACACCTCGGAAAGTGCCAAGAGAGTCCTGAGATGCCTCTAACCCTGAGTTCAGAGGTCACGCAGCTTGTGACTCAGTTTAATGCAGGAAGAAATGAACTCTGAGAAAATGAATTGTCTTTAATGCAACATGTTTACTGCTTATGACACACGTAGCCTTACTACAAGAATTTTCAGTTACTAATAATTTAATTAATAATAATTTACTTTTTTTAGTGCTGTATCCGTATCAGTATTTAACTTTATAATACATACCATCAGTTTCTTATTTCTTGAAATTTGTATGTTTGATTATGATTTCTTGCTGTAACACGTGTTTATTTTACTTTCCTATAATTAACACATAATTTTTATTCCACTTCATACCAACTTCCTACTTTATACATTCGCACTGTACATCGCGCGGAAAACATAAATATTATATTTTATGCAATAACAAAAGATTTTTCATGTTCTACTTAAAGCATTTTTTGACAACTCGAAATCGTCTAATAAATTTGCATTGTAGAGAATTAATTAAGTGCACACAATCGAAGCAGAATTTATGAAGAAATATCAAAACTTATAAGTGCATTAATTAACACAATATTTAGACTTTTTTAATATTAAGGTGTAATGTTATATTCCGACTTTGTGGCTTTTACTGTCATTAAGAAGCGTTTTAACAGATGTCTTTGTCGGCTGTTATCCGAGAAAACTTGTGATCAAAACTAACATCATGTCTACACAACATTCAGTGAGGTCAGCTTTATCATGACCTTAACTTCTCCTTCCTTCTCTTCGAGCTCATCGCCATTTTGATTGCTTCTTTTCTCCCTCCCTCTCTCTCTCACTTACTCAGTCTTGTGTGTGTGTGTTTTCGTACATATCTTTGCTCAGCAATAATACATTTTAATCAGAGCACTTTGCTTATTACCGGCAGATATTTCTCTTCTTTGAAACCTTTGTAGCAAGTTGCATATACATATAGACAGCTGGTTACTCATGGTTATGTTTGTGTCATTACATAAAGTACTGTCTTTTACTTTTAATGTTAAAGATTTTTCAAAACAACTTTTTTTTCAAAATTGATATAAAATTGTGTCAAGACAATTTCACATTATTCCGCTTGCGTTATTTCTGAGAGCTTGTGGCGCAAAGGTTTGATGATGAGGAGGATGACGATGACGATGATGGAAGAGACGGAGGAGAAGGAAGAGAATGTAATCACAAAACTCTATGTCAGATTTTGTTGAGGGTGCACAACATTATGTGGATTTGTTGAATTTATAGCGCTGACAGTTAAAACTGCAGATCACGTGTCTTGGTGTTTGACACGTACGCTGTTCAAAGTTCTGGTCTTCAATAAAAAATCACATTAAGACTAGCATAATAATAAATAATAAATAACTGAAATGAGGATTGACAACTCTGCCTAATGGCGAGAAGCTGAACATTTTGGTCCACACCTTGTATCTAATTTTGTACATTATTTACATGCATCACCTGTAGCACGTGCCACTCTGTGCCCTCGGTCTAGTCATTATCTCTCAAGTTGAAGGTGAGTGTAATGATCTATTTTAAGCGCCAGCGTCTACACCAAACATTGTCTACCCGAGGGTTCCTCTAGTAACACCCAAGGAAAGATCTATTTTAAGCGCCAGCTCATGTCAGCGACCTCTTGACCTGACAAAGGTCACGAATTCAATAACAATCTTTAATCATAAACGGCTCAGGTGGGCATCTGCTGCTCCTCGTTTGTTAGCGTGTGTACCTGTGGATCAGAACTATTCACAGGTGACAGTCAGTATGGTCTGCTGACGAGACGAAGGAGGGAGAAGGAGGGAAGTGAGAACCTGTTTATATTGGTCAGGTTGAATAAAACTTCTACAACATTCTGTTCAGTAGACGGAGAACTTCACTCGAGTCACATCAGGGTTCACAGACAGGGGGAGGTGAAAGTGCGCGTGTGTGCGTGTGTGTGTGTGTGTTCGAATCCATCCTATTTGCCCCTTTAACAAAATTCTGCAAGAATATCCCTTTCCTCTGCTGTAGATTCTGTAATGATGGACCATCTTTACTGTAGTGTTATTGTAGTGTATATGTTACCTATTATTGTCATGTCACCAGGGCAACACAATAACAATGAACTGCACACAGGCGACTAGCGGTGAACATCACAACAACAATAACCACAGCTTCTCCCACCTGCTCGCTAGTCCATGGAACTGAGCGCATTGAGCGCATCTTTGTGATGCGGATACTAGCGCGCTATAAAACTACATCAACTACATCATCAACTGACAGAGGATAGACAGAGGATAGACAGAGCAGAGCACAATCCACAGGTGCACAGTGGTATAGCAGTACATGTAACTCTAAACAAAACTTGGTTTTGTAGGAACCCAGACCCAGTGGAGGCTGTTGATCACGTGTCTCACCTTTACGAAACACGAGTTTCTTTTTTGTTCTTCTTTGCTTCACCACGTATGTAAAATGCAAAGTGGAAATAAATGTTGATAATACAATCACAGTTCGAAGAGTTCGAGTGATTTCATGGCATCGAGGATCAGTGTGAATGAAATAAATGGCAAACAAACCTTCAGCCCTCTGCTGTGTCAGCAAGGAGTTTACTAGTCACGTGATCAAACGGGTCTGCAACCAGCGATCTTTTGCTCGAAGGTCGTCAACAAAAGTCGTCAGAATTTTGTTTACAAATAAATTGCAGTTCAGACAGGCAACTAGTGCTTACCTACAATTCAAAGACCTAGTTAGACGGGACACAAACTGTCAAGTCTTACATTGTTGCTAGATGCACTAAGATCACGCTGTCTCATTTTCTCTGACATTTAAACATTCTCCATGCTACAGCAAAAACAAACCATGAATATTAAAAATTATTACAAGTGGTCACTGTCCTAGTTACTAAGAACTAGAACCACGTAGTTCATTTCCTACATTGTAAAACTCTCAACTAATCCGGGTAGGAGTACAGAAAGTCATGAGACTATCTCAGTAAGCTTCCCTCACCTGACTCCAGTATGTGCCTTCGTGTGTTTATTCTTAATGATATAATTATAAAGTAAAAACGATAACGACTTATTATCTTTACAACAGCAATCAAGCACTGCACCCTACAGTTTTCCAGTTAAAACTAAGAAGAGAAAGCGAAAGTACAGGTGACTGTGTCCAGTACTGTGCCAACAGGTAGACTGACATCTACTACACACTGATCCAGGTGGTGCTGCCCAGGTGACAACGACTGCTCAGTGTCATCTCACTCTAGGTTCAATGATTTGCTGGATTATATGTTGACCGAGCATCCAAACACTGTGACCAACACAGCTTCTTGTCCAGCCTGTCAGTGTCCACAGTGTCCACAGTGTCCACAGTGTCCACAGTGTGACTGATCGAACTGTTCACAGTCCCACAGGTGAGTGGTTTGAACAGTATTGTGGACAGGTGTTCAGACGTTTTGCAGGAGTTCTGTCAAAGTAAGGAATATTTTTAGAACACAGATGTTAGTCACTTTAAATAAGTGTGTTAACTCTTCTTTGAGTTTCAACCTGAGTGAGGGACCTTGACGGTGTTGATAACCTGTATCTGATTAGCATATCTGATTGACACCATCATACCAACACAAAAAGCAATAACAATAAGGATATGTGCGAGTACCGAAGAGAGTATGCAAGAGAGTATGTAAGCGTGTGTGTGTGTGTGCCCGCCATCCCATGTATAGGTACTTATTTTTCTTTCTCCTCCTTCCTGTTCCTCCCTCCTTTCATCCTTAATATTTTTTCTTTACTACTTTCCAAAATTAGCACATCCATTGCATTGAATATATTGTTTAATCTGGCAGACAGGTGTCATGGATGAAATATTCCCAGATATGCGACCTGGACAGTCTCTCGATGATTACATTGAGAAAAGTTTGAGACCTACACCACAAGAATTCAGCCGGTACTATTCCTTTTCTTCAGTTTTAAAGACCCGAAAATATTTTTAAACCTTTTTTCATCAACAATTATCAATCTGTTATCTGATTTGTTATTTTTTTTTTACTGATAATAATCTTTTATAGTTCTCTTTCTTGTCACCACCATTTTATAATCACTTTTTTGCAGTGATAATGAACCTTCCTTTTTATTTGAGGTCAAAGTAGACTTTCTATTACAACAGTGGTGTTATTTGAACAAGAAGCACTTCCAGGACAGGAATAATGTTGGGGTGCAACTCTTTTTTTTTTTTGAAAACTGTTTCAGGTTTCATACAGCAGTTGACTTATTTGTCCGATTTCTACAAAAAACGTTTTCCGACTCGACATACTCTGTTGCAAAAGTATTGAAGGTAAGGTATTATTTTAACTTCCTTTTGTTTTTAATCTAGAATGACCACTTCATTACAGTAAACCTTATCAGCCGTGGACCAAGTGGACATATTAATTACATGGCAATGATAAGTTCAGTTGTAGCTAATGAAGACCTAAGACATCTGTAAGATATTGTGTCTTTTATTTCATTTGTAAAATCAAGCATACACGACCTCAAATCTGACAGCGAGGTTTTCACAAAGTTCAACCACTCGTTATTTTTTATTGAAATATTTGTTTGTTGCTATGTGTTTGTTTTTCTACTTATATAACCCACACGTTAGTTTACACTTCACATCCTTGACATGTTCAAGTTCTCTAATCCATTATCTAATGACCTGAACAAACGTGATCCTAATCCACTGAACTACAGAAAAAAAACTAAATTGACTTTACTTGAGAAATCCAGCAGACAACAGAGTAACCCACGAAATTTGTTGTTGTTGTTGTTGATGTTGTTGTTGTTGTTGTTGTTGTTGTTGTTGTTGTTGTTGTTCGACAATTTAACTCGTATGTCGTTAATCATTTCAGAGTTCCCTAACCTTAAACATAATAACACAGGTTAAAAATCGTTTCCTTTCCTTTTGTTCGTCCAATCTCCTCTCAGAGTGGCTCACTGGCCAAAGGAACAGCGCTCCGCGATAGCTCAGACATTGATCTCGTCGTCTTCATCAACGGCTTGACAGACATCGATGACCTCATGGTCGCGAGAGAGGCTCTCAAAAGACGAATGATCGCAGCGGCGGAGACATATCCAAGCTCCCTGAAAACCAAGAAGTCGACTAAATTTGCTGCGAAGTTTGCTTTTAATAACATCGAACTTGATGTCCTCCCTGCCTTTGATGCTCTCAGGTCATGTAAGTGCTTCTTCCTCTAACCACACAACCTCCCAGTCCTTCATTCACTCCACTCCTCATCAACTCATCCCAAACAAATTCTCATAGTCTTTATAGTTATTTGTTGCTTTTTACTTTTTTATTTATTTTTTTATTGATTTTTTTTTGTCATAACTGACTGGTTTCGATTTTTAAATAAATAAAATGACCTCAAAATAATTTTTCAACTCATCATTTAAAAATACAATTAACTCTTAAAACCACACCATCCATATTAATAAAAAATATTATCGTCAATTAGGAGTAATGGTGTAAATAAAAGAGTGGAATATTTTCTTTCAAATGTTATGTATTGTGATGATGATGAAGATGATGATGATGATGATGATTTTATGAGCAGATTCTGGAAAGCGCAGGAACATTTATAGTGCAATATCTCAACACCTACTCTCAAGTAAAAAGATTGGACAGGAGTTTTCTGCTTCACTGGCTCCCCTACAGGTAACCCTATTCTGCTTTTAAAAGTGAAATTTCCCGTCGAAATCAGCAGCTCTTGTCTTCCAAAGAATCTTTTTAATGAAATATAGCAATATTCCATGCAGTTCCTGCTAAATATAAAACAGTTCGTATCGATGTAAATTTTCCCAGATTTTTTTGCTTGTCTGTCTTCATGTTCGATCTTCCATAGCGGCTTCGTAAAAGGAATAAAACATTTTATTTTCTTCAGGTGGCGTTCATCAAGACTCTCAGGTGCTCAGTAAAGGATTACATTCGTCTCATGAAACAGTGGAAAAAGGTGATACGACATTGTTTTCAAGTACATTTTAAGAAAATACCTGAACTTTTTAAATTATTAGCTTTGTTGTACCAGAGCTCCAAATATTTTTAAACCTACTATTGGTTTTCGAGGTACTGATATATTTGTGTCCACGTATTTTGTATTTTTAATTGTTTGCTTTTTGTACTTTTTGTGTTCTTTAATTGCTAATATGACTTATCGTCAGATATTTCGAGTTTGGGTCATTGCATGGTCTCAAATCTCACGTTGTTCTATCAGATCATTAATATGACGAATGCCAGAGACCGACATAAACACAAAAACATGCACAAACAGACTTAAAGAGAAGTAGGGAGACAGACAGATAGCTGGGGTGGAAGAAAATGGAAAACTGTAATCTGTAGATGCTGTATCATGTTGATCATTGTATTTTTACTTGTTGAGGTGAACGATCTCACCATCCCGTCCTACTGTCTGGAGCTGTTGACGGTGAAAGTATGGAGGGACATGGGTGGATCCAAAAAGCGACAGAGACCTGCATCCACTTTCAAATATTTTTAAAAGAATCATTGACCAACTGGCTGACTTCGACAACATTCGAGTTGCCTTTGGAGGAACTATAAAGTGAAGCAATACATCAAGTAGGAAACATTTTATTTTCAATTATCAGCGCCATGAATGTATGTGTGTTTCTATGTACCCATGTACATGTAGATTTTACATAAATCACATCTTTAATTTAATGCAGATTTTCTCCAGTTTGTATATTTGTCTGATTTATCTCCCACGTAAATTATCCTTATTAAAATATTTTTTGTAGATCGTGGAAAGTGCCTTACATCATGGATCCAGCTAACCCTCACTTGGATACATTGTCCAGACTGGATGAATTTCAAAGGAAAGAAATTCAAGCTGCTGCCAGAGAGACACGTGACCTTTTAAAGATATGTTGTCAGCATAGCTGTGGAGTGACACGATTTTGAGTAGGTCTGCAGTCATCTTGTACAGACTACATGTCACAATAATAGTGGTTTTACAGTGGTTCTTCCTACTTTCTTACAATGTCCTACACTACTTTCTACCATTTATATTTCCTCAATATTGGTTTCTTGCTTCTTCATTTGAATATCTGTTAAAATATTTACCTCATTGTTTTGATGGATTGTTAACATAAACTAAGCACGATATATCTTTATAGGAATTGATACAAAAACCTACAACAAAACAGTCCAATAATTATCTACCTAGTCTGTCTGATGTAGATTAATTTTTGTTTCGGTTGCTAGATACAATCATTATGGCCAGTCCAATGTCTAATCCAAGTTAATTTTGCTTGAAGTCCAATATCAAATCTCATGGACACATGAAAACAAATTTAGAATAAACACACTGATGAGTGAAAACATCTTAAATTCCAACAACAAGACAGTTTCAAACAACACAGTACAGTGGGGTCCACCTGAAGTTTATAACTTCTTTGTAGTCTGAGTCAGTGGTTGATGTGAGGTTTATTTACAAACTAAAACCCATTATCATGGACAGAGAAAAGGATAGATAAAGATAAAGAACAGTAAACCCTGAGATGGTTAGACGAAGGCAGTTTACAATCCAGATCTTCGTCCTCGTCGGCGGAAAAAAATTTCTGCTGAGAAATGTAGCTTCCCTTAAATATCAGTTGGCACAAAAAATTCAAATTCAGAGTTTTTTCCTCACCTTGACAACAAGACTTGTGAAGTATACTGTTGAGGTAATGTAATAACATGTTTTTCTCGTGTTTATATATCTGTTGATATGTCTCTATTTCATAATTCTCCTATATAAACGGCGATGACCGAGCTCGAGTGATCCCAGTGGCTTGAATGGCACTTTATTCAGGGTAGATGATCACATGTACCCGGAGAAGAGGTTTTGTATTCGGTCGTCGTCTAGTAAATCGCAATTCAAAAATGTGTGTATTATCATGATGATATGTTTCAGTGTTGTATATATTATCTTTGAATAATTTTTGTGCATGTCAAAGTGTTGTAGATCGTGCATGCCCTGATTTACAACGGAGTAGGACTACATTGGTGGGAGAATATTTACAGTGATGTTGTTATAATACTGTATGTATGAATAAAACATGATGCAAACCCTACCTTGGAGTAATCCCGAGCAGTTATTTTCATAAGATATAGCTGTATATGAATTAATTAATCTGACATGTTAATGTTATTAAACACAAAGTAATCAAAGCCCCTGATGGGCGTCGGGTGGACGGGTGGTACCTCACACAAACTTCTACAACATTTAATTCGTCAAGGATACCTGCCTATACTATAATAATCATCAATATTCATCCCATGAAGATGTGTGTGTCACTGTTCTACACGACTACATTTTGTACCTTGTATCAGTCACAAAGGCCAGGATCAAATATCATCATTAAACCTGCCTGTAGGTCGTAAACCTGACCTGTTGTAACCGTCCAAATTGACTTACATGGAGTTCTATACATATGTCGCAATATGAATTTCCAGTTTATGATATCTACAACTATAAGGAAACACTGCATTTGATGTCGAGATTTTGTTGTGTGTTTATCTCTTTTGCTTTTGTGAAACTCATTAATCATACTGTTGCTTCAGGAAATGCACAATATAAATCCATGTCATTAATATTAGTAGATTTGTAAAAGCTCTCTGGAGAAAGGAGAAAGACATGAAGGAAAACAATATACGCACAATGTAACCAATGATGCAATGAAACAATATATGGTGGATGTATACAGAAGATAAAAAAGGCCAAAAGTGACAACTCGTGTTTGTGTGATGAACAATCACAGGTGCAATAACGTTGGACTCATTCTACCACTGACATGACATGTCACAGCCTCAACTACTACAGGTATGTACAGCACAGGTATGTACAGCACAGGTATGTACAGCACAGGTATGTACAGCACAGGTATGTACAGCACAGGTATGTTGTCACCTACACTCTACAGTGCCTTTCATACGAGGAACATGAATAAATCAAAACACAGACAACGATTACAATTAAAAAACAATATAATTTGAAATAAAAAAAACAACAACAACACAACACAAAACAAGTCGAAATTTTCCAACCCACAGTTCGAACACACGTTTCTTCCCAATGCCTCAAAAGTATTCAATCCTCTTGCCGACAGTACAGTTCCTCACAAAGTCTCACTTGAAACAGCACAAAGTTTCCACTTCTAACATACACAATACATCCACATGAAAAGTAACACAATGTTTTCACTTCTTTAAGTTATATCCAACTCAGCGCTGGTCAGGAACCCCAGGCGGATACGAAGAATAGGAACAAACAGAAGAGAAAAACACAAAACACCAAAGAAAATCCAAAAGAAAATCTGGAGAGAAAAAACAAAACCATTCTTTAGATAAATGCAAATTCAAACATGTTCATAAAATATACACAAATATATCACACTCATCCAATACAGAAATACACACTCACAGAAAAATCAACAAAGATACACACTCACCTCAACAGGTTCAATGTTAATAAGGATTTAAAGATACAAATCTTGTCAGGATTCGTTCAGTCCAGTCAGGACTACACCATAAGTCGTTCAAGACTTGTTGACAATAGAAAAACAGACACAGGAGACTGTTCCTTCTCCCTGCTCCCGTCAAGGAGAGAAAACCCCAATCACACCACACATCCAACACACTACTACAGTCTTTCCTTTGTTCTTCCAACAAACAACCTATCAACACAAACTTAATGAAACACAGATCAGCCGGCCATCCCTGTATGGCGCGGCCCGCCTCAGACTGTTGACACTAACAGCCCCAGTGATAGCTGTCTTTACCACCTCACCCAGACAATTACTTTTACTAATTAAAAAAAAATTTAAAAAAATACATCGCAGGAGGTTTGTGATATATGTACAGCACAGGTAAGTACAGCACAGGTATGTACATCATAGGTATGTACAGCACAGGTATGTACAACATAGGTATGTACAGCACAGGTATGTACAACATAGGTATGTACAGCACAGGTATGTACAACATAGGTATGTACAGCACAGGTATATACAATACAGGTATGTACATCATAGGTATGTACAGCACAGGTATTACAGCACAGGTATGTACACTACAGGTATGTAAAGCACAGGTATGTACACCACAGGTATGTACACTACAGGTATGTAAGGTAAGTACACTACAGGTATGTACAGGTAAGTACACTACAGGTATGTAAGGTAAGTACACTACAGGTATGTACAGGTAAGTACACTACAGGTATGTACAGGTAAGTACACTACATGTATGTACAGGTAAGTACACTACAGGTATGTACAGGTAAGTACACTACAGGTATGTAAGGTAAGTACACTACAGGTATGTACAGGTAAGTACACTACATGTATGTACAGGTAAGTACACTACAGGTATGTACAGCACATCACTGACAACAGCAGCTTTGCAGCTTTGCAATGAATACACGTTAGCTGACTTCTGTGTCCAGGTCAGTGTGGAAATAAATAACAACAACACCTACTTTCATTTTTGTTTCTTCTTTGAAGGCACATATCCTGTACCTAGAAATCAACTTTCTTTCTTTAAAGTTAAAGCGCAAAAGCCGCTGGAAAAAAGTATTTGTAGATCCGGCACACCTGTGTCTGAGGTTTTACTCGTCCTTCCTACTGTCACATGGTCTTCCACTGAAAACCTGCCTCAGGTGGTCGTTTGATGTTTGCAGTGTAGACAGGTTGTTTACTTCATTTGACATCCTTCAGAACCTAGTGCGGGATTACCTGTGTTCAGTCTCCAGGTAAGCTTATTTTTTCACACAATCACTGGTCATATCACACGTTTCTTTCTACGGGAATTATTGTAGCCATTGAAGTTAATGCTGAAGATCATCCATCAATTTAATACACTGCAAATAAAAGTGACAAATACAAAAAGTTTATATAAATAATAAAGGTAAAATCTCAATCTTTTTTCCCCAGAACTGTATACCACAGCCAAAACAGAATAAGTACTTGAGTGGAACTGACTTCCTTGTGTGTTTTCAGTGCATTTTTAAATGAGTTAATCAAACTATAAAACGTTCGCACGATCTCGTTTGATTGCTGAGAGGAGGAATAATGCCGCAGAATTTTGGAGTTTTCTAACTTTGTTGATGATGTTGGTTGAAAGCAGCCCGACAAGAGAGAGATACAATGATCAAAAATTCAAAAAAACAAAACAAAAAAAACAAAACAAAAACAAAAGCATAGACATGTGCAGGCGGTTTGAATGGAGAAGCTTAAACTAACAAGTTGTTTGCAGGTGTTAGAAATAAGGTTTAGAAACATATCACACGTTGCAGTAAACAAAAAAAACATGACAGGTGTGACAGGTGTGACAGGTATGACAGGTATGAAGTCAGAAATGGTGGCTGACATTTTGTAAATCAAACCATATCTCATCATCGTTAAGTTTTAGTTTTTTTTCAACTATCCATCACTTGACATGGTTTGATACTGGGGTGTGGTCTTATACATTTATTTGTCTATTCATAGATATTTATTTTAACTTTCTAGTCATCACTACATCCTGTGACCTAGAAATTCTTCTCACCTGGTAGCGATGTGGTTTCTTTGACAAATATTTAAAGCTGAGTATGCTGATTATCAAGCAGACAAGTGTTAGAACAAACATGTTGCTGATTCTTTCTTTGTGTGTAGTAAACAACATTTTGCAAACAAACATGTCCTCGATTCCTACTGATACACTGTACAACCTGCAGTGATGGTGGGCAAAGCAGCAACTGTCTGCAGACTACAACAACCACACAAAAGTTGTGTATTTTAACAGTCAGAAATTATGGTACAGTGTGCATACAGTACAGTGCCTGCTTGCCTGTGATTAATAAGAGACAGACACATCACATAGATTCCTACATGATAGACGGAAAGGCAGAGAACGATTCCTAATTGTCTCACACATCTGTCACAGCTGCAGTGAAAAATGCCGAAAATTTTCGACCAACAAAATCCAGGTGAAAGTCTGGACGAGTTCTCACAGAGGCAGGTGTCAACAACAGAATCGGAGAGAAGGAGGTCAGTGAAAGTACAGACAGACTTAGGTAATGAAGAAATATTAATTACTTATGAATGTTCACTTGTAATGTCTTTCGGGTGTGAGTGTATGTGTGTCTGTACGTGTGTGTATGTGTGTCTGTGTGTATGTGTGTATGTGTGAGTGTGTGTGAAACCAACCCACAATTATTTCTGGATACGGTTGCATGCCCTCAGAAAACCATTTGCCAGTTACTTTGTCATATTTGTCATGTGAATAATGAGGACAGTATAGCGGGTGGTACACAGACCAGCGGGAGTGCAGACTTTAATTTTCTGTGAGAAGTTAAGTCTGGCCAGAAGTTAAACTCAACTTGTTCTGTTCCAGATCATACTTAGATAAGTCAACTTAAAACTTATTCCAAAACCCCACATGGAACTATTCCAAGTCCTTTAATGTTTCCAGTGACACTTGTGACATACCAGTGTATGCGTTTGAAATAGTAAATAGTTTCTTTAGAATTCTGGCTCATTTGTTTACATCTCACACATACACTTGCAAACATGTTATCCCTGCTCCACTGACCATAGCCTCTCCATGACACACACCCATATACACACGTAGACGTGTGTATATATATAGGGAACAGTCTACTACAGTGTAATATTTATAGGCATCTCGCTTATTTCTAAGCTTATTATATGCTGTTCATGTTCTTTTGGATTTTTACTTTTTTTTGTGGGGGGGGGTGTGCTGTGATTTCTCCTTAATGCACGCACACTCACACAGATACACAGATACATAGACACTCATACTCTCTCTCATATATATATACACACACTCTCACACATGTGCACGCACGAGCGGTTTTCCCACAAGTGTTGACATATGTATTTGTGTAGGTTGGAGGGAGAAGTAGACAGATTTGTGAAATATCTTCACGAGCAGCCATTCAGATCGCCATACTCTGTGAAGGAGGTGATAAAGGTAGGACACTCGCTACACTATCTACCTTTCTTTGTCCGTAACTCGCTCACCTGGCAACAGTTTCTGATTATTGTGCTCATGCTAAAAACAATATTATCATTCTGCAACGACCGAGTGCTTGTCGAAGAGTGAACATTTGTTTATCATATGTTAATTCAAGTTCATCGTGCCTAAACTTATATTCCTCGTGCGTAAGCACATCTCCATCATAGATACCTACCTGCTTATTCTGTACAAATATTGCATGAAGACGGTTAGAAACCTTCTGTCATCATTCTGGCCTTATGAACATTTCTTTCTAGAACAATCGTATCTTTACAAGTGTACTCTGTGGTTATTTCAAGTGATTTCAATGTACGGCATCGTATCTTAGAGTGGCTCACTGGGCAAGGGCACTGCAGTACGAAATCGGGTTGACATCGACCTTGTCGTCTTCGTCAACGGCCTGACCAGCATCGACCACTTAGAGACAGCAAGGCCTGAGCTACTGGCTGATCTGGAGGAGACACTGAGACAGTCAGCCAGGATCCAGCCAATATCCAGAACCCGCTTCTCCTTGAAATACAACTGGAACGACATCGAAGTTGACATCCTTCCCGCTGTTGATGTCTTGTCATGTGAGCATTGTCTTCCCGCTGTGTTTACTTGTCTGTTAAATTTAATTTTGTTTTACACGTGTCGTACATCTATATCACATTATCATGTAACTGTTTTTTCTCTAACACTCGAATACACTCTGTGGCAGTGTACGGGTCACCGAGTAAGGTCTATGAGGTCATGGGACGGTACGGGTCAGCAGGTCATGCAGCCCAGCAGTTCTCAGCTTCTCTGGCACAGCTACAGGTGTGAACTGCTCTGTGTGAACACAGTGTGATGAAATATGTATGTTGCTTCAGTCTATCAGATAGGGATACAACTATTCATCCCAAGAACTTGGGTCTCTTTTTCTTATTCTCTCACTCTCTTTTACACACACACACACATCTTTTTGGCATACATTCATAGAAAAGAATATAATCAGATTCATCATGTATGTCTCCGTTTTCTCGCCCTCAGCGTGACTTCGTGAAGGATGTCCCGGAGCATGTCAAGAAGGCGATTCGCCTCGTGAAGTTGTGGAAGAAGGTGAGGACAATAAATAAATAAGTACTGACCAATGGTCAGCTTTTGCCGACTGTGCAAATGTCTAATAACACTTCTGCTGCTAATTGTTTTCCAAAAATTAAAATATGGCCTCTTACTCCTTGCTGACAATAACGTTGGTTGGTTGGTGTGTGTGCGTGTGTGTTTCTGTCTGCATGTTCATCAGGAAAACCATCTGGACATCCGGTCCTACAGTCTGGAGCTACTGACCATCTATGTCTGGCAAATAGCTGGTAAGGGAAATCCAGGCACTGACTACCTCTTTTGTGAGGTGATGAGTCAGCTGTCTACCTGTGGTACCCTCCGTGTGGCCTTTGATGTTAACTACAACAGCTCCTTCTACATCAGGTAGAGGCTTCTGGGAATAAATTCAAGCCAATGCTTTCTGTTTATTTGCAGTTAGTGGTTAGAAAGCTTACTGGTTACCTGATAACTTCTGTTCTCAAGTTATTATCTATTTCATCCAACACTGATTACACACAGTAACAGACAACATTTACAACCTACGTGTGTCATATTAAAGAGGAATTACAAACTTCATGTTTCAGTTAATGTAATTCTAACGATTTTAATAATAATTGGCTCGTTTAGAAAAAATCACTTGTTGTATCCACGCATGCTGCGCAATTCATAGACTACCAATAGGTGCGTTGGTGCGTGCGTGCGTGTGTCTGTGTTGTCAGCTGCGTATACATTAAAAATGTTTTTTTTTCCTTTATTTAGAAGCATGTCGTCGCCGTACATTATGGACCCAGCTAACCCCTACATGAACACACTCCACAGGACGTCCATTGGCGCCACCTCGGAAAGTGCCATGAAAGTCCACAGATGCCTCACCCCTCAGTTTTGGAGCTTGTCGCACGTGGACTGTTCCAGACCAGTAAAGAAATGAAGTATTTCAAATGAACTCTCTGAAGCATTTTACGATATATCACAAACACAGAGCCTTACGAAAAAGAGATGTTTAATCACAAACAGTTTAATTAATAATTAAATTAGTAATTGTTATATTGGTGTCAAGGCATCGGCATTTAACTTCATATGATACAGACTGTAAGTTTTACTTATTTCTTGCAAATTTATATTACCGCTTATAGTTTGGTTTTGTAGCACCTGGGTTTTCTATTTGTGTAACCTTAATATAAGACTTTTAATATTTGTTGTTATGCTTCGTATGCTTTCTGCTTCTTACTATCTACATTAGTACTGTATATCATTCGGGAAACATTCATATTTTATTTTGTATTATTTTGTACCGCTCCCTTAGAAACTCAAATTCTTTTAATAAATTTGTATTTTACAGAGTGATTTAAGTGCACGTGACAAACAGAATGTACAAAGAATTATCAACGATTTATAAATGCATTAAATAATGCAATTATTTCTAAATTCAGGGATAACATTATCTTCTGGTTTTGTGGTTTTTATTTTTATTAAATAGCATGAAGCACATGTCGGTTGTTATCCGAACAAATTTGTGCTCAAATTCCACGAACATACTGTCTACATTTCACTCAGTAATGTCAGCTGTGTAATGACAGCAACTTGCTTGGCTGTCTCCTTCCTTCTCTTCCATCTCCTGTAGCCATTCTTTCTAGCTTCCATCTCTCTATCTCTCTCGTTCACTCCTCATCATGTGTGTGTGTGGGGGGGGAGATGTTCTTTCATCGCTTTGTGCAACAATAATATATCAGAACATTTGTAATTCTCACCTGCAGAAATTTTTCTCATTTGAAACCTTATTAACAGCTTTTACTCTGATATTCATGTCTTTGGGGAATCGCTTAAAGTGTTTGGTATTATATTTAATATTCAAGTTCATGGAATAAATTTTTGTGCAACTGTATAAAACTGTGTTTCTTACAATTTAAAGACTGAAAGGATCTGCTCTTTATTGACAAAAGGACAAACACCAAGCGGGATGTCCACGTCAGAGAAAACTCAGAGGTTCGCATCTTGTGGTTTCTTTTGTTCTATTTACTGTTCTCACAGTCGACTCGAGAGTAAAAACCTGTCTGACAAACAATTACAGTTGGAATAATGTTTGACAGCTGAGCCCAGTAGCTACAGACATCACGTGACATTATTGTAACGGGTACGGTTGTGTAACTGGACTGTGTACAGCTTTGTCTCTTTATCAGACTTTTCGTGTCAAGGTCCTTCTACAAATACAAAGCAAAATTATAGACAGATGCCCCCTCCCCCTACTTACAAACGAGTTACGTTATAAAAAAAATCGTATTTTTTGCCATTGTAATAAATAAAAAATATTGCAACAATGAAACTTTTATAACACTTTTTATTGGTGTTGTAAATTGGAGCTGATGTCTGAGAACTATCTCTTATCTGCCCCTGGTACTGTGAGAGTCATCCAGGTCATCTCAAGTACCAACAGGTCCACCACACCACCAACGACCACAAGTCGACACTGTGGGTGCAGGCCGTTGCAGTGAGTTGTCACAAGACAGAAGAAGCCATGTAACTAAAAATTCAAATTCATGGAAGTATTGTAAGAAATAATTTCATCCGTTCGTATGTCCTCATGGTCGTAAGTCTGTACTTCTATTTCATGTCTTCTTAGAAGGACTCTTTGCATAAGGCTTCGTCGTAAGGTCAAGGGGAAAACCCACCTGGGAAATCTATTTTTAGCGCCAGCACGATAATTTCTTTGTGATGACGTCACAAGCTTTTCCAGGAAACCGGAGGACTGGGGATAAAAGCTCAGGTGAGCAACTGTCGCTCGCATTCGACACCGCACTCTGCTCAGTTTGCTCGAACTCAGAAACAAGGGTGTGATTACCTGTGTGCAGGCTCAGGTAAGTTGAGTTTACAGGTTAAAGTGTTCTGTCAAAATGTCGTTCTACAGGAAAGTAAACACACTTGAATGCTAAGTATCATACAAGTAAACGATAATAAAAGACATAAATAACAACAATACAAGCTAAAATAAAAAGCACAGGCGATGCTATACAACAACATGTGAGAAAGATTTAGTGAAGGTCTACTTCTGTGGATGTTTCTTGAAGCAGTTTATCTTTGATAACAAATGACCGATGACATCCACATGAGTCATACCGGAGAGTTTGGGGCTTTCACATGTTTCATGAGCGACAGTATATCATCCACTCGATGGCTGCAGTGTCAAGCTTTGATAACATGTAAAACACAGTCTGAGTGAAGAGACAGTGACGATAGTTCTGATGACATGGAGAACAGGATGTTCTGTGCAGATGAAATGAGCAAAGCTCCTGGCTGAGAAAAAAAAACCCGAAACTTACTGGATGGATATAGGTCTGGAGCCGTAGATACAGAATAACTAATTTATTTACATGTTTAGTGATGCAGCTTCAACTTTCATTTTCATGTTATTTGTAAGCCATGAGACCTTAGAATCCCGCTGATATGTTTTGGGATGTCGAAATCTTAGTTTCTCTACTACAATTAGTCATGACAGAAAACCCTGTAGCTATTTTCTTTTACAGGCATGATACATTCAATTCAGAATCATGAACAAAATGCCCTTAATTTCTTATTGATAATGCATGAAACATCCTACCTGTAAGTGGTGGACATTCACATCTGTCCCTAGTGCCAGCAGCAGTAGTCACACCTCACTGCACACCGTGTGTCCTCACAGTTTATATGATCATGTGATGTATCAACTACACAAGGCTGCTTGCTGCAACTCATTTCATGTGCTTGATTACTTGCCATTGTCCCTGAATGTCGGTATAAGTAGACTTACAGAAATTGCACTTAATTGCAGATTACTGTTGTCGGTGAACAATGTCCAAGGTGTTCAAACAACAGATGCGAGGTGAAAGTCTGGACGACTTTTCACAAAGACTGGTTTCAACAACGGAATCGGAGAGAAGAAGGTTAGTGAAACAACAATTTTACAACCTTTTGTAACATGAACATTTTAACCCTAGAAATAATCCCTTATATGTTCTTCCCTTTCTGATGTCTTTCTCTTTTCCATGAATTTGAGTAAATTAAAAGTTTAAAACTGGCAAACTGATAAGCAAACTATAACCGACTGGATATTGGTGACATTTACTGCAAAGGGAATACAAACCGTCCAATATTCAAGTATCAATTATACTTAAGATAATGTATGTACAGATAGAAATCCGCTTTTAATGACAGTTCATTGATATTTTGTCCCTTTGTGTCAAACTTTTGTCGACAAACAAATGAACAGAAGATAGCTGACCTCAGTTGACCTTTCCGTGAGACATATAAACACATTCTTTCGGTTTCTGGGTTCCATCATCTCCAATGATCTGAGATGAGGTCAGTGTGGTTTTCATTGTCAAGAAGGCCCAGTAACATCTTCATCATAATCCGAGTATCCGAGTGCATTGTCACTTGGCCAATAAACACAATGTTATTATTCTTCACACGCGCAGACATTCAAATTGTATTGTTCACTAAAGGTCGTTTATTTATTTCTTCAGAATGGCGAAACAAGTCAAAAGATTTGTCAGATATCTTCATGAGCGGCCTTTCCAATCGCCATACTCTGTGAAAGAGGTGATAAAGGTAAGAAGGTTGCTACAATATTCCCGTGGTTTCTGACATTTCTTCTCCCAAGTTCATGTTGTTCATACTCATTGAAAGCATTTTCTGTGTCTATCGATACTTGAATTCTAGAATTCTATTTTCTAACTCGAAGTTAAGTACGAGTAAATAATTGTGACTTTCAAATTAATGCATTAGTAATAATAGCGATTTTGATGTATTGCATCGTATTGTAGAGTGGCTCACTGGGCAAGGGTACAGCAGTACGAGACCTGGCTGACATCGATCTTGTTGTCTTCGTCAACGGCCTAACGAGCATCGATGACTTAAAAGAAGAAAGGGAGGATCTGTTGGAAGATCTCGAAGATCACCTGAGGACGACAGCAAAAATCAGCCCAGAAAAAAGCAGCAAATACTCGCTGACCTACGACTGGCACGACATCAAAGTCGACATTCTTCCGGCGGTTGATGTCTTGTCACGTGAGCAGCTTGCGATTTTTAAGTTAATTGTGGATAGTCTGATTCAGTAATGGAAGGGGGTGGATTGACCCTGACCCTAACCCTGACCTGTCGAATGTTACAGTTCTCGCGGTCTGTTTTGTCAGTGTACGGGTCACCGCGAAAGGTCTATGACGTCATGGGGCAGTTCAAACCGAGGCGAGAAGCGGCTCAACAGTTCTCAGCTTCCTTGGCTCCACTTCAGGTATTAATTTGTACTTTAACACAATAGTGTGGCAAAATGTGTGTGTGTAGAGAGAGAGAGGAAAAAACTGATCAAATCCACCAAATGTTTTTCTTTTCACCTGTAGCGCGACTTCGTGAAGGAAATCCCGGAGTATGTCAAGAAGGTGATTCGCCTCGTGAAGCTGTGGAAAGAGGTGAGGACGATAAACACAAGGTTCTGATGACTAAGAAATAATTATTGTACCCTACAGTCCTTCTAAAAAAATGTTATTTTCTATCCATGTGTATTTTTTTCTCTACGTGCATCTACCTATACATTCTTATATCTATCTCTGCATCAGGAGAACAGTCTTGAGATCCGGTCGTACAGTATAGAACTGCTGACCATATTTGTATGGACATCAAACGGAGAAGAAAATCCAGGCACTGACAACCTTTTTCGAAAAGTTATGAGGAAGCTAGCCACCTGTGAAACCCTTCAAGTGGGCTTTGACGACAACTACAAATGTTCTGCATATCCCAGGTCAGACTTCTGAAACCTTTCAGACTATTGTCATAGTGTTTCCACCATTAGCAAAAAACTAACATGTTTGTGTTTCGTGAGATGGCTTGTCAAGGCACTTCACCTTCCCCACCTTTCCTACTTGTGTGTAGCAAGTTGTATCCCCATTCCCCTCCCCCCAGCACATCGAACTTCACTAGAGTGGAGGGTTTCCATCCAGTGAACGAGGTTCCCCTTCATTATCCCTCAGGAGCTGCAGCCCTAGAAAATAAAAGTACATCTTGGAGTGCGAAAATAAAAGAAACAATTTGCTGAACAGCCGAAGCTGCTTCAAGCGATTATATTATATAAATATATGAACGATATGTATGTCTAGCATAAGTAAGATGTATTTCTGTGTGTATACATAAGCATTTGTTTCTTTTTTGAAGCATGTCGCCACCTTACATACGGGATCCTGCCAACCCCTACATGAACACATTAGAAAGGATTAATTCCTTGGACGAAGTCTCCGACTGTGCCAGGAGGGTCCTCCAACGCCTCTAACCTTTGACACAAGGGGGCAAGTTCCTCGGATCGCTTGCAGCCACAGTTTTCTTCTTGTTTTTTAACCTTTGCCCATCGGGATACTAGAAAGTGTTAATGTTTCTTTTCCCTCTCTGTATTTTGATCTACGATTGTGACACAACAGTAATTATGCCTACCCATCTCTGTAGTAAACACTAATGGCTGATACCCGACGTAAAACAAAATTTACATTTAGCGAAAAGTAAAGATTTTCGTCTGTATATAAATCTATATATATATATTTTCTTATTTTGCTACTTAGTTTGATTTTATAGTTTAATTTTATATTTAACTGTTTGTATTTTTATGTTTTTATTATCTTTAATTTATTTTTCATTAAGTTTTTCTAAATTTAAAAATGTTCATCTTTGAGTAAGTACAATCTTGTACAATGTTGTATCTTAACTTTTAACCTGAAATTCAAAGGGAAAGTAAAGAGTTAAATGATTAAAATCACCAATTTTTATAACTGTGTTTGTATATATGTTTTTTTTATAAATTCAGTGCTTTGTGGTGTCAATATATAATATGGACGCTACACTGTGTTGTGGTTATTATTTTCGTCATTATAAACGGTGGGCTGGGCGAGCGGCTAGCAAGGGAGAGAACCCCTGTGACTTTCGAGGAAGAATTTTGAAAAGTTGTGTAGCGTCCCTTTGCTGAAGGTTCGCGTCTTAATTGCCACCATAAAGATAAGCTATTTTGATTGTCTTTTCTTAATAGAAACGGACAAATATTCAAAATCAGTCTACGGTCGTCACAAAGAACTATACCTACTTTACTTAAAAATAAACTGTTATTGTGGTAGCGTAGCTGAGAAAAATCAACATGAATAAATCCTTCATGCTGAATTAACAGGTGCAACGCTGTCCCCGCAAGACTATGAATATTTGCGGAGTCATAATTAGATATTAGACAGAACTTGCGCACAACTAGCATCTCTATCTCTCAGAGTTTGGCAGAATAATGAATCTGGAATCCTATCTGGTCATTCATTGTGGCGACTCTGTCCAACTGTCACTGAATTATGCAAACACACAAACTGTGTTTCCATGCACAAAGCTTACAGGAAATCTATGCTGAAAACAAACTGTACATTTCATTTAGAATTTGATCTCTGGTGGACAGAGTCGCTTGTGCGCATGAGCACAACAAAGACATGCACGGCACCGTGCAACGGTTAGACCGGCAGGCAAGTTAGGCGGATATGACGTCATTCGTTTTCTTGCGAGCTTCCGAGCTCTGCTAAGGTCAACATTGGGATGAGCTCGATGTATCTTCCACTACAGAAATCTACCGCTATATCATTTCCTTCGATTCCTTTCTGTGGTCTCTTGCATTCTACACTACTGTCCTCCAAACGTTTACCTGTACAAACGATCTTAGTCACGGCAAGGATGTGTTTGAAACACTGTCACGTACTGAAGCTAGTTCTTCAAGAAACGGAAGGTACATCCACCCGTACATCGGACACTAAATTCTGTTTTGTCTAGTACTACCAGGTGTATCACATGCCAGTCTCTCTAAAATAGTATCACCAGGTGTATCTGACTTACCACCAGGTGTATCATATGCCAATCGTACATCTAATAGCGCCACGTAGTTTGTAATATGACAAGTCACCTGCTACCAGTACCAAGATATCGTTGTCGTACATCTCCATCCCATACATCTCTAGAATGTCGCCTGTAGCAGCTCCTGCCCACGGCAAGTAAGATGTAGGCCACAGAGACAGACTTACAGGCCCTCTCTGCCCTCTGTGGGGAATTAATGCTGCGACTTGCTCTGTCCGGGGCCTGGGTTACCTCCCGTCTCTCCACTTGTCTCCCTGGAACCGCGGGGAGAGATCCTGTTGCTGGTCGTCTGCTGTCTCTGCAGCCAACTTGTCTCCTTCCACTAACTTTACTGCCCCTGGCTCTTTCTCCTGTTACTTCTCTCGACTGTGAAGAAGGGTGTGTGTGTCGTGTTTATAAATCTCCTGCCCGACCTGTGATTTTAATGAATATCATTACTCCATCGTGGTGAGGATGACTGCTGTAGCCGCCATGCTAGATGATGGCACACATATCGCTTTATCTACATGGGTGGGACAAAGCTGCTCACCTTTGCTAAGGACATTAACAACGGGACAATCATATTCTAAAACAAAAAAGTAATCGACTTACTTCTGCAGGTGTTACTTTAATCAAAGTTCCACGAGCAACGACTGAGACTGGATTAAGTGAAAGCCTATTCCGAGAATAAAATTATTTTTGATGCTATATTTAGATAATTACGAGCATATCTATATAGACAGACACACTAGATGTTAAAGTCGGAGCTAGTAAATTTAATCCGTTGGAGAGTTGGGTGCAACAACACTTTATTATGGCGGCCTTCCTCTTGCATTGGTTGCTGCCTCTAGTGATCTCAGATAATATTTAGGTCGATCCAGGTTCACTTTCTTTCTCCTTCCAAAACAAATATGTCAGGATTGTTTTCTTTGGTGAGAATAACGATAATGTTGCATTCTGTTAATCTGTAAAGCTTGATTTTATTTTTGACTAGGGTTCGCCTTTAACCTGTCAGCAATTTAAAGCTTAATTTTATGTTTGAGTAGAATTTGACTTTGAAGAAAGGTTTTGGTTCAAACATCTAAAACACTTTTCTTCACTGATGTTTTATCTGTAGTCTTCCCTCTTCATCCACCCCACTTCCCCCGTCTAAAGCTCGTATTGGTAGAGTACCCGAGTCATCCCTGCTTATGCCACCCCTGAAATCATCGTTCGATGAAGGAAAGTAGAATGGACAGTGTCAAAGTGCTCATCACTCTCATCCATCATTTCAAGTGGATTTCGGTTCCTCTGTAACAATCACAACAAATGGCAGACATCCTCATCGCACGTCAACGGCGAAACTTGTCAATGAAGTCGGCCACTCTTCTCCATTGGCTGCGAGGACGATCTAGCCACGCCCACCTGACGCCTCGACCAGGCGCTGAGGTCCGTGGAGCAGTGAGTGACGTGCCCCCAGGGTGAGCGCGGGTTCAAGCCGCTCGCGGCAGTCGTGTGCGTGACTCGGCCGACGTGACTCCCACGGAGGTCGGCAAACTATTTGCAAGATAAATGACAGTTGATGTCCGACAACCACGACGACAGCCTCAAGCGTGACATGAAAATTAAGTGCGCGTGCGGATTGCAAGATTTTTTGCAGCTTTTCCCAACATGATTGTTGGTGGCCTTTGCCGTCTGACCTCATGAATGAATCAGGATTGTACTGCGATTGTGAGAACCTTCGATCTCGACAACGGATTCCGTGCGTGAAATCAGTTTTGTGTGTTGCTATCGAGGAGTGACTTAACTGAGTGAAAAAATGAAGTGAAATAAGATGATTGTCTGTCGAATAACATCAGCATGACTCGCATTCCTCAATTGGAATAATACCAGACGAAGTGCGTGCGCACAGCATTTCATTATCACTAAATCAAGATTGTTTTTTTCACGAACCTTGAGACAGACCATCGAGAAACCGTCACACATCTTGTGTAAGAAGGGCGGTGATCGAACTGTCATATTTGGTAGAGGAGGTGGGGTCACTGGAGATCGTTCCATCAAACGTGGATGTGGATATGTTGGTCTACCTGCAGGCGCGCGACACGTGAACACCTGTCATCGCATCTCTGCCACCAGCACCTGTAGCAAGATGGACAGCAGTCAGCAGCTAGTGGCGTGGATTATGTGGATTATGGTTGCAGGTAATCGTTGTCACATCCTCCATCAGTCCCTCTGTCCCACACACGTCCTCTCATTGATGATGATGATGATGAGAAACACCACTTCACCCTTTGTAACCCCTGTTACAGATCTTGCTTTTCTCCTGTAGTCAGCAGCACGTGACACTGAGGTGGTAGGTCACTTCACTAATGACACACGAAGGTTTGTGCCAAAAGGAAATGTAATACAAATTCTATTATTGGTGTTTCTGTTGTTGAGACAGACTATCACTTGTTTTTACAATTTTTGCTGTCACTACTTCTACTATTTCTTCCATTACAACTTCTACAGTTACTTCTACAGCTACTACATCTTCTGCTATTACTATTCCTAGAACAGTTAATTCTACCAGTACCGTTACTTCTATAATTACTATATATATTGTACTAGTGCTACTTCTGGAACTGCTACTTCTACCAGAGATTCTACTATTACTGCTTCTAGAATAGTTACTTCTACCATCACTGCTGCTCTACTACTGTCATCTCTACAATAAGTTTCTCACGTACAATGTTACATCGTTACACTTACTCTGCTACTACTACTACTGATGCTACTGATTCCTGCTACATGTACAGTACTACAATTCCTCCTACTGCAGTAGATGTCATTATTGTAGTTTTTCACAGTTGTCGGTCTCTGTAATTGTCTGACTGCCCGTGGTGGTTAGCGAGTGTGTTATAATAACAGGCGACCAACATCTGCGCACGCAGGTATGATGTACAGGTGCGCGCACCCTGCGACCCTGACAAAACCTAAAGTGTTTGTAGTCCGGGTAACCCTCCATCCCTTGTGCTCCCCCGCCTCCAGAACCAACCACCTGTGAGGCAGCAGCGAACCAAGAGAGGACCCAGTCCTCACCGCCATATTGTAGCATCACGTGACTCGGAGCCTCCATCACTTACACGGTGAACTCCAAAGTAACTTGAGAAAATGAGTTCTCTGAGCAGTTAAGGGGGTAGGTGGGGAGGAGAGCTCTCAATTCTTGAGGCAGAAGATCAGTAGTTTGAGAAAAATCTGCCCTCGTCTACCCCGCAACTTTCCGGCAGAACTGGGGGACTAATTATTGCTTAGTGGCGGAGGAGGCGGGTGACTAGGCCGAACCCTTGATAGAGTGAACCACTTACGTTTGCTCCGCCCGTGAGCACTGGGCTATGGCAACCTCTACCTTCACTTTATGAGCAGTTAGAAGCCGGTAACACTAGTCTCTCTTACTTTTCCATTCAACATATCCATTTCTTTCTTCCGCCCTCCATTCCTCTCGCCCTTATTCGTCCTTTATGCTTTTTTCTCCCTTATTCCTTCCTTTTTCTGTTTTTTTCTACTTTTATTCCTTCCTTTTTCAGTCTTTTCTACTTTTAATCCTTACTTTATTCCTTCCTTTTTCTCCTTCATTCATGCCTTCCTCCATTTCTTCCTATATTTCTTTTTATTGTGGCCTTTATTATTCCCTTTATTCCTTCCTTTCCACTTTCCGCCTCTCCTTCCATCGTACAGTCGAAAGCTGTCTTCACTGTATTTTCTTTTCAGCTCGTAAGCTCTGGCTAATGCCTGGAGTATGAAAGATTGTAATATCTGATGATGTGCTGGCGGTTGGTGACTGATGGGTAACATGCACGATTACAAGGGTTTTAATGCGAGAGACAGAGATAGCGCCACTCAACCTCTGACCCCGAGAGGCGCGGCCTGGGAGGTTCTCGCGTCTACAGGCGCTGTCTACGTGTGCACAGCCTCCTACACGAGTCCCCCATACACCCTATGGAACTCACCTGTCAGGCAGTTTTTATAAGCTGCTCCCACCCTTCACACCCTCTTCCCTCTGTCTACCTTCTCACTCTCTCACTCACACACTCAAGCACGCAAACACACTTGCATGCTCGCAAGCCTTGCATACTTTTTTTAAATTAAATGTAGTTAAGGTCGTGGGTTTTTACACAGATGTATTACAGGTTTATCGTCGAGCAACGATCGTGACAAAACTTTATCCTAATGTGCTTAGGCAGGTTGCTTACCCTTTCCAAAGGGGATTTACTTCGAAAACCACAGTAATGTAATACTGGCGACCATTGTCTGAAGTTTTGTTTTTGCAGTTTATTCGCAGACCAAAAAAAAAAAAAAAGAAAAAAAGAAAAAAGGAGGCTACAAGACAGACCTGTAACACAGCCAGCGATAATTTAGCGCATGCGCCAAGACCAGGAACCTGCTAATGCCTGCGACTATTTATAGCCATCTTAGCTGTCCTCTAGACTTAAGCTCTCAGCCTCTCCGTGCACCCGGCCCCAGACTTCTCAAAGAGTTTACGACAAGCTAATCTAGTTTAATGGAAGCTGGTTGTTTGGCGGGGCATTACCACACACAGGGTTAAACAAAAGGTGGATACCAGTGCTAATCAACTCTACGTCACCTCCCTACAGGACTCCCCACCCGGGGTAGCTGGAGTAGGTAGTAAGATAAGCGCGTGCTAATCTCAGGCTTCTATTAGCTGATGTACCCGGGGTAGCGGCACTGAGCTGTGTGTGTGTGTAGGCTGCTTGACTTCATGGCATCGTGTGAAGTTTCCAGCAAACACTACAGACACCGTGTGAAATGTTTTTCGAACCCTTCACCGTCCTTAGTGTCACAGTGAAATCGCGAAATTCACTCAAAAGTCAAAAGATGAGGAATTGTCCGCATCAGTGGGTCAGATAAAGGAGCAAAATTATTTCTTGGGTTTTTAAGAAGCTTCGGTGATTTATTTTCAGGGAGGACGGTAGGGTTGGAGGAAGGCAGAGAAATATTTGCTTAAAAGAATAGCCTGAGATTTAGTCTGGACAAGATGCTTCCTGTCTTTTTTGTGACAGTGCAGTTACCTTGGTTACATAATGCATGTAACATGGCTTCCTCAAACATTTTATCTCTTCTTCATCCTTTCTAGCCCTTGAGCCTTTTATCCATCCAGATCTTTCCTTGTCGCTACTTTTCTTCTATCCATACATTTCCTTTCACCATCTTACTGTTTCTTTCTGTTTGAGGCATATCCTTTTCCTCTTTTTTTTGTTTTTCTTTTTTCACTCTCTGCTCTTTTTTCAGTCCTTTTTCGTTTTGTTTTCCTTTATTTACTTTTTTATTTCGTCCGCAAGTGCGCGCGCTCGCACACACACACACACGAATCGAATGGTGAGATTTTTTTTTTGTTTGGATCTTTGCACACGGACCCACAGAACTCGCACGACCCCAACTTCCTGTTGCTCGCGCACTACCTGTCCCTTCACCTCTCTTTGGACCTGCGCCCCCTGGCGGCAGACTTCTCCCGTCATGTTCAGCCTGCACTCACCTGACCCCATCACAGCCCCTTCCACACCTGACGGGTGTTTCTGGTTCAACGGTTGAACCCGCAGACGGGCGGCTGTCTGACCGGACACAAGGAGACTGTGAGTTGACAGACGACCTGCTCTAATGACTGCTAAAGGGTTTGCTGCTACCTGCTAACTGGCCCCTGCTAAAGCCCTCATCTCTCGATAATTGATAGGATTAGTCCCCAGACACCCGCACATGGTCTCAGGACCCGGTAGGTCGGGTAGGTCTAGTGTCTACCATCACAATAACTGACTGATTCGTGGTAAGTACCCGGTAGGATGGTGAAGAGAGAGAGAGCGGACATGGCTCACTAGCTGGTCATCATGTCCTACCTCACACATCGTGTTGACACTACCGCCAGGTGGGGTCCCCTACCCACAGCTCGTGCTAAATGTGTCGCTGACGTCCTCTCCAGCCAATCAGCTGCAAACTAGAAAACATTTACTTGTTTGGCAAGCAAGCCATCAAACACGCACACAACAGGCTCTGTCGGATGTTTTACAGTCAAATTACTTGTGTAAAGGGGCAAAAGTTTCATGATAATAATTTCCTTTGGTAATTCTGATAATTGTAAGAATATTTGTTATTTTACAAGTGTGATTACAATTATGTTTAAGTTTTTTTTAGGTTGGCCTATTTACAAAAATTTCGCCTTCATTTTCTACCATTGTGAGTTCTGGATGTCGTCTGTCAGCCCTAAACTTTCTCTTGCCTCTCACACTAGAAATTATAGCTGTGCGGAACGAATAAAGAAGGGCACTAAAGGGTTAAAATGAAACGAAAGAACATAGATGGAAATAAGGGGTTAAGTCGGGGGTTTCATTCTATGAAAGGAGATTGTATAGACGGTTTTACACTAGTTGCTGTGGGTTTTTTTGCTGTTAAGTCTCGGTTGATGAAGAGGAAACAGATGCACACTGGGAATAGATGGACAGGTGAATAATCAGCGAAATCAGAGAGAGAGAAACACGTGCTCACAGAAGGAGACACAAACAACCATACAAGCATCCGAACAGACAGAAATAAGAAGAGAGGATGGATGTACCCCATGTGATATCCAATCTAAAGACAATGTTTTAACAAGAAACTTTCCTTTCACCATGACACTGGGTTATCCCCCGCTATCAGACTGTTACTTCAGTTGATGCAATTATCTCTCTTTGAAGTTGGAACAAAGAGCATTCTATCTACCTCCTCGTGCAAATCTGTTTACAGCCCGTTAATTCCAAGGTTTGTGTGTGTCTGATGACAGCCACCCCGATCACGTGATCAGAAACAAGTCACCTCTGACCCCGGGGCCGCCATAAACCTTTGTCTTGTAGAGGCGGGAGCTACACGTGGCCTTCTATCTGTCGGAGGATGATCCTGGCTTCCTCAATAAACCCTGCAACTATCGCAACAGTAAATTGTCCCGGTGAACCACTTCCGTTGTCTTCAGATTAGCCTGGCAACTTCATCACCTCCTTAAACAGATTACTTGGGCAACTTATCGCACACAACTACCTCCCTACTTAACCTTACACTACTTTCAGTTCTTCTCTCCCCTTCTCTCCCTCCCTTCCTCATTCGCCCTGTAATCACAGTTGTGGTGACGGAGCACATTTCTGACTAGAGGTCAAAGATTATCCATCCATCGAGGCTGTGAAGTCAGTGGAATGTCCGCCTGTAAGTGTGTTTGGCCTATTCGAAGAAAATCAAATTCCGGGGGGTACTTCTTACACGTTGAACTATTCGTCGTTTACAGATCATGCGGCCTCTTAATGATGATGATTATTATATTTTTATTTATTATTATAGTTTGATAAGAATGATTACAATTGCTTTCCATAGAATGACCCTGGACAACTAGAATCGGTGAGTGAGTGAGTGAGTGAGTGAGGGAGGGAGAGTTTTATGCGACAATCCAGCTAAACAAAGAGGACAGCCTCATGATGGGGGACAGTTGACAGTCTTCTAACGACAGACGCCAGTGCTCCAGTCCTTCCCAACCTGCTTGGCAGCTCATTCCTTGTGCAAACACCCGGCAGGAAATAGCAACTGGCTGCAGTGCGCATGTCAGCACACGCTCTCTGGCCTCGTTGTAGTTCTAACATGCTGAAGTGCCCGGATGTGGGCACAAGCAATGGCACCACCCGGCGCGATCGCTCAGTTGAGAAGGCGTGGACCGGGTGCCAGACCCGGGTGTCCGGGGATCCACCCGAATGACACAAAAACGCCAGGACGTCAATGGAGTCAAACAAACGGAAGTGAAATCCATTGGCTGCTGCTCAGTGGGTGTGGAGAGGAAGTCGGGGTCCACCCAGCCAAGTAGGTCCTACAGACCTATATACATGTCAGTCGTGTGTAAATGTCGGCAGGAGGCAGCGAGCAGCCGCCATCACCACTGACTTGTAGCGCTCGCTACTCTCCCCTTATCTTTATGTCGTCTGCTACTCGGTCAACGGACTCCGGGGGTAGAGGCTCCAGGGTACGAACCTCTGGTGTATACGATGAGCACTGTGGTGTGACACAAGAGGCGACATTGCTCTGTATGTGTGGGTACAATCTTACCTGTAGTGTAGGAGATGTTGCAACTAAGCTGGTTTGTTTTTCTTCTTGGTTTTGTTTTTGGGTTTTTTGTTGTTGTTTGGGTTTTTGTGGTTTTTTTGTTGTTGGTTTTTTTTTGCTGTTTGGTTTTTTTTAGGTCTTTGGGTTTGTTTTGTTTGTTTGTTTTTTGTTTGTTTTTTTGGTTGGGGGGGGGGGTTGGGTTTTTTTGTGTGTTTTTTGTTTTTTTTTGGTTGTTTTTTGTTTTTGTTTTGTTTTGTTTTTTTGTTTTGTTTTTTTTTTTGCTTTTGCCAGAGAGATAATTGGTTTTAAAGAAAAACGCTTTCCTCTTAGTCGGGTTACCACTGCAGCCGACAGAAAAACTGCACAAATCAAGAAGAAATCGAATGAAGCCAGGCAAAGAAATTAAACAGAAAGAAACGGGTCAAGGATAAATAAGTCGAACAAATATGAAAAAAATGAGTAAAATAAAAACTGAGCCAGCGTACTGATGTAAAAAAATTAAAAAAAGATAAGAAATACAAAACAAGTACAAAATAAACAATTTGAGAAAAAAAAAAAACCAAACGGAACAAACAAAAACAAGAAATTAAGCAGCCAGTAAAACACTTAACTAGTAATCAAAGCCAGACAAGGAGTAAGAGACCAAACAGAAACTTAACAATAAGATACCAAACAAATAATTAAAAAATCGGCATGAAAAAAACTCATAAACACTAATAAATCGCGAAAAAAAACAAGTACTATTAACCAAACCAAACAAACAATAAGAAACTGAACAGGTAAAGAAAAAAACCAACAGGAGCTGAAAAAAAAGCCCCAATAAGATATTGAACAAAGAGAAACTGAAAAAGAAAGCCAACAAACAGAAAGCAGCTGTTTCTGCAGCATTGATCGACATCTCAACTCAAAACATCAAATAAACAAGACTAGAGCAGGTGAGTGAGCACGAGTATTGTATAGTCTGTCCTGACATCAACCTGCTCGCCGACTGACTAACTCAGGGTTAGTAGCTACGACCGTCATGCAAGCCGCCACAGAGCTAAACTGTTCGTCAGTCGCGCCTGTCCGCCCTGTCGCCATCATCTGCTGCAGCTGCTCAGCCGTTGGTGTTTCACGCCGCGTCAGCAGCTGGTACAGCATCACAGCCAGCCTCGCACTGCCATCCCGCCAAACACCAACGACCGTTGGCACGGGCACCCGGAATAATTGAGCAGTATCTTTCGCGAGCTGTGCCACGATGCAAACATCGACTGAGGAGATAAACACGCTGACGTCATCCCCGCCATCGTGCCATCACGGGGAGGCAACTTATCGTGTCTCTCGATGCACGGGTTAGCTACCTTTGCACCCATTCCAGCAAGAGTAGCCGCCATCTACTTAGAGTCGAGATGAACGTAGTCGAGGAGCGGGGCTGACGTTGATGGGATGTGCGCATGTCTGGACGTAAACAACGTCATAAAAACTGTCCAATTAGACTGCACTTCGCGGAGCAATCGTTGCGGAAATCGCAAGAAATCCCGCGCATGCGTGCTCGCGCGAGAGCTTGGCGAGAGTTGGTGCGGCAGGTGTTGGAGCTGTAAACGGGAAGAGATACTATTCGTCACGTGACCATGTCAAGTGGGTGGAGGGGAGCACGACTAGAGGAATGTGAGGGGGAGGGAGGGAGGACTGCAATAAGTGGGGAGGTGCAAGACTGGGAGGATGGCCAGGATCGGTCCACCCGGTTATTACCCGGTTATTACACTTGCAGGGTGCCATTATGATCTGAGGCGGTGAGAGTTGTGTGGAGAGCCATCTACACCCGACATTTTTTACTGACTTTGTACACCTGGGTTGTCGCTAGGCAACAGCAAGTCTACTGAAGTCCTACACCAGCTGCTAGTGTTTAGCTGTCCAGTCGACACAGTCCGGAAATTCTTCTTTCTTGGAGTGCGTCGGCCTTGCTTATTCTTGCGATTAATGACAATTATTTTTTGTGTTTTATTTCGTGCAACCCTTGCTGCTCAACATCCTTCAATATTTACCTGCAGGATCTCAACCCCTGTAGTCTATTGCTACTAACATGAAAATACATGCAACTGTAATGTTTCCAGCATCACTGTCGGTTGTTATTATTATCATCAGAGAGCAGAGATGTCAAAGGAATCTTCGAGAAACCATGAGACATTCTTGCTGACGTTTAAAGCTGTTGCGAAATATTTATAAGACTAATTTGAGTAATATAAAATAATAACAGGAATCCGAACAGATAGGCAAGAATTTTACTTTCAACTATTGAGGGAAAAAAATCAAATATTTTGAAACTTGTTCCTTTTCACTACACCTGCCGCTCAGCTCGGGGACGATGGAATCTAAGCCGCCATTTTGCTTCCACATGAAATCCAAGGTTTTGGTGATTTTAATTATGTTTAACTACAAAGAACCATCCAAGGTAGAGACAAACCTACTCAGATACTTCTTCCTTCCTTTTTTCCAAGAAGAGACAACTTCTGGGTTATTTTCAAGGTGGCAGTTTACTTTTATCGGAGATTTAGTAATCAAATCCCTTTTGTGGCCTCGTTTGATTGCCTCCCTTCGTAATTTCAACCACATGTCTCACGCCAGAAAAGCGGGTGGGGGAGATCACTCAACCGGCTCTCCTCGTAATGGACGCCGCAGTTATCTGCCCCTCAGACAGCTGATACGCACCGAAAGGAAGATGGCGCTGGGTGGCTCGGATGCTGTGCCCCTGGAATGCAATTTAGACAGACGAACCACGTGGCCCGTCTCTGGATGGCCCTCGGGATCCGCGATTCAACAGGTGACCTGAACATCCCACAAAGGAAGAATAAATCACGTTTATCAACCTGGCCTGACACCCGGTGTACCTCGCTGGCTTCTGAAATTGTGCGTGGTTTTGATCATAAGCACTAATAAGGGGAAATCGGGGGCCTGCGCGGCTCTGTTCTCATTACGTGACTCACTCTCCTCCACGGAGGCGCGCGCTCGTCGCGACGTAACACGAATTACGTCTAGACGTTACACGCTGGCCGCCATTATCAGGGCTTTGAAGGGGCCACGATGCTCTTTTAATTGCAGCAACTTTTCAGGTTTTGAGGAAGAAGAAATCCACTTTGCTGGAAAATTATTTTCGCACTCTAAGCATTATCACGTGACGTTCAGGTAAACAGGTTACAGGTACCATGCTAAGGACACCCTTCTGTCACTATCTTGAAAAAAATGAAGAGCTTAGATGGCTTAGAACATAGTTTTTAAATATGCCATAGCTTGATAGATGGTTTCAAGAGAAGTTGTTGCCATGTTGGAAACAATGCCTTGCTCAGTCAGGAAGTCAATCAGATGGTGGTGTCATCGACTGGACACACGGTGAAACATCTTGGCTGCAAAAGAACCCGTTGTCTTCTACCCCAGACTCCATGAAGAACTGCTGGGTCTCTATTTTAAGTCCTTTGCAGTTCTTTTCTTCGCCAAAAAAAGAAACTCGTTTCCAGGTTGATAAGAAACACAGACGAAGCTGGTGTCCAGGTCAACAGGACGAAGCCTTGGTGGAGAAAACCCTAGATGCAGTAAACTGTAGAATAAAACCTGTTCTGTGGGGCTAGTCTCTATGGGAGGTGACTGCCATGCTGTTCCTTGGCATAATCATCGTCTCGTTTATCGTGCAGGTGTGGCCTCTCATTAATCAGATGAGAAATCTGCGGAAAGATTGGAGAGGCAACATTGTCTCCTTAAAAACTCCCCGGAGTCCGTGATTAGACTTTCACCGCCGTTGGCTGGGTGTGAGTGTGGGCTGGGTGTAGTGTGGGGGAGATTACTCCCAACTGATGAATCTCTGGAAGTGGCTGTAAGTGTGTGTTAAATGGTGTTTTGACACAGAATGTGTGGCGCCAGATTAAACTCTGAAACCATTAGATGGACACAAACCAATGAAGTTGGTGTTTGTAGCCTGGCATGCCAATAATTAGGTCTTAAAGCAGACTTGGAATTTCGGATATGTATGGGAGGTGTTCGCATAGATAAATTTGAAATCCCTAAATAGTTTTTGTTTCCTTTCTCATGTTTTGGTTATTATATTTCCTTCACATTATTTTTCATGTATTTATTATTTTACTTTGAAGCATTTCTCGTGGATTATCACAAACGCGACAATGGACGCCAAAAGAACTCATTTAGTTTGTTTGACTTTTTCGATTCAGCCAGGAAAAGAAGGAAATAAAAGTAAGGCACAAAAGATAAAACTGAAAATTTCTTAAAGCCTTCAAATTGAGGCCAAATTTGGGTCACTGCCACACACTTCAGATGCCCAATGGCGTTGTCATGTCCTCAAGATGTCGGGTCTGGTAAAAATCCACAGAAAACTGTCTTGAGTCAATGTATATTTAAAATCCTTGACGTCACTGACAGTCACGTGGAACAGAGTCCATGTTGAGGTGACTGTTCATTGTCTTGACACTACAACGACTGTGGGTTGCAGGAGCCATAGCAACGCCAAAGGACGTCGCCCCGCACCACGTGTACCGCGAGGACTGGAAGGAACGCAGCTGCAGCGCCATCTTGCGGCGCGTGACGCAGCGACACGTAGAAGTGGAGATGCCGCCGCAGCTGGATGGTCTGTGGACGTCTCACAGGTAAGTCTCACCGCCCACTCTTTGTGCCACTTTATTGCTTGTTTGTTTGTTTGCTTGCTTGTTTGTTTGTTTGTTTGCTTGTCTGTTTGTTGGACCAAGGACAGCACAAAAATAATGAAATAAAATTGAGATATAATTAGAAATCAACTCTGCCCAATAACCAACAGGCTCCTCTCTGGTCTCGACCCCCCGCTATACATTTCTGTGTGGTCGTGAACTCCTTCCGCTCATTTGTTGAGAAAATAATCCCAGCGTGCATGTAAAAAATATCTGTGCACATGTATATCATCTCCCATATGTCAGAAACCGCACTGGCTTGTTTACACACAAAATATGGACCAATCAGCTTGGGCGAGCAAGATCGTAAATAACAATTACGACTGCGCATGTGCGGGTGAAGGATGACTAAGAACAAGCAGCTAATGGTCATCCGACACTTGGCAGTCCTCGGCTCTCCACCTCCTGACAGCTGCTGTTGTGTCGAGCGAGTTAGGTCTGCTCTCACAGCCACGAGATGCTCACAAGCGAGATAACTCGCCTCAAGGAACTCAAGCCACGGGTGTGTTCACTTCGAGGCTGACAACAAGTTTCTGTTGTAATTTCCAGTTTGTGACAGACAGACAGACAGTTGTAGCCTCGAGTGGAACGGTTGAGAAGACGCTCCACCTGTCAGTGTTACCTTTGTGCAGACTAGACTATCAAGATGTTTGTATATCACACTCACATATATATGAGAATGTTAACACACATTTGTAAAACAAATTCTCTGTAACATCCATTGTGTGGCCGGTCGGCTGTTTGCTAGTTGAGATGTTTGTCGGTGTGACTGACTGCATGTACAGCATCAACCTCAACATTGTGCGATGTGTCGGCGAACTGTTTGTTTTTTGCCAAACTTTCCGTTGGCGATGCTTGCACAAGTCGTGAAGCTCGTGAAGAAGTTCTCACTTTCATTCAGCTCCATGAACAGTCTGTGATTTACATAAACATACAGCAGGCGGCGAGCCTTTCATCTCCAGTGCTGGTCACGGACACGTGGCCACTTGTCGCCCACCTGAGTGTTACCTGTGTTACCTGCACTCAGCATCAGGTGGTCCAACCGATACGCGCCGTCGCTTGCCTTGCACTGTGTACCCGGGATACACATCCACCCCGCCCCCACTCTACAGGCCGGGTACATCTCCTCTCACAGCAACCACACCCGAGCTTACGTAGTCAACGCATTTGACATCGTCAACATTAGATGACTGATAACACATACATCAACAACAAAAATGTTGATTGTAATGGAATCTGACTTGGAACCTAGACCTACTTTGAAACTCACGTGATACCCAACTACATACACTGTATATGTTTATCAACATTGCATTCTGAACAATGACTGATAAAGGTCGGGAAGTTTATTCCGCTACACGGGTTTTGAACCTGGAAACAAACCTTTGGATTCGGAGGTAATTGCTCTAACAACGAGGCTGTCCGTTCCCCCGTGAAAGGGACTTTATTTCAAGGCTCAAACATATTATAATTATAATTTGTTTGAATGTGAGTGGCAGTTGGAGCTTGTCAGTGCAAGTTCTGTTGTCAGAGACAAGCCCACAGCCTGCGGCAGGCAGGAAGGGAGAAGCCGGCATGAGGTAAGTGCAGGCCTCACTGCCACAGGAATGTGAGAGGCGGAGACTGCACCGGAGAAAGAAAGGTCACGTGTCTATCTTTCTCTTTGAAGCTGCCGAGGCAGAACTGTGTTACCTATCATTCTGAGACCATTACACCTCGCGGATGTTTGGCCAGCACCCGGTGGTGTTCCCGTCTCACAAGCCCCTTGTTTGAGTCGCTACACCTGAGTCTTTCTCTCTGTCTTTCTTTCTCTTTCTTTCTCTCTCTCACACACGTTCTGTCATTCTGTGAGTCACGAGGCTGTATTCTTTATACGTTTGTCAGTAAACACTACTCACGAGAAACCCTTACACTCAAAACATGTTTTCGTACACCAGATGCCTCAGGAGATCGCTGTAAGAGATAAATTTGTGATTAGAATGTTTTGTTTTGCTCTTCTTTAATAAGAAATATTCAAGTCATTATTTACAAGACTTTGTTTTATTTTTATCTCCAATTCACAGCAGTTGCCGATAAACATAAAACGCAAACAAAAGACAAACAGGAAATTTTTCTTTCTTCAAAAATTAATTTAATTTCGCACAAACATTCATCAAGCACTTAAAATAAGACAAACATGTAATGTAAGAAGGAATTCCAGAAATTATCTGAATTCTCTCTTTTAAAAAAAGTAATTCATGTTCTGCAGACTCTGATCTCACTTGTTACTGAAGACCGCCATGATTACATAACAAACCATAATGAAATTGAGATTAGAAAGTCAAGAAAACTGAAATTTAGTCTCTTTTTTCTTGACAGTCAAAGTTATTGTTCTTTACTCTCCTCACAGACTGTCGCCTGGACACCCGGGTCTAGCGATGGCAATGTTTACAAGCCCAACATGTCTCATTACAGGACGAATATGTTCTCTACCAAAACATTTATTTCACGTCGCTCGCCAAGTCTCGGAAATGGAGGCGAGAAAATGGACTGAAGCTGTGTCCATACGCACAGGGTGACCGTATTTTTCCACAAAATATTCCTGCGTTTACCCTCGGCGTCAGCAGGTGGGAGGGAGTCTGATTGTTAAGACGCGATTTCCCCCCGCGTGCACCGCCGAGCCTGACCCCGGTTGACCCCGCGAGTGTGTTTGACGTCAGCTTCGCCAGCTCCCTCCCGTCCTTAAATGTTGAACAAAGGTTGGTTTGCCGCCAGGACCAGCGCCATCTACGCCGACACCACCACAAGGGTTAATCAGTCTTTTGTGTCCCGGGGGTAACGGCGATTGCTAACTGCCGGAGTGTTTTGATATCTACAATCTTTTTTTTCTCATTCATTTCTGACCCCACTCCACCATCACCTCCTCCTCCCATATACCACAAAAACTTTTCTTTTTTCAATGTCTCAACGGTGGTCCCTAAAATTAGCTCTTCATTATTATGGGGAGTTTAAAGACCACTGACATTCTTTTCTTTTTTGATCATTTTTTCTCGGTGAGACCCTGTGTGTGTGGGTTTGTTTTTGTTTGTTTGTTTTTTGTTTTTTTTTGGGGGGAGGCATTTTTAAATATGTTTGTGTCCTGAAACTCGCAAGCACTCAAAACCAACAACAAATAAATCTCCACGACCACTACCACAGCCTGTACGAGCAGCATCCGCATCTTGCACTTGCTGTGCGCTGGCTGACCTTTCACCTCCCTGTGCACTAACTTGTTTGACGGCTCTGACGATAACCAGTGAACGTGCTTAGTCATCTGGAAAGCTCCATCTTTCGTCCATCAAGGAATGATAGTGGGTGGTCACCTCGCAGGCTGTGTGTCCAAGACGAAGCACCTATCTCGGGTAGCAGGTGAGGAATGATCTCGATAACGAAACTGGAAACTGTCGGAGAGTCGGACACCTTGGGTAGTCTACCTTTCATGCCCTCGACTGGAAAAAGTCATCAAGGGTCACGCTATTAGAGCACTCGCCGAGGTCATCCAATTTCTTACAACTGATAAGGTGGGAATTGATGTAGTGAGGGAAGTCCGGTGAGTCTCTGTGCCTCAGTGAGGATGGTGAGGCTGCTGAGATGAAGACCCTCTGGTATACATTCTTCGAGCACGTGGCACCTTGAGACACCTGTCAGAAGGTAGTGGTTGAAAGTTGGTGAGAGTCTGTACTAATGTGATTTGCCATCTTTGTGACTGCATGGAGATACAATCACAGAGTGACGGTTGTGTTTTGCCCGTTATCTAGCTTGACCTCTTTGATGACCCTGGCCACCCTTGCCTCGTCTTGGACGAGGTGGTCATACTAGGCAATACTTTCAACAAAGGACCTGAATACTGCATCCAGCTCCTCAAATGACATCAAAGCTGCGAAGTTTCCATTGAAATCTCTGACAGGCCTTACTGTCAGCATCATTTCATGATGAGAGGAAAGCCGTCCATCCATGATCATGCCAAGGTTCTTACAACTGGAAGCCTTCTGCACTTCTTCTTGATTCTGAGTGACAGACAGAGAAGTGTAGTGTCATCTCTTTCATCAAGTCCTCTACCAAAGCTCGTCTCTTTGTTTTTTCCAACAGTCAGCTCGTGAAAGATGTGATCAGACTATCCTCCAGCTCCCCCATGTATGTCAGGGACTGTTCATCTCAGCAGGCCACAGTCTGTACATTTCTCATTATATTAAAATGTTTTATATTTATATTCTGTACCACTACCTATTACTGTACATAATTTTATCAGGTGTCTCACTATTATTGTAGGCAGCAGACCGACAGACCATACACTGGGAACGATGTGAACAGTTTCCCACTCACCGCGTGTTTGCTCCTCCACTCCTGTCACCGGTGATCCTCCACACTGTAATATTGTTGTATTTATTCCACACACAAGGGCCTGCTGGGTAAACGCCTGCAAGTTCTGCTTCAAAGGTTGATGTCAGCGGAGCTGCCGAGTGTAAACACTCATGTTTCATGTCGACAGGTCAAGGTGTTGTCAAAAGTGTTGTCAAACAAGTCCTCCCTGAACACTTCTGTGTATACAGTCTCTCCTCGCCACGCTAGGTGGACTTGTGTACACTCAATCACCTCCACACTCATGTATATATACCTATGTATACTAGAATTTATACTTATAGCACAATACATATATACAGACATATACATTTATAAATATAGAAAATCCTTTCTCTTGAAGATATATTATTCTGATTCAGGTTCACCAACTTTCTAAAACCACTCTCAGCTACAAATATTCTACTTTTTTCTTAGCCTGCCATCAATCCATTTTAAAAAGTCCACAAAACATTCTGAACATTCTATAAACTATGATGTTAAGGGATGTACTGATTCCTGTTGTTTGGTAAACCCTCCATGTCTACCCGTGTCCACGAAGCGGGTTTCAGCGGGTAGACCAAGACTCCTCCACACTGAGAGGACTTCACAAGCGACATCTGCATTATTCTCCCCCAAACACTCCACATCTGTGTGTGTGTGTTCACACCTTTTCTCACCTGGATACAAGTGGGGGACTGAAACAGGAGCTTCCTGTGTAAGAGGATAAGGTGTGAGAAGCCTTGGTCTGCTGGGTAGAACCACCCGGTATTTAAAACATCTGCTTTAGAAGTAGAAGAAACCGCCAGGCTGTTGCCTGTAAAGCCGGGTAGGATCATACCCACCATCATTTGGGGATAAAGTATGAGGCTGAGTGCCAAGTCCGTGCACACAAAATGAATATTTTAAGATGTGTGACGGGTGGAGTATTGTCTACGTGTTGCCGGGGTAGGTTTCCTAACAGCGGTGTGGAAGGAGCATTTCCACTTGTATTCCTGTGTTTCTTAGTCTGAGCTCCATCTTATCTCACTCCATCTCAACTCGTCCACATATGCTTTCATCATTTCTCCTATTTTCGTCTTCATATCCTTTTTATCTCTTGCTTCTTTCGTGATCATTATTTGTCATGGCTGTTCCTCCCACTTCTAACAGTTCTGTCTCCCGTTTCTCATCCTCCGTATCGTGTTCAGCATCTCGCCTCTCCTCCCGCCTCCTGTCTAATTTCCAGATTAGACAAGTGGATGAAGCATCTTAATTTTTAGCTCTCGTCCATCCCCTGACTTTATTTCTTCTTTTGTGGCTCCTCCGTTCGATGTGAAAAGAACTGGCAATGATCAGGGTGGATCTGTACCCGGGGTGCACACGTTTCGGGCAAACAGTTTGCACCCAGTGAACACAAGGGAGCCTGGAGTGGAATTACAGAGAGATTATTTCACTCACACAAACCTCGACAGAGGAAACACTCGAGTCTCACAGGCCGCACCACGTGACTCGGAGGACGAGACTAGTTGTGGGAGGGACAGAAATCACTCCTACCCGGATTTCCCCACCAGTGGTTTGGGATTTTCGGATTTGTAAAAATTTTGTTTGCTTGTCCTTGCTCTGTGTTGTGTTGGTGTTTGCCTTCTTCGATGTTCTAGTTGTTCTGTGATTTGTTTGTTTTGTGTTCTAATTGTTCTGTTCTGCTTGTTTTGTTTTATTTTACCTTTTTGTTTTTCGTTCTTTATTCTCCTTTGTGTTTTGTGTAGGAGAGGTATTGTTTTGCTTGCTTTGTTGTTTGTTGTGTGTTCTGCTTGTTTGGTGTGTGTGTGTGTCTGTTCGCGCTTTCTGTTTTTTGTTTGTTTTTTGTTTGTTTGGGTTTTTTTTGTTTTTTCTTTGAATATTATTTGCTTTGTGTGTAATGTTGTTTGTTTTGTATTCTGCTTATTGTAGCGGGTGTTTTGATATTTCACTTGTTTTATGTTTTGTTTGTTTGGGGTTTTTTTTTTTTTTGGTAGGGGGGATGTTGGTTTGTTTGTGTTTTTTTTTTTTTTGCTTGTTTGTGTTTTTGTTTGTTGTTATTGTTTTGGGGGAGGGGTTTTATTTCTTACTTGCCTTGTGTTTTTTTTTTCCTTCGACTTTTTTCCGCTAAATTCAGAATCAGATGAGATTCACATGTTTGTGTGTTATTTTACTGTACATTCCTGCTTCTTACCTGCTTACCTGTGTGCATGTTCGATATAAATATCAATAAATTCAAGAAACAAGTAATCCTAGTGTCTAAAACATCGATGTTTGAGAAGCATTATTTGGACCTAGTCCACAATATGAATTCTTTATTTTGTTTCCTCTTTCTCTCTCACGCTCTCTGCTCAAACTCTCTTCTCTCCGTCTCTCTTTCTTTATTCTCTCAATCTCTCTCTCTCACACACAGAGGTAATTCGTGGGCAGTGTGCCTGTGGTATTTTGCTCCCAGGAGAGGATGTGCATCTTATTTACGGAGCGAGGGGACATGGACAGACAACTGTTGCTTCTGCACCAGGGGCTAGCAATCCTCCTCGTCCCTCCCTCCTCCTCTCTAGCTGACGACAGTCTCCATAATTCCGACAAGAACAAACCTGTCTGTAGACTGCTAGTCAATAAACCACTGTCATCCGGGTCAGAGGGCATTAAAAGAAACATTACAATGTTCTTGTCTGATCATCCTGTGCCTCATATTTCCCAGCGACCATCAGTGTTAGACATTGTGCTCCAGGGTAAAGCTCGGTGGTGTTTACCTACTTATCTTCCACTCAAGTGTTTTGTAATAATAACCAGTAATCTATAATCTCCGTTGCTAATCATAGATACTAGAGAGTATCATTAGTCACTTTATTTGTGTTTTACACGGGGCTGGAGAGGTCTCGCAAAGCTGTCACGTGATGTAAAGTTTATACATGAGACCTACATGCACTCTCCCGTTTATTTTTCTATTCTGCACACAGATACTAAACACTAAACACTCAAACTCCTTTGATGATGTTTGTGTGCCACTTTGCTCGGACAAAAATGTTTAACATCGGTCCTCCAGTAACTCGTTAAACTCTTAAATATCTATTTGCTGAGGACATCAAACTGAAGATGTTAAACCTCTCTTCCTTCGAATGCCATACTTACCTTCTAATGCTCGACTGGTATACATGTACCTACTATCTGATACCAGAATAGTATACTATCTGAATGAAATACTTACCATCTGAGAAAACTGAACAAAGATGGCTGTTTTTGCATCTTCCAGTCCATTCGTCTGACTGTCCGTTGGTTCAGACCGTTAGCCTTTCCCTCAACCTCTAAATCAAATATTTTCGCATCGGATTACGAACCGCAGCGCTCACAATTGCAATCTGATGTGACATTCTCCAGCTTCTGTGTTTCCTGTGTCGCCCTGGGTCCTCATGCCGAGAGCAAACGCTGCGAGAATATTTTTCTCATTTTTTTCTGTTTCTTATCCAGCGTGGAGGCGGAGGCTAAGGTGAGAGATTACTGCCAACCGTCGCACCTTCAATTAATACCTGGTCTGTACCTGTCACCCACAGTAAACGGAGCACAGCTTGTTGCCTGAGGAATGTAGTCATTACTGGGACTGATAAATAACGGCTTTCACGCCAGTTTGCGCCTCCATTTTCTGCCGGCAGTTTAACATGGCGGTGTCCACACGAGAGGCTTTGGACTGTAAATACTGTGTCTTGGGAGCTCACTCATGCACTTTTCATTTTGCTAGACTATTATTTGTGCGTGTATGTGTGTTTGTGTGTGTGTACGCATGTGTGTGTGGTAGAAGGGAATGAGAGTGTTTATGTGCGACTGCGCATGTACACAACCGGTACAGTGTTGACAAATAACATCTCAATATTTGTCATTGCCATCGTCATTACCAAAGACTTGAACTGCCAGCAGCAAGAAACGATGAAGTATGAGAATCACTAATTCATCAACAATCACTAGTCTCGCCTCCACATTGTCCTTCACAAAACTTTCACATGATAGAATTGAAAATCGTTGAAAGCATCCAAACTGATGAAAGTGCAATTTGTGACAGGAATAAACAAACAATATCAATGGAAGTCTTTGTTAAAGAGATGCTGCACAGTTATCAGAACATGTTTCTGAGGTAGATAATATTTTGGATAGAAAAGTTCCGGCTATACTCCACCACTGGCTGCATGCTACTCCATGTTCATTGTGCCAGAAGTTTGCGGACGATAACTCGTGCAGGGTTAGCGATAACTCGTGACTAGCAGACGACAGACGATGAGCTCGATGTCAGCCTCCACCAGGTGAGGCCCAGGCCAGCAAGGAGCGGAGTCAGTGCGCGATTCCCTGGCAGGTGAAAATTAAATAACCATTACCACAGGAGAGCTTTGCGCGCCGCTGTGCACGCCCGACCTCTGACCTGACGGTCGTGACGACATGCCGCGCGTGCTGCGCACAGAGTGACCTCCCCTGTCCCCGCCATGTTGACAGTCAGATTACACTTATCGACGACAAACAGACGAGACGGCCGCCATGTTTGCTTTGTGCGGCGGGGGAGACAGACTTACCGGAAGATGTTCACGACAAGGTGCGAGTGTTCTGGCCAAGTCTTGACTGATGGAAGCTTGTCTGCCTCGCTCACCCTCGGTACTCACTCACTGACACTGGCTGACACTCATTGTCACTCATTGACACTCACTGACACTCACTGTCACTCATTGACACTCACTGACACACACTGACACATTGACACTCACTGTCACTCATTGATACTCACTGACACTCACTGACACATTGACACTCACTGACGCTCACTGAAGCTTTCCTACAGGCGTGAAAGTTGTCATTCACGATGTCATTGTCATTCACGATGGACTTGAGGGGAATGGGACTCGGTGTGTGGACAACAGTTATGTCAGTTTATTTGTTTGGGAAAAATAGTCAGTCCCGCGTTGTTTTCTAAAACACTCGGTCTGTTCTCTTTCAGCAAATCTTAAGAACAACCGAGATGCTCTTGTATCATCCCCTTTGTATGGGAAATACTAAAAGTCAACAACAGATATGTGACTGTATCAAATTGTATGAAGAAGAATTATTTATTTTACTTTCTGTCTCTTTCTGATTCCACTATTGACTGCAGTCTGATCATAGTGACCAAACCAGAGTGTTTGAACACTGTTAAGACCTCAAATGTAACAAATGTCATTCTTTTCTCAAATTACTTTAGCAAATTTATTTTGTTGACGAATGCACGTGATACTATGTAATTCCTAAGTTTTTGTAAAAGAAAGATTAATAAGGGTTTACATTCTTGTCCTTTTCTTCAGTCCTGAAGTGCAGTGAAAATGCAAGAGTATCAAAGTGCAATCTTATATTTCATAGTCTTTCTCATTCATGTAACATCAGTCAGCTTTCCCCTTAAGCATCGACCAAAACACATCATCTAATCAAATCAAAAACTGAAAACAGAAAAGACTGTTTGACGGATGACTGACAAAAATATTTCTGTAACATCGGTTCTATGAGGCAGGTGTACAAATCACAATTTCATTTTTTTCGGTAAAATTTGCAGACACTTAGATGACTTTTGAATGATATGAAGCATTCTGCTTCTCCAGATGTTGAACGGCAGATATTATACTCCACCTGCTCTTTCTTAATTCAAATCCTAACCGTCACAGCCTGCAGGCAGAAGTGAACTGTGGTACATGTAGTTGAGTTGCCGACACGGTGGGTAACACACACCACGTGATCTGTGAGATAAGTGTGAATGCAATTCTATAATTGATATGTCAGCAATATACTCAACACCCCTAAGCCGCTACAGAAAGACCGGCTGTGCCCACCCGTAATTAACGCCCACAGACGAGAGGTTCGCTCCCCTGTCCCACACCCTGACTGTAAATCACAGTCACTTGAGGAGATGCCTCCTGGCCACGTCTTCCGGCTGCATTATAGGGCGCTCACTCAGCTCAGGGTCTGCTCAGGTGAGCTCACTGAAATTGTGGGCCGTTGTTGGGACTTTTGGTGGGCGGGGGAATGGGGTTGGAGATTTTTGTTTGGTTGTTTGTTTGTTTTTGTTTTTGTTTTTTTTTTTTTTGCCAGCCCGTGTCTTTCATTGTCGTCCACTGGTCCGTTGCCAAAGCAACGCCGTTTTCTCACCGGCTGCTAACCACGTGACAATCCCATCAACGTGGATGTCATCCAAGTCACTCAAGTTTGCCACTATATATATAGATATATAATGTTTAGAAAACATTTGCGTATAGGGAGGAAGTGTAGCCTATGTTACTTTTCTAAGATACGTTTAGGATAAGCACACATTTATTTTAAATAGATATGTGAAGGAAAGAAAGACTTTTCTGTTTCACCTGTGAGAACAATAAGTCAAGGGAAGGAATGCAGGTTACAATTACCGGAAACTCGCGAGGAGAGACTTACAGACCGTCTCCTGTCCTCCGGACCGAGAAGCATCTGACATTTGTTTGAAGATGGCGCTCAGGGGGACAAATCTGTTTAACCTGACGTAGAGAAACTTGGAATGGAGAAGCGGGGCGTGGGGAGGAGCTCAAACTACCGACAACGAACGACAACTCATCTTAGATCACCGCCACGTGACTGCTTTACGGCGCCCCCAGGCGCTAGGTCCGCGTTTGACACTCGACTTTTCACGACCACCTAGTGACTAGTCCTAGTGTTCAGTCAGGGTACGGGTGGGCAAGGGTAGGTAGGGTGGGGGCAAGTCCTCGGAGGGCGAGGGAGGTGACAGGTGACGTAACTGCTTTTGCAACCAAAGAGGGTGCGAACCCCCACAGAGGTATTCAGCGAGGACGACATTGATATCGGGGTGGCAGGGCTGGTACCACAAGTGGTTGAGGGAAGTCGAGAAGGACTGGAGGTTGAGAAACGACGGTTATTCATTTCAAGAGGGAGCCAGGTACTCGCCTCTTGAGAGTACATGTAGTACACATCAGACTTTTATGAGACTAACTCTCTGGTGAAGTGTCGCCAGCAATCACCAGGTGAGTTTGTCCACCCTGATTATTGGTCGGTCTGCTCTGCTTTTTGACCAATGACAGTAAGATCTGTGGATTTGAACTATGACCTATCTCGACAATAAGCAAGAAAGGAGGTGCGTGCGTGTTATTGCTGTATATTGTGCGTGTTGGTGTGCGTGTGCCTGTGTGTGTGTCTTTATGTTGGTGTGTGTGTCTGTGTGTTAGTGTGATTGTGTGAGACATGAGCACAGATCTCTCCCACCCTCTCTTTCAAGCCGCAGTAGGGTAGGAAGATGCTTGGCTTGGGGGTTAGTTGGGGTGTTGATGGGGAAGGGACCAAACTTCTAGCTGACAGTGAACGACTTTGCCTCCACCCGGTTCCTACCCCACTAACTTGTGCCTCTAGGGCAGCGGGTGTGGAGGAACTGGAGGCATTAGCACATCAGTCTGCTTCTGTTTCAGCTACAGTTCGCCCTCGTGGGTGAGAGAGCGGTGAGAGAGAGAGAGGTGTGAGAGAGAGAGTGGGTGAGAGAGTGGTGTGATGCCATCTGACTTGTCTCCACCCACCCGACTCCCCCAAACGAACTTTGTTGTGTACCCGAGAGCTTCTCTCTACCCACCCTGACACCTTGTCGTGTCCATTCCATTGCCTCTCCCTTTTTCATTTATTGTCTGCAAACTGAAACAGACTCCAAATATTGTCAGCAGCAGGAATGAGAACAATGTGACATGCCTCACCATCCTAGTCACTGCCCCTCACCTCCCCCCACAAGCCGGGTATTGAGAGACTCTCTCCTCCTCCCGTGTACACACACACCAACGCGTGCGCTGCAGTAAAATAGAAATTTATTTTCTCACTCAAGCATTAACATATTTTCTTAAATACATTTCACTTAAATACTGAAGTAAACTCAATTTATAAATTTCTCTTCTTTCTCTGTCGTACTCTTTTTGTCTTTCTTATAGTTCTCCTCCTGTTCCTTATCTTTCTCTTTTTCGCTCTCCTTTTTTCTGTACTACTCCATTTCTCCTGTCAGTTATCTTTCTTCTTCCCTTTTTCTTATCATATTCTTTCTCCTTTTCCTCTTTCTTGTCTTTCGCCTTCTCTTATCTTTCGCTTATCTTTTTTCTCTTTCTCCATTTTATTCTACTCCGTCTCTTTCTTTTTTTCTTCTCACTTTTTTATTCGTCCTTTTTTTTCTCTTTATCTGTATCCTTTTTTCGTTCTTGTCTTTCTTTTACTGTATTTTTTATTCTTTCTCTTTTATCCTTTTTCTCTCTTTCCTTTTTTTACTCTTTTTTTTCTACTCTCCTAATCTTTCTTCTTGTTTTCCTCCTTTTGTTTTCTTCTTCTCTTTCTAATCTTTCTTCTCCTCCTCCCTTTTGTTTCCTACTCCGTCTCTCTGAATTTTTTCTCCTTAATTTTTCTGTATCTGACCTAATGGAATGCTTGAAGAAGGCGAGCGTGTCCTTCACCTTGGCCTGTGGGTCAGTGTTGTTGGCATCATGAATATTTATTTTTCTCTCGTCACGCACTCCAGCTCACTTTCCACTACAATGACTACATTTTACCTTTTGTTTTCCTGCTCAGCCTTTGTTTCAGAAAAATAACATTGTCTTACTTTTCACAGGTGCGAAATCCGATCTGGACCGCAATTCGTTCTCCGTACTCACAAATTCCAAAGGTCAAAGTTCGAGTCGCATGTCTACCACTACTCAGACGCCGACTGCAGCAAGCCTCTGTACGCCTTTGTTGCGCACGGCACGCTCCAAATGATGCAAGTATGCCTGAAACCTTTCAGTCTTTGGTCGTTAATCCTGGTCCTGTATCAGTACACATTCATCGTTAAACATGTATGTACAGTGTGTCCAGCGTATATATGTCCTCACAAGTATTCGAAACATTGGAACTGGTATCTAGTAACCCCGCTATAAGTTCTTTTAAAAAAAACAAACAAGAAAAATAAAGATGGGGCAGAAACAGTATCTTAAAGGACCAGCTGGTGGTGTTTTAAAGGTCTACAGTTCAAAAAATATTTTTGTAAATTACTGAGCTGAGCTCTGACCGTTATCTATTTACTACAGGCACAACTTCACCAAATGTGAATGAAGAACATCCCCTACACTCCTTTATCGAGATGCATGCCTATAAATATACTTGACGTCACGATTGTTCACAGATATGCTTAACATAATGTCCACGCTTTCCTATTGGCTGTGGCTTTGATGACGTATTCATGTACAATCCTGGCGTCAGTGTTATTGACCTTGACGTGTGCATGCTGATGTTTGTAGGCGTGTACGTGTTTCTTAAGGAAATAGGAAGCATTCCTTCAGATACCCATAGAATAGTATCTAGTACTGAGCACTGCCCAGTCTGTAGTGTCGTAACCTTTGACTTGATGTTCGTTGCGTCACGTGGGGTGTGTGTGCAGGAATCCTGGGTCATTCCAGGGACCATGGAAGGGCGCTATCAGCTCGACATGGTGCTCGTGGTTGCCTACTCTACACAAGCCGCAGACTCTCTCATGCGACAGCTGAAGTCGACCTGCGGGCGCCACTTCGCCAACGTGACCTTCGAACCTTTCCGGAAGTACGTCATCTTGAACGACCCGCCATCGGACGAACGCGACGGCAGCGAGAAGAAGACAGGAGTCGACTCTGACCTGCAGCAAGAATTCGACTGCAGTCTGCCGCTGAACTTCTCCTTGAACGAGCTGCAGCTGCTGAGAGTGGAGTCACGTGTGCATCACTCCAGTCCACCGATTGGTCACAGCCGGGAGAAGGACGTGCACGCGCATGCGCAAACGAAGGGGGCGCGAGTGGTGCGGGAGTTGTTGCTGGGGGACGTGCACACGGAGCTGACGGAGAGACAGTGGCACCGGCCCACCAGCTTCCAAGAACCGTTGACATACGCGGAGGTGAGTGGACCTGTCACGTGACACACATACACTGGCACGTGCAGCCATCGACAGGACAAACATGCAATGATCAGCTGACAAACCTTCCATCGCTATTTCACGATGAACGTATCTGCATCATCTGAGACTCAGTTCTCGGACCCAGTCCCTCTCTACCCTGCATCAAGATTATCATCTTACAATTTTTCTCTGCCATACTCACTTTGAGAAACATTTCATCAGAAGGTCATCTATCGAGGTCAAAGGCGACTTTTTTTTTTTTAAATAAGCACAGGAAGGGTTTCTTCTATTTCTTCCCAACAAATACTTTGATATGCTCTGACTCTGAAATTTCCTCTGATCCGCAGTTAGACGGATTAAAGACCAGATTCATGTCTGCCGCCTCCCTCAAGATTAAAGACAGTTTTATCAGCACTTACTGAATTCACCGGAAATAACGATTTTCTGAAAGCTCCAAGCCTTTGAAGGTAGAGCGACCCTGGAATGTTGAAATGGTATTAAAGAACAGCATCTGATCGTGGTGTATCCTCTCTTATCACTCTGACGACAGCTATTCCATCTTTCTCCATCCCAGCCACCCCGACTCACCCCACCATTGGCTCCCTTCTCCACCCTCCCTCTCTCCCCCGCCACCCAGTTCATCCTCAGACTAATTATATCAGCATTTGCCACAGCGACTCTACCCGAGAATGTGGGTCCCGTGACTGGCAGTCATATTTCATAATATTATCACAATAATATTAAATTCACATCGCTAACATCAGTTTGTCAACTCGTCAGTAAGTCGCCATGACAGCTTTGATGTCGAGGGCGCAATGTCCGCAGTCTCCAGAGTGACTTTCTCAGGTGTGACATTTGACAGGTGAGCTGCATGACGAATGTGGCGAGGAGGCCAAACACACAGGCCGACCCTACCCGTCGTTAACCACCCGACAACGGAGTCCACTTAGCTGTAAACGTGTACCCCAAACCTCCAACCCGTGTCCTTTATGCGGGTGGACAAAGCCGGGTACTGTATCTACGCGCCATGAAAAAGCTAAAAGCTGAAAACTGTTGACACATCTTGTGAGAGGAGACAGAGACTGAATACAGTCGAGCCGACAAACAAATTTCTGCCGCAGGTTCAAAGAAAGCCGCCCTCCTCTCTCCCCTCACTACAATCTCACTCGTCAACATTTTCATCTCATTTATGGCTGATGTTGTCCGACAATAATTGTGATCTGGGGTAGGTGGGGTGTTTGAAGGGGACGAGCGGTGTTTATCTGGTGCGAGGATCAAAGAAGCCGAGGTTTGTCCACACGATGGAGACCAGTTGCTAGTCCGAGTAGGAAGTAAAGGTCCTCGCGAAGTTGCTGGTTAAGATACATCAATGGCATTTATTTATTTCTAAAATTTATTTTAAAAGAAAGCAGACATGGTTTGACCTACAGCCAATCAAAGGATTTGAAGCTAATGAAATATTAACCAATCACAATCTACTTTGATGACATCTTTGCAACTGATATTCTTGGCCGACCATCTTGGCCAAACCCGGGTGGGCATTGCGGTGATCAAAGGCATCTACCTTGCTAATAAAATATAGAGGTTTTGTGCAGATTTTGGAATATGTACCCTGTTAATACACACTCTGAAATAATCCAGCACCCAGGCTGACCTTTAATACGGGTGGCATCAACATTTCCGTTTCTTTCAATTCAGCAACAATTTTTCTGTCTGAATCATTCTTTGCATGGACCTGTGACCTGCCAGAGCTTCCACACTGAAAGCGTTACAGATATTTGTAATCCACCCTTAACTTTGACACACCTCCCGCTAGGGGGCGCAGCGTTGGAACCACGTAGAGACGTACAAGCCTCGTTGTAGAGAGCATTAAAGAACGATAACCCTTAGCGCACGGCAAGTTTATTGCGCTCACATTGACCTCTCCAATGACCTGCTCCGTTAATCGCAGTCGTAAATCGTGTGACGAGGGCCGCTCTCGCCATCTTCACCTCCACAACCCAGTGACCTCCCTGGGGGGACGACAGCAGCTGACAGTTCGACACTCGATTCAGAGGTGTGAACTGGGAAAGTGGCTCCTACACCCGAATATTCCTCATATATATCTCATTATCCTCATATATACCTCATTACCGTTGCAATTATCAGACAAGAAAGCAAGCAACATCTACAAACAAACAGACATTGTGCTACTCAGCGATCAAAGAATGAGAGAGGGGGAAACACAAAGAAATAATCACACACGCTGTTACTGGCAACTAATATCACAAGATATCTTTTATCAAAACGGGACAAAGCCCAAGTGTCGGTTCCTACCTTAATATTGTAATAATTAGTATTGATTACAGGTCACTAGAAGAGGTCACCCAGGGCTAAGCCATATATTCTCAATGTACAGACCGACCGACAGACAGAACCTACTGTTCGTGCATTATCAAAGCTACGGGTGTTTAAAAAAAAAAACCAGTCTTTAATATTCGTCTCCGGGTATCTTGTTCCTATTACCCGCCCGAGCCCCAGCCCTATAAACGGTAGCTAACGGACTGAAAAGATCAAAACAGAAACATCAATAAATCAAATGTAATGGCTTTTAGATTCCTGCTTCTTCCGGTCTGTCCGCTATCAGAAGACGGAGGGAGCGCGGCCTGGCTTTCAGGGGTGTCATGAGCATGTTGGGATAAATTTACGACCCTTTCTTTGCTCCTCAGACCTGTGAGACATCGGACAGACCTCGTCCTCTAAAGAAAAGTCTCACGAGCTGCAATTTTTTTTTCTTTGATGTATGATGTGGCTGACTCTCGCCCTCGACTAAAGCCTCGACTCCACAGCCTGTCTGCGCCATGCTCGGTGTTTCCATGCGATAATAACTCTGGTGGAAGTAATTAGCGGCTAAAATTCATTATAACCGAGACGCGAGAAATGGCGAGAAAAGGTGGGAGGTGGAGCAGAAGGAAACGAAGAGCTATTATCGTCGTCGTTGTCATCCACACAAACGACTTTTTACCTCGTAAATCAACTTTTTAAATATAATCTTTAAGTGAGGATTAAGACGAGAAGTAGAATTTCTGGTGGTGGATGTTGTGGTCGTGGTGGTGGTGATGCGGTGCTACTCGTGATGGTGGTGTCAGTACGGGTTTTACAAATGAACATCAAACCTAAATGTGTGTGGACAGTAAATTCTTTTTCCTAGCATCAAAAGTTCCAGTGTCAGGAGACAAACTGGAAAACATTTTTCCCAGCTGCACGTGAAATCTGCCAGTATGTGCATTAAATTACCAAAAATGTGATGCTGCTGAATATGTTGAAAATTTCGATTTCCGTGTTATATTTTGTAGCTGCTAGTTACAATTCTTTCCTGTGAGTCTACAGATATCTACAGACATCATATTGTCCAAGTATATAGTATTTATTTCGGTCGTCTGCGTGTGCGCATGCGCAGTGTATGGTCCAAAAGATGGATCCACGAAAGCTCAAAGTGTGACACCCACGCGAACGGACGCATGCACTCTGTCTCTTAGAGAGGGCAGTAGACCTTGCCACAGACCTGATTGCTCGCCACCTGGCGGCTAGCACCGTTCACACCTGAGCAGAATATAAAAAAGTCCGACAGGTAACGGCTTAGCCTCCCCCAGCCAACTAGAGTTGGACAGATAGTGCACCGGGGAACACAGTCGCCGTTGGCTGAGAACAATGGCCGAAACCCAAGGCAGATAACCGCGACTTAAACCATTCGTGTTCGGAGGAGACAACTCTGGCATGTTTACGACGACGGTTCACAGCCTCTGCTCTTGTGCCCGTCAGCACGGCGGACCCTACGGGGCAGGACCCGACGGAGAGGACCTCCCCGATAGGAGACTACAAGGTATCAATGAAATCCACGTCGTCAGCCGAGGACTGAAGTTGATTTAAGGCCCTCGCCAGGTCGCCATTGCGGTCTGCAGTCCACGATACAAGTCTTATCTCAACCGACAGCGACAGGTGAGGTGGGGCTCACTCAATGCGTAACAATGACCTGCGCATTAATCTCCCTGCGGGTGGAAACAGCGGCCACACTGAGGATTAGGTCTTCACAACCCTCTGACCGGGTCACGTGATCTGTCGCAGTTTAAAGTGCGGCAGGCGGCATGGCAAGCGGGGGATAACTCAAAGCAACAACAAAATTAAGTGCATGAAATGTCGCAGAGTCGCACAAGCATGCACACGCATTAACACGTGTATAAACTCACAAATTTGCATGTTTGAAATGTAGCGGTGCCGGGCCACCCATTACCGTGCGGCGGGCCACCCATTAGCTTGCGACAGGTACTCGTACCACTGAGACAATCTTGTCCCTCGATCATCTGCATCATCTGGTTCTCAGACCTCTGACTTCCAAGATAAAGACAAATAGCAAACGAACAATATTTAATCGACAAACAAAATTTTAAAAAAATAATGTTTTTGTGAAAAAGTGATCCGCTCTCAGTCCTCCGGTTTCCAAAGACAGATAAGTAACAAACGAAAAATATTCAAAACAAATTCAAAAATTCAAAAAATATTCAACCCTTTTGTGACTATTTTTGCCCAGTCAACGGTCTGTAGTGACGAAACAGCATGCCAGAGCTAAAGGTCAAGGACCTGACAACCAGCCTCCCGTGCTCAGCCTGTCAGAGGAGTGGAAGATGTGGAGGATGTTACCTGTACAAACTGATCGACTGCTGGCTTCCTGTCTGACTCTCGTGTTCCGACAGCTTGTCACGACATGCTGGTCTGTGTTGCTGGGTTCACAGACCATCCTCCCCACGTGCTCTGCTGCTTGTACGAGATCCATCATGCCTTGGTGCTGTTGGCTGCAGGCTGCACGAGCAGCTTCTCTTGTGACCACCTGCCAGGTGTAACCTTAGCATCCTCGACACTTTGACGGGTAGACAGTGTTCCTTCTCCTCTCGTCTTGAAGACATCATCCTGCCAGAGTTAACTTTACTCGTTCATGCGAATGTTCATCTCTAAAACCTGCAAAACAAATCTTATCACATACATTTCTTTAATTTGTGTGACTGCATGGATGTACGTGCACTCATGTCTGAAGTATACAACGGGTTGTAAATACAACTTTTATTTGCGAACACTTGTCAGACTAGTGTGTCTATCCAGTAAGACTATGTAAGCTATCTATATCTGTTGTACAGAAATGTCTAATGTTCCTCTAGCAGTAGCCATACTGAACCCATTGACAGGGAAACTGATTCTGTAGACCCGACAGGAAGCAGGCATCCATTATCATTATCATTATCATGAACGCGCATGTCCCATCTAAACCGTGCTCATCATCTACATATACAAAGAATGTGATTATAACGGCTGAAAGTGAGGGCGGACATCTTGGGACCGAATACTTTCACATTATTTTAAAGAAGTAGTCATAAAAATCAGAATTCCAGCAAGTCCAGGAATTGTTTCGCTTTATTTGCAAGAACCCTGAAGGAACTGTCCCCTGTTTTCATACTCAACACTTCAGCCGTTAGCGCGGTGTCAAACGTTTGTTTGCACATCCGGGTCACGGAAATAGTCGATCGGTCACAAATGTCGGTCAGAACTGCGTGTGGCTCGCAGATGGCAATATTGGAAACACCTGTCACACCACGGCCATCAGGAGCAAGGGAACTAACTGAAATAACCTTTTTAAACCCTGTACAACAGTTGTATACAATACGTAGTCCTTACTGAACCTCGTTCTGAGGATTGGGGGTGTGGTTTGGAAAGAGAGAATTGTTTATGTGTTTATTTTAGTATCAAGATATTTATTCACAAAATGTTCGCGAGGACTGTGCACGGTGGGTGTTCGAGCTGCATACAATTGCTGCATACAATTATTTCTGTAAAGAACTCCATCTTTGTGTCTCACAGACCTCGGCGTGCGGCGTGTGCTCCAGGCTGCGCGACTCCGACCCACTAGCGCCACCACGACTGACCCTGCACCAGGGGACGCTACTCTCGCTGCAGGGGGAGTGGGTCAGCACGAGGTGCGAGTCCAGACAGTACGGACAGTTCTTGACCAGGTGAGAAGGAAAGCATGGGACTTGATATTTTAAATGTAAAATTATTTAAATATAAAATGCAAATCTTAGTTTTACTCTTTAATAGTACATTTCAAATACAAGTGTTTAAAACAAATTTTTATTTTATTTTAAAGTTTTTAGTCTTTTATTTTTACTTTTTCGATTGTTTTTTGTTTGTTTTTGTTTTTGGTTTGTTTGTTTTTTTTGTTTTGTTTTTTGGTTGTTGTTGTTGCTTGTTTGTTTGTTTTTTTATTTGTTTGGGGTTTTTTTTTTTTGTTTTGTTTTTTTGCTTTCACGGCATTCTTCCAATGGCAGAATGTTCTCGGCTTCAGTCTCCGACTTCTGATGCTTTTGCCTCGTCAGTTGGCGTCTTTGCTGTTTCGCCCGTTTGTGTTCTTTCTCTCTCTCCAGAGGGTCAAGGTCGTAGCAGTGTGACGGTTGCTTATCTAGCATGCGGCTATCGGACTCAGGCGCCCCGTCTGATTTCTATAGGCTTTCTGCATACCAGGACTCATTTTTTGTTTGTTTGTAATGAGCAGGCATGGGAACGTTGATAGCAAACATACGCACGATTCTGCGTTTATTTTTTTTCCCCGTTTTACTTCGTGACTTTATTCCCTTCTTATAATTCTAATTAGGGAAGATAACCTATTCCTATCTCCCCTAATTTGGCTTACAATTTTTTTAATGTTTCATTATTTTATTATGTGTGGACTGTTGGAAATGATGTAATGCTGCATTGTCACCGGAAAGGAGTAAATGGTGAAAATGCCAGACCTCTAGGACGATGGGTAAATAGCAAGTTAGATAAAAGTTGCATGAAAACCGCGAACAGTGATTGGATTATAGGTTCCTTAGACTTTCATTCCCACTGATACAGTAGTATTTTCGTAAAAAGTAAATTTAGTCAAACCATTTACATAACTCCTGTGTTTGTCAAAATAAAAATATTGCGCTTTCCTACATTTTTAGACAGTATTATCAGTAGCATACACCACGTTAGTTTGCTCTGTATGTATATTGTGTCTAATCCATTTAGTAGCATTATTTATAATAAGTCGTCCTGTCATATTATTGTTATACGCTTCATGAAACCGGAAATGAGGATTCTATTCATGGCTTCTACACAATGTTGCGCATGCGAAGTATAGCCACATCCTAATCATGTATCGGTCTGTTGTGTGTTTTCAAAACTATTATGTTCTATTGACAAGAAATATTGGTTTTCACAATTAAAAACTCGAGCTTTGTCAACAGGTGGCTGCATTTCCTTGGCGACGGACTGTCGTGGGAGGGTCGCTACGAGTACTACCACGACGCACTTTGCCGTCAGCCCACCTTTACCCTGAGGGCCAAAGGTAGCTACATCGGGGTCAAGAGTCGGAGGTCATCACGGGATCCAAAACCTACAGCTTCAAGACGACACGACTGAGGGTCACGCCGAAGGATGACGCCACCGCGGACACTCTCAACCGATACGAGGTTTGTTGGCAACAGGTGGTCCCTGCTCTTAGTCACCAAAACCTCGCCCAACCTTTGACCAGGTGTAGCAAAGCTCAGTGGGAAGGTTACAAGAAACTAATGGTGATGGATGGACATTGGAACATCGGTCAACATGCTTTCTAAACCTGTTTGCCAGGATATTGCTGTACAATGTACATGTTTCAATAAGAAAGGTTTAGGAACACTTTGTAGGTTGGACGGTTCAAATCTTTGCCTGATTAAGAACGACTTTAAGCCCAGTGTTTGTGTTTATCATGTTCCCAGGGTCCAGAGTGCGGTCAGGCCGGCCAGTGGGCAACAGACCAGGAGCAAGACGTCACCGGCACGTCCGGGTGCGTCACCCTGGGTATCCGTTTGCCGAGTTTGGAGCAGGACCTCATGCGCATGGAGGCCGTGCACAGAAAACTCTTTCTCTACGTCGGACAACGGACGTCTGACCAGCCAATCCGAGCCTACCACGTGACCCCTCCCTTCGCCTTCCAAGCGCCGCTGGTCAAGTGCGACGCGGAGAACCTGGACATGAGCATCAACTCACTTCCGGACGAGCACGCGCACGCTCTGGCCATGACGTCACTCGACAAGTTCGAGGGAGATTCTCAGGAACATTTAACGGCGGGAGTGTCAGAAGGAAGATGTTTCCATGCCATGGTTATCCTTGTCGTCAGTCTCTTATCGTTGATGAAGATCCGTTATTGCTGATGACACTTCAGTAACCAGGTGGAGGACATTGACTCGCTCTGGATGACGGGTAGAAGACAGTCGGCCTTCTGCTGGTGTCCGTTGCAAGTTTCACTTCACTGTTGTTCACATTATTCAGATGCTCACAGGAGCTTAGTTCCTGAGCGACCTGAACGAACCAAACACCTGCATCCACCATGTTGACTCACAGAAAGTCACGTGCGTGTTTGACAGACATTTACCTGCACACTTACCTGTTCTGACTCCTGGCCTTGGTTTGTGACATAAATGGTGAGGTATTCTGGTTTTTGTGAATAAAAATGTATGCGTTTCCCAGATCCCAGAATATAATGCGGCAAAAGAAGAGGCAAAAGGTGTTCACTGGCTCCTCAAAGTCCAGAAATATTCATCCTCGACTGTTCGTGGAAGAGGACCGACACATCTTCAAGACACAGATCATGTTTGTAAACTTACATTTTCATCCACACCGCATTTTGTTTTTGTGGCGATTGTCTGACTGCTGCAGTGGTAGATCGGATGGTTTCAATGGTGAACTTATACTTTTTATAATTTTCTGTACTAATTATCCTCAGGTATTTTCTTATCGTCATTGCGTTTGACTTTTTAATCCATACACAGCGGGTTTTCATCTTGTCATCTAACAACCTTCGTTGGTGTCACATTTTAATGGGAGCAGCTTTAATTTTTCAGAATTATTTTGTCCATGAAAATGAATTATTTCTTCAGTGTGAGAAAATGTGAGAGCGTGATAAGTATATTGATGACAGTCTGTTATCTCGGTTGACAAGGTTTGAGAGTTGAGTTCCTTCACCTGACAGCCTGAGGCTGACTTCTCGGTGTTGGTGTCCATGTTGTGTATGGTTCTCACTGATGTGTTTGTGTGTTTAAGTTCTTTTCTTGTCTCTCTGTTCTCTACCTGCAAACGGATTTTTTTTTTTTGTTTAAGTTGAAATGAAATTTATTGTAGCTACCTTTCTAGTGGATACCATGACGTAGGGCATTACTTTGCCTGTGGCCTGATATACTATGTATCAATGAACTTTTACAAGTTTTACACGGTGAAAACACTCCCGCAGAAATGAACAATAACAATTATTAAAATAATTGTGTCAAAACTTTAGTCTTTACTATATCATCTTCATGTTCCTCCGAATCTACGAGCTATGGCCGCTTGAGTGCGCATGACAAATATGTCTTGAAGCTGGACACTGGTGTCTGTGGTGTGTGGACATCAACCACAGCTAGTGAGGTCAGCAAACGACATCAAGCAGCGACCTCACCCACAGCTAACGATGCCAAACACTCATCACCAGCTCACAAAAGAAAATATTACTGGCTTCGTTTTGCAGGAAGTGTGATCAGTCACCACACCTGTCGCTGGCTTGAGATGCTTGTTCTACCTCTGCGTTCGTCAGATACTATTGTATTGACATTTTTCAACCGTTTGTAATAAAACAGTCAAAACTCTCACAGACTTGTTATGTTGTATATTCATATACTTTTCAGAGCCATCCCAAAGCTTCAGTTGATGGCAAACAATGAAAAGCGGAAGTACATACCAAAGAGGTGAAGCGGGGAAGAAATTAGTTTACGATGATTGGTTTGGATTTCAAGTCATGAAGACCTGACTAAATGTTAAAACAAAAATACGGTAGATGAGCATAAGCTTGTGGCTAAGATGTTTTCGTGATAATAACTGTTTTTCTTGGTTTTAGTCGATGTAATAAAAGGTTAAAACAGATCACGTGACGGGACCTAAATGTTAACCTTTGGCTTCATTGAAAGCCGTAGCCAATGAGAGTTTTAAAGATGTGCTGAGAGGTTGTCTAATAAGGGAATATATTTTTGTGATGTTACTTATAAGGTCTTGACCTCTTTCGAAAACCTCAGCCAAAACTGCGATGTTTTAAAAAAAATCATCTTGAGAACAGAACATTTCTCGCTCAGGTTTCGGAAGTTAGTATCCGTTAGTAGATTAAGCTCAGTCGTTTGGAAATAATGTTACACCCGGGTAAGCCTTTAAATCCGCTAAGGCTAGACACTAGCTTTACACTTTATTTGGTTTCTAAGCAACGTAACTAAACTTCCAGAGTTCAAACACTTGGCTGGCTTTGGACTTTCGTTTCATGACCTCACAACGCCGAGGAGGTCAGGCAGTAAAGCTCGCGATCAAAACCCTCGTTACTTCAAACACTTTTTACATCATGTCTCCAGCCATGTCTCGTCCTTGCTCATCGTTAGTTCTCTTCTCTCTTGTCTCCTCCGGCGGGCCACAGACTGTGTGGTGGACTGGTCGGGGAGTCCATAAAGTCCATAAAGCTCTCGTCCTGGCGGCGGCCACCTTTCAAGTCCGGTCCGAGACGCAATGAAACCTCGTTAGGGCTGTTTGAGGACTTTTCTCGGCATGGTGCGAGCATGTCACACCACTCCTCGCCAAGCTGGTCAAAGAAAGTGATACTAGAGCCCAAATAAAAATAAATATGTAGTTTAAAGTTTCTTTGATTTTTTTTTTTTTTGGTCAATTATTTTATCAAACGGGTTCCTGCAAACTTAGACGTACGCCAACTGAAAAAAATAAACGCTTGAATTTTTTTAAGTCGAATGTTCGTTGTTCTAACTAGCGCTTAGTCATTTACAGGTGAAAAATAATGATGGGACAAGTAATCATTTTGTTATTCTTCAAACTGGAGTATTTTGTATTAGTTTCTCTGGTGTCATAGTTGCCATTCTCATTCCTCCTTCTAGCACTGGTGATGCTATATAGTATATACTCTCTCTTTTGTTTTCCCGTCGCTCCTCTCTCTCTCATTCTCTCTCTCACTCACACACACCTCTACACAGACAGTATCTCTTATGCACAGAATTCCTCTCTTTCTCTCACACACACACACATACCGCCACATGTACAGTATCTCACACAATATATATACACAAAATTCCTTTCTCAATTTCTTACTCTTACACACACTCTCACACACAGTAAAGTACAGCCAGTTACAAAATCCATCATGTCTCCTCAGATATTTTTGGTGTGCACATGATCTGTAACACCCATTGCTCTGCCTGACCACTCTGGGTGGTCTTGCTTTACATACATGTACTCCCACCCGATTTCAAGCATCAAGCGGTTAGCCTCGTGGCGATCCCCTCAAACCATCCGAAAGATGTCGACAATGTCGAGGTACGAAGGGCCCGACCAGAGCCCAGGAAACAGAACAAAAGCTTTGATGCAGAAAGACTATCTCACCAGCGAAGCTTTGAACCCGAAGTGGGTCGTGGTGCGCCCCTGAGCTACTCACACACTCCAGCACTCCTTGCTCTTTCGCTGTGTCCTCCTCGCAACAAGCATCAACACCGTTTAACCCGGAGTTCATTGGCAAGGAAACCTATACAAACACTAAGCATACAGTCTGTAAAGTGAACCTTACATTCTTGCGAATGTATCCGGTGAATGGTGTGTAGAGGTAAATACTTCACTGCCTGGTCCATTCACCACGAGACGTCTGCTCACCAAGCGGCTTTCTCCAACATCTTTGGTCGGTGAGAGAATCCACCTGTCCTAAAAATAGCCCCAAGCGATGGTGGAGAGCTGACAGGAACTTGCTACTATCAGTGCAGCTACATTAAAGGCTTACTGGAGTCAAACGTCAAAAATGAAATTAAACTCAAAGTTGCTATCAATTTAACAGAACACATAGTGGTCACTAATCAGTTGTCTTTTGAATGTTCTGAATCTTTGTTTAAAGAAACGTCTAAGAAAATTGACCGTTATTCTAACTGATGGTGTCACAAAGGAAGAGGGGAAGGGAACAGTGCGAGATATACTAGGGAGATGTTGTCCAACCAACGAAACTATTTTGGTGAAATAGTGTCTTGACCTTTTTCCAAAACTCCGTTAAGAATTGCGATGCTCATTAACTATCTCGCAAAGGAAACCAAGACTTTCATTTTTGGAATAAGTATTTTCTTAAGACAGAAATTAACATATTGTTCTAAATAATTTTGCACTCTGTCAAAAAAAAAAAAAAAAAATGGGGACATCATAACGACTCCTAGAAAGGCAATATTAAAATATGATATCTGTCGCCAGGTAATAACGGCATAATGATATGAGACATTTGTTGACAACTTCAGTCTGTTCTATAAACCCAGAAAATCTCTTTGCATCCACAGATTCTGCACATTGCAGAGATGAGGGAGTAAAGCTGATACAGACCAGGAGCAGCCATTCCGCGAGTGGAGCTTGGCTTTCAATGAGCACCAAGTAATGAAGCGATTGGGAGACAACACCAGATAAGCGAGTCGAAGAAGCAGGAACATTCTAGAAAAGGAAACTAACAGTTTATCTCTTAAGGGGCGAAACGATGCTTTGGATTGTGTGAAGAATTTACTAACTGGCTGCCAGTACAGACTGCTGATACAAAAGGTGTGGTGAATGGAATGTATGGCAAAAAAGTTCTCAAACTGAAGTCAGTAATGTAAGGTACAGAAAAGATCCTTTCAGGAAGAGGAATGGTAAGTATCTCTTTTGAAGCTTGCTCTTTATTTTCTTCTTTATTTTGCGAGAAAGAAAATTCAGCGAATGAAGGATCGAGCAACTCGTTAGCAAAAACATAAATAACAACTTCAACTTTTTTTATATATATTATCCTCTGAAATAAACTGTCTTTGTGTTATTGTGCATGTGCAGATGATGTTGGATGATACAGAGGTAAGCTATATCACATCAAAAGAACTTTTGATATATGGCATGATAAATGATACAAAATAAATGGTATAATATATAAGAAGTAAGATGAAAAGATATATGGCATAATATAAGACATAATGAAAGGCATACAGTATAATGAACTAAAATACAAGACGTGAGGCATGCCGGGCCAGTGAAAGACAGCCTGTCCATCTCCTCCCTCACCCCTTCAAAAAAAGAGTAGCACATCATCACCACCTGTATTTTTATGTTTGTCACTTTATTGCTGCCTGAATATTGGCTTGTGATTGTTATGCTTGTCTATATAACCATTTTGTACGTATGTTGCGACTATAGAAGTTGGCATTAAAATCTGTGGAAGATGTGCAGCACCTGATCCAACGACTGATCTAAGGGAGGTAAGTGTGTATCTGAGCCCGCCAGCAGTCTGATATTTGTTTATTCTCAGTTTAAGTATGAGTGTTAGTTAACACTTGTCCATACGAGCTTTACTTTAAACATTTTTAAATATATTTTTTAACATGAGATTTATGATTTTCACTTCAGCAAAACCAATGGCTAGATGAAAATATTCACATAATATTTGATGTCATAGGACTCGGGGCAAACAAAAGCTGAAGTTAAATTCTTGTGGTTTCCATAGCATTTGAATAAAAGAGAATGAAGAGGCAGAAAAAGTAATCAAATTAGCAGTCCAGCAAAAGCCACAATAGCCCATTACCACTGCCCCCAGTGAGAAAAGAGGAAAAAGAAACCTATGGTGTCTATTTCTTTCTACGATAAAGACTTTAATATTCTCATCAAGTTACATCATGTTCATCAAAGCACCATTACTGTGAATGTCCAGGAGTAAATAACAGTATTAGATATCTTCTTATTTAGGTCATTTTTGAAACAACTGTCACATAAAGAGCTTATTTGACTAATAACAGTGTGTGTTTATCCTTTCATCAGATTTAGGCCAGTTTCCCATCACACACAATGCTCCCAGTGAAAATTGTTGTCATTTGGATCCCTTTTAGGTTTGATTTTTACACTTCATGGGGAGAAACAGAATCACAGCTATTGAAAAACACATTTCTTCATATGCTGAAATTAAATCATAAAAAGGAAACATTACAAAATCGGGAGTATATATATATATAGTGCATCTGTAACAACTGAATACAAGGGTCAATAACAAACTATAAGCAATGCAAACAGAAAAGAAAAAAGGCTGAAGGGGATTAAACAATGACTTAGTTACATAATTCAACATATGTGGACAGATCTATACTTTCTGTTTTTGATGACAATGTCAACAGCACACGTTTTCATTCTGTCACATAAAAAAATAGCTGGTGGAATGCAAAATCCCACGCAACATTCCCCAAAATTCTTTTTCACATAATAATCGTCACATCTGTCTGGATTACTTCAGTGTGATGTAGCCTTGTTTTCTACTCAATAGAAGACAACAACCAGGTCTGTTGAGGATTTCTTAGCGCACTAACTCCCACGTGTGGAAGTCACATATTCACAAAATAGTCATCACAAACAGCACACAATTTCACTGGCACTTCTTAATCTTCTGCACATAAAACTGCTCAAAAATGCATTTTAAAAAGGCGAGACTTATGAAGATCGCTTCTGGGTGAAGTTTTCCAGTGCACGGCGAAGTATGGCAATGGCGAAATCAGCATCAGCTTTAGTAATGCACATCGGGGGCTTGATTCTAAAACACTGATGAAGAGAAAAAAAACCTCTCAGGTTTCAATGCTCAGCAGCAGTTACATTTACATTAATTAAAAGGAAAAGAAATTGTTTAGACTATTACTCCCCTTTGTTTAAAAGCAGATAAAATATTCTTTAAAATATACTTTAGAATAATTATAAATAAGGTTCCCCAAGTACACAATTATGTAACATGGTAACAAGCGAGCACAACCTTGGATTTGCTTACTTCCACTTCTGAACCTTGACACACAGATACTTACACTTCCATACAAACTGTGTACATACTTACATTTCCATACAAACTGTGTACACAGATACTTACATTTCCATACAGACCTCCTTTGCCAATTAAAATTCCCATATCTTTAGTGTCCTCCCAAATAGCTGCTACATCCTCTGCAGGCAAGGGCTTCCGCGATTCCTAAAATGAGATCTCTATTTAGTTTAACTCATATAATTATTTACTACCACTGCTATAAACTATTTATGCAAATGCAACAGATATGCAAAATATATTTAAAAACTTTTTGTCTAATTTATAACACTTCTGCAGAAATGAGACACAAGAAAATAAAAAGACATCACTCTATAAGTGTTATCATAATTCCACTAATTAAACAAAAGTTAAACAATGTTTTAATAATCTTGCTATTGCATACATCCTTGCTATAACAAACTACTAACTGTTTAAATGCCCCTGCTGGTAAAATCATCTCACCTTATCTGTAACCAGTTCCATTCCAATCATAAGTCCTTTGCCTCGGACATCACCCACCACCTCAAATTCATCCCTTAGTTTTATCAACTCATTGATAAAGTATGTGCCAACATCAGCACAAATTTTCTGAGTTCCATCTTCCTCTATCGCCTGCATTTAGATAAAAATTTACACTGATAAACAAGAATATTTTATAAAATAAGCTTCCATGAATTTCCACTCAAGGTACAAATGTTTTAAAATGTATTTAATGCAAAAAGGTGTGATGCAGCTCAGCTCAACTTTCATAGATGAAAACATGCACACACATTAAACTACACAATCCAAAAGTTATCTATTTTAAAATGCCAAGATATATGGACATTTTCTCACATCAAGGACTGCAGAACCAACAGCTGATGCCAAAGGGTTGCCAGCAAAAGTATTGAAGTGCAGAGCCTCTCCAAGTACGGATGCTATTTCTGGTGTGGTGACCACAGCACCCATGGGAAATCCATTACCTATTCCCTTAGCCAGTGTTACTGCACAAAATATATGAATACCATCATAAAATGAGACAAAATCTGTTGCTTCATGAAGAGATAGCCTTAAAGCAAATCAAAAATCAAAAAATCAAAATCAAAACAGACTTTATTGTCTGCCCAGGAGGACAGAAATTTGTCTTTGCTCACATACCCATACAGACATTTACAAACAGTTAGGAGTAAAAGTGAGGAGTAAAATAGTGTTGATTGCACCAGTCCATCAAGGCAGTGTATGTTTATCCTAACAACAAACCTTGGGTGACCAAGGGCCTAAAAGCACTGCTGAACAAAAAGAAACATTTGTTCATCACGGGTACAAGCCCACGACAGAAGATTAGTACATAGAGAGGACCATGATGCTATCCGTTGGGTGGGCAGAGGCTCTACGAGCATACTAGTTAGTCCGCTTTCAGTAGTTTGCCGGTGGACCAACGAGTGTCGACGAGATTGAAACAGAGGTCGAGTTAGCTCTCGCCATAAACCCGATGTGTCAGAATGCGGCTCGTGGTTACATCTTGAGCTCGCTGGAGGGACCTGCCAGACGTCGAGTGTTGATGCTTCCGCATGACGCAAGAGATACGCCGAGAAAGATCTTGGGTGTCCTAGTGGAGGCGTACGGCGAACCCTTGGGTGTCCTAGTGGAGGCGTACGGCGAACAACAAGAAACATTACAAAAGAGCAATTAAGAATGAAATAATAATCATGGAAATAAAATGAGGACTTACCAATATCTGGCACTACTCCTTGAGATTCAAACCCCAGAAGTGGGAGCCCATTCTTCCAAACCCAGTTTGCACCTACACATGCCAAGAGCTGTATCAGAAATAATTTTGGACCCAACTCTTCAGTCCACTATATCAGCTAAACTCTTGTTATGACATCTTTTTTCCAACAGCGTTGAATAATGCGGAAAGCATTATAAACACATCCATTCAGTGTATTTTCTATATTATATACACACACATATTAATTCAAACACATACACACACATATATACTCTTAAAATAGAAGTACATTTTGAATACCTATAACACAACTGGAATTCAACAATGCAAATGTTCAAAGTGTCACTTTCAAATCATAAATAACATGGCTAGCCCTGTGAGTTGCATCATAGATTATATATATTCATAAAGGATTTGAGCTCACATGGTTTTACCTCATCTGCAATGCAGAGACCTCCACGAGCACGAATCAACTCATATGCCTTTTTCAAGTATCCATTAGGCAGCTGTACTGATCCTCCGACACCCTGCCATCAAATTCTTATCATTTCTTATCATTTCAATTGGCTCACAACATAAAGAACATAAATTCTACCAAACGATAATCAATCAATAATCAATTCTGAATAATAAAAACCTTGTTTTCTAGAAAGACATAGCTAACATAAACATCTTACCAATATATAATGTAGGCCGACTACAGATCACTAATTTTACCACAAAAGAATCTTCAACATGTAACACCCATGACATTTAGAGAAAATGTCATGTGTATTTACACATTTATAAAAGAAAAATAGAGCTATATTTTTTATGTCGACTCTCGCGGTAACGGGAGTTTGACGAGAGTTTGACCGGTATAAATAACTTCCGGTCGAGCTGAGACTTCCTTTCTGTTGAGTGTCGAGGACGAGGGGGTCGAAGTGGAAGGTTGTCCTAATTCAGGTTGGTTAAAATAACCTTGTATTTCATTGAAATAACCTTGTATTTCGTTTGCCAAGGCTTTGGCCTAAAGAATGTTACAGTTTTTGTGGAGGTTGGATTTAGTATTTAGTAGGATGTCTTATGATTTCGTTTGAGGGGGAGGACTGCTCCCATCTTAGCGTTTGAGGCTATGGCCGACGCTGATTGAATAAGGGGATACTAGCTAGGGAATATGGTGGTTAAATATCTAGGACCCATATTGTGAAAGGATGGATGTAGTTTTGTGTGCCTTGAGTTTGAAAATACGTAGGTTATGGGTTTAGGTACAGAGAGGTACCACGTGTTCTCCACGTGTTCTCCACGTGTAGCAAAATCCCGTGTAATGAATGATATCATGGAGATTTCTGATGTTAAACTTGTTTGAGGGAGAAAGGAGGTGTATGCAATGGAATTTGCTGTAGTAAGATTTGTGTATATGTTAGGAAATGCCATGAGGAATATAATGTATGTGAGGGAATTTGCTGTAGAACGATTCTTGCATATGTTTGGGCAATGCCGTAAGGAATATAATGCATGTGATGGAATTTGCTGTAGTAAGATTTTTGCATATGTTTAGGCAATGCCATGAGGAATATAATGTATGTGGGGGAATTTGCTGTAGAAAGACCTTTGTATATTGTTGGGGAATGCCATGAGGAATATAATGTATGTGAGGGAATTTGCTGTAGAAAGATTTTGTGTAATGGGACTTTCTTGTTCTGATTTCAGGGCAACATACTTTAACTTTACCCCTTACCCTTCACTTTTCCCCTTCACCTCATCCCAATAAAGAATTCGGGTTGACGAACTTGTGTTTGGGTCGTACAACGTGATAAAGAAAGGAAGTGAACCTCCCACACACCAACTCTCAAAAATCGTGCCCGCTACAGTTTGGCGCCCAATGTGGGGCATGATTTGAGAGTGCCACGGGAGAGAGACTTCCTAACACTTCGTGATGGACGGAGAAGATCAAGTCGCCGAAGGACCAGGCCAAGACCCAAGTACCTCGGCCGTAATGAGCGAGCTGCTGCAGCTGCAGAGAGACTTGGTGAGAGCAATGACGACCATGAGCCAACCAGCAGCAGTTAATGTTAACGTGAGCTCCCCGCCACCCCGGCTGGTATATTCACGGGACTTCCGCCAACAGGGGTCAAGAAGTAAAGTTCGCAGAGTGGAGGAGAGAGCTCTTGCCTACCAGGAGGAGAGCACAGACGGGGAGGACATCAGGGTAAAGAGACTGAGGGCCAGTCTGAGAGGTGTGGCCCTACAGCAAGTGAAGAACTGTCCGAATAGCAGAGAGATAGTTGCCACCTTGAGGAAAATGTATGAGGTGCGAGAGAGTGGGGAGGACGTACTCGTTGATTTCCTCAGCATGAAGCCCCACAAAGAAGAAGGAACAGCAGGATTCCTGCTGCGCCTATGGGACAGGTTGGCGAGGAGCGGAAAGTTTGAGGAAAGAGAGATACGCCGGAAAGTGTACCATGCCCTCCTAGCTCAGCTCAAAAGACAGCCAGCCCCTTACTAGCGCTGGAGCTGCGCACTAACTTTGGAGCCCTGGCCAGGCAGAGCCCGAGCTGGCAGAAGTACTGTGCCAGGTAGGGAAAGGGAGAACAACGCCCCCCAGAGCACCCAAAAGGTGCAGCACCAAGCACATAGCAGCAACACGCCGACTTCAGAGGGTGCGAAAAAGGGGAAGAATTTTGACTGTGACGTCGAGCAGCTAGCAACGCTGGTAGCCCAAAAGTTAAGAGGGTGGAGCAACACTACACCAGCACCGCCCCCATCAGCTCAGTCAACACCACCGACTTCTTCGGAGAGGATGCCACCCCGTGATCGCCCAGCTGGACTGCCACCTCCCATGCGTCAGCACGGGAGGGGACCGTGCTACAGGTGTGGAGTTCAAGGACATCTGGCGAGAGAGTGTCGGGCGAGTACTCCGCAACATTTAAAAGGCAACCAGTCACTGTCAGGGAGCGGACAGTGACTGCACCAGCGACACCTACCTTGAGGACAAGGGAGCTCCAGAATGTTCATGCAGAACGAGACTCGTTCCAGTATTTAGATGCTGTGTTGGGACCCTCTTTGAATGTGACGTTACTGTTTGTGGTTTTGTTACACGTGCCTTGCTAGACAGTGGGTCTCAGATTACGACCGTGGCAGAACAGTTCTATCGAGACAATCTCTCTCACATTCCCCTAATTGAATGTAGAGGAGATTTTGGGTTTTAAACTGTCAGTGAGGGGAGCGGGTGACCAGGTGGTACCTTACATAGGTGCCATCAAGGTTAGCTGTTGCTTACCAGCGACAGTAGCAGGGAGCAGTGATATTGTACATGTTGTTGCACTAGTAAGTAAGGACACAGAGTATTCCTCTAAAGTACCTATCATTATCGGGACAAACCTTTTTAAGCAGTTAGCGGGGAAGGGAAACCCTGAGGCCATTTTTCAGCAGATCCCCTCCGAAGTCGCGCTAATGTATCAGCTAGCTGTGTCAGGGAATGACACAGAAGGGTACCTAGGGGCGGTACGGCTTAAAGGGAGTGATGTCATTCTTCCAGCACATTCCCAGGTCATGGTACAAGGAACTTCCAGGGGAACAGTACCACGGTCAGGTTTTGCAGTCTTAGTCCAAGAGCCCGTTTCACAACCCCTTCCAGAAGGTTTAGGTGTAATAACCACCAAGGTAGTGGTAGCAGATTCGTCCAATATCGACGTCCTGTTATGTAATATCTCTGGCAGGGACGTGAATCTGAAAGGGGGGTCTGTGATTGCAAATATTATGCGTATCGAGGCCGAATATGATGTCTACCAATTGTTACAGGAATTACATGCCGATGTGGTAAGTGACCGTGCGAGCCCTGAGGTCCAAGGTCAAACTCTGACAAAAAATAGTAAAATATCCTTTCAGTTTGGACAGAACGTACCCGACGATTGGAGGGAACAATTTGAACAAAAACTTCAGGAATATAAAGATCTTTTTGTGCAGGACGAGTTTGACATTGGCCGGGCAAACACGGGCACAGAGTTTAATATGGAAGTCCAACCAGGGCCTGAAATTCGGGAGCGCGCTAGGCCGCTATCACTCCAAGACTTCCAGGACTGCAAACGGCACATCCAAGGGTTGCTAGATGCCGAGATTATCAGGCCCTCGACATCCTCCTTTGCCAGTCCTATTGTTTTGGTCAGGAAGAAATCAGGGGCCCTGCGTATGTGTGTCGACTATCGCAAGCTGAACAGTCGCACTGTGCGGGACAGTTACAGCATCCCGAAGGTAGAAGACCTTTTCCTTACCCTAAGTCAGGCAAGATATTTTTCCAGTATGGACCTATGTAAAGCCTATTACCAGATTCCAATGTCCGAGGAAGCTAGAAAGTTCTCGGCGTTTATAACGCCATTTGGACTGTTTGAGTGGGACAGGCTTCCGCAGGGACTTTGTAATGCGCCAGCCTGCTTCCAACGTATTATGGAGACCGTATTTCGGGACATGAACCTGGTAGAGCTCATTGTCTTCCTAGATGATATCCTAGTTCACGCTCAGACATTACATGAGTTAGAAGAGAGGACACTCCGCGTCTTGCAAAGGCTGCGGAAGTACAACCTAAAATTAGATCCCGCTAAATGTACATTTGGTGCGACGGAGATTAGACATCTGGGATACGTAATATCTGAAGGGTGTATCCGGCCTGACCCGGATAAAATATCTGCTGTCACTTCGTGGCCGAAACCCACGACAGTGAAGGAAGTGAAGAGTTTCGTCGGTTTTGCGGGTTTTTACCGCAGATTCATCCCTGACTTCTCACAGCTAGTGAAACCTCTGAACGATCTTACGGTGGGTTATGTCCCGGGCAAGACGAAAGGTAAATCGAAATCGCAGGGAAATGTCCCGCTAAGACTCTCCTCGGATATAACAGGGCTGTGGGGGGTAGAACAAGATCAAGCCTTCCAGAAGATCAAGGATGCCCTTACCAGTGACTTAGTCTTAGGGTTAGCTGATAAGACTAGGCCCTTCTTTTTGCATTGCGATGCCAGTGGCACCGGAATCGGAGCAGTCTTATACCAAGAATTTGACGGGGAGATGAGGGTTATCGCTTACGCTAGTAGGGGTCTAAAACGTTCTGAGCAGAACTACCCGGCTCATAAGCGAGAATTCCTTGCCCTGAAGTGGGCGATGAGTGATAAGTTTTGTGACTACCTCCTGGGGTCTAGTGTTACAGTTGTCACGGACAACAATCCTCTCTGTTACATTCTGAAAAATGCTAAGTTGGATGCAACGAGCCATCGTTGGTTAGCGTCTTTGTCCAGATTCGATTTTCAGCTGCGGTACAAGAAAGGCAGTGGACACATCGACGCTGATGCATTGTCTAGAAGACCTCAAGGCCCAGCAGAAGAAGACGAGAACTACAAAAGAACAAGAGAGGAAATAGCATTTTTAGTAGAGAAGGCTAGAGAGTTTGATAAACAGTCAGACGGGACAGTAGTAGACTCCCATTCAGTGAGAGCAATTTTGAAGATGCACAAGGTGAGTATTCCACAGAGTTGTGAAACTCGTGCCTCCAGTCAAAGAACCCGGGGCAGTAAGTCACGGCCTGCTGTTGATGTCACAGAAGATGAGTTCGTCCCTGTTGTAGAACAGATGGTCATGGACCCATTCTTGATTCCCGACGACGTTTTGGACCCAAAAAGTATGGAGGCAAGCACTGAGCCATCTCACAGAGATCAGTGGAGGAAATTCCAGTTAGCAGATAGAAATCTGGCTGTTGTTATTCGCAGCATGGAGACCAGAACGCAGTTGACCACATTGCCTCAGACCCAGGGTAATCTCGAGCTAAAGGTGTTTGCTCGTGAACAAAGACGGTTGCAAATGAGAAATGGCGTTCTTTACCGTAAAGTGGAAGAAGAAGGTGATGTTAGATGGCAGTTAGTAGTACCATTTTCGCACCGGAGACAAGCATTAGAAGGGGTCCATGAAGATTTATTTCATACGCATTTCGACAACGCGATAAGCCAGCTTCGCATGAGATTTTTCTGGCCGTATATGGCGAAAGACTTGGAAAGCAAGATCAAAAAGTGTCCCAGGTGTATCAGAAGAGGAGCAGTGCCCCAGAAAGCACCGATGGAAAACATCATAACCACGTTTCCTCTTGAGCTGTTGTCCATAGACTACTTGACAATTGAGGTCAACAACCAAAAGCAGAACATACTGGTAGTGATGGATCACTTTACAAAGTTTGCAGCGGCATTTTGCACGGAGGACCAAACAGCTAAGACAGTAGCCAGGACTCTATGGAAGAATTTCTTCATGGTGTATGGATTCCCCAAGACCATACTGTCAGATCAAGGGCGTGACTTTGAGTCACAACTCATAAAGGAGCTTTGCCAGATTGCAGGCATAGAAAAGATCAGAACCAGCCCCTACCATCCATGTTCGAATCCAGTAGAAAGGTGGAATAGAACCCTTCTGAATATGCTACGTAGTCTGGAAGATGACAGGAAGGCAAGTTGGAAGAGAAGCCTACCAGCAGTAGTTCATGCCTACAATTGTTGTATTCATCAGAGTACGGGGTACAGCCCATACTATCTTTTCTTTGGCCGTCACCCACGGTTACCAGTGGATATAGCTTTTGGAACAGAGCTAAATCGAAGGCAGAAAGGAAGTACTAGGAAATACATACAGAGCTTCAAGGAAGAACTTTCTAACGCCTACCATAAAGCTGTCACCAACATGGAGAAGATGGGTTTCCGTAACAAGGTTCGTTACGACAAGTCAGCCCATGCTGCAGAGTTAGAGGTGGGAGATCGTGTATTAGTAAGGCGTCTAGGGCATCGAATCGGTTCGAAAATCGAGGACAAATGGGAAGAGACAGTATATGTTGTGGTTGCAAAGTCACCGGGTTTACCAGTGTACACCGTCGAGGACGAAAGAGGGGAACACGACAAGAGGACGCTGCACAGGAATTACCTATTGCCTGTGGGGGCGTTAGATATCAACACGCCGACCAGGAAAACGGTCAGCAGGGAAAAAACCCGGAGACGTGAGAAAAAGCAGTCAGAAGAGGAAGATGGCTCAGGAGATTGGGACGATGAAGCGCGAGTGTAGGCGTGGAAATGGCCTACACCCACTCCGACACTGAGGCCTGAGGCGCCTCCATTTGTCCCAGGAACCATCTCTAACGCGGAGGGTCAGCCAGACCCTATGTGCGAAGCAAGGGGGGAAGCAGCTCCAGACATTTATTGCCCTGAAAACCTGCCTAGGCGTTCCCAGAGGAATAGGAGGCCGGTGGACAGGATGAACTTGATGCACCGATGTGCCAGCGGAAATGAAAGGTTGAACGACGTCCGACAGGAGATAAAAAATCTTTTAGGTTGGGATCAGAGAAACCCCTCGAAAGTGGTACATTGCTTAAACTGGGCTATACACGAAATACTGGAGGTGTTGGATAAGTGGTCTAGTCCAGCAATAGTCGAAACAGATGTGTGAAGGTAGAGGGTGCGAATTTATTTGTTAGGGTTGCGATGTGAAATGGTCACATTTCTAGGGAAATAGCGCCCATTTTATTTAGGGGGGGTGACTGTAACACCCATGACATTTAGAGAAAATGTCATGTGTATTTACACATTTATAAAAGAAAAAATAGAGCTATATTTTTTATGTCGACTCTCGCGGTAACGGGAGTTTGACGAGAGTTTGACCGGTATAAATAACTTCCGGTCGAGCTGAGACTTCCTTTCTGTTGAGTGTCGAGGACGAGGGGGTCGAAGTGGAAGGTTGTCCTAATTCAGGTTGGTTAAAATAACCTTGTATTGAAATCGTTTGCCAAGGCTTTGGCCTAAAGAATGTTACAGTTTTGTGGAGGTTGGATTTAGTATTTAGTAGATGTCTTATGATTTCGTTTGAGGGGAGGACTGCTCCATCTTAGCGTTTGAGGCTAATGGCCGACGCTGATTGAATAAGGGGATACTAGCTAGGGATATGGTGGTTAAATATCTAGGACCCATA